>NC_141691.1:1603422417-1603832417 GCF_964263255.1 Lissotriton vulgaris
TTTATAGATATACAAAGTACAAAATGACCGAAGGAGCCGAATTTGTGACCAGCCAAAAAGGAAAACTATTACTATGCTAAATGGGTTACACGTATACACAAGAAAAGCAATATGGCATGAAAGTTAATTGGAAATGTTGTAAATATTATTCGAACAAGTGCTATGGAAGAGCAACAACTAGAGAAGCTACAGTACTGTATACTAGGGAACACAATCCTCCACCTAATGTTACAGAAATAGAAGTTAGAACAGCTTTGGAAAATATAAAAGAAGCTAGTACAGGTTCCCAAAAGCAAAAGATGCCAAATATCCTGTCCTTAAAAAGAACTATAGCACGAACGAAAAAAGCTACAACTGCTACAACACCATCTCCCAGAACAAATCAGGATATAAATTTAACTGCAAACCAAATAATAACTTTAAATAAACAACCATTTATAGTTTATGACAACGAAAACAATGACAAAAGGCTTATAATTTTTGGTACCAATATGAATTTAGTTAAACTGCAGCAAAGCCAATATTGGATGATGGATGGAACATTTAACATCTGTCCCAAACCATTTTTCCAATTATACACAATACATGGCCTCTACCACAACTGCAACATCCCTTTGCTATATGCACTATTGCCAAACACAAATAATTCTACATATATGGAATTATTAAATATAATAAAACAAAAAACAAACGATTTTTCTCCAGAAAAAATCATTCTTGATTTTGAGCATGCAATGCTCTCAACTATTCTAAAAATCCACCCCCATACCTGCATTCAAGGCTGCTATTATCATTTCAACCAGTGTTTATGGAGACACCTTCAAACAACTACCCTAAGTGTCGAATATGCTACAAATTCATCATTTGCTTTCCAAATCAAAAAACTCATTGCACTTGCCTATGTCCCTGTAACAGATGTAGCTGAACATTACAACATTATTATAGACAGTCCATTCTACAAACAAAATGAAGCTAGATTAAGTCATTTTCTCGATTATTTTGAAGACACCTGGGTAGGCAGACTCCACAGATCTGGCCACAGACGAAATCCAAAATTCCTCATACCCTGGTGGAACGTGTACAATAGTACCCTTAACGGAGAATCAAAAACTAATAATGCAGTGGAAGGTTGGCACAATGCATTTGTACAATCAACTGGCAGAACCAAACCTACTCTAGAAAATTTCATTAAATGCCTACAGAAAGAACAGAGCTATCAAGAATTTAGAATGGACCAATCTGTAACAGGACTTGTCCCAAAAACATCCAAGCAAAATAAACAAATGCACAAGAACCTGGAAGAGCAAGTAAAACTTTACCCTAATACAAAAGGCATAGAATACCTAAACATCATAGCCAAAACACTACTGTAAATAATTCTCAAACTGTTATAAAACACTAAAAGTATCACCTAAGTATGCAAAAATCTGTAACGTGATCTTCTAAAGTATTTAATGTATGCAATATATAAAGATATTATTATAATATATGCACACATTAAAACGAAATAACAAGTAAAAAACAATTCCATAATAAATATGACATTACCCACCCACACTAAAATAGAAAGCAGTGACTTACCAATTATGTTGTCAATCCAATAACGTCCTTCTCCACCAAAGTAATCCATGTAGTGCAAAATTAACCCAAAAAAATATGTAAAAATACAACTGTTCCAAAATTAAGAAATCCACGTGGTCCTGAGCCATCGAATAACCATAAAAAACCCGAAAAATTTGAAAAATAGAAAGAATCGCTCCTGGAAACCCGAAAAATGTAAAGAAGTGTTTGTAAATCAGTGTTGAATTAAACAAACAAACACTTCCTTGAAAAAAAACCGGAACTTCCGATGTAGCGTACACCTATGACAAAAACATAGAAAACAGACATTCCCAACCACATTAATTAGCTAGTAATTAGATACCAACATATTAACATTGATGATTTAACTTTTAGATATACCCTAAAAGACTTAAATTCACTCTATAAATAAATAGTTAACTAACTAACACTACGTGTATATACCATAAGTAAATATCTGTTTTCAAAATCTAAAACATGACTCCCTCACATTCAACAACACTAAATAAAAGGTCACTAGTCTAAAAACATCATAAAAATACACATAAAACATATAAAATCAACCTTACCTGAAGCGACGTGAAGTGTCTCCCAACCGCGATCAGCCCTTCTTCCAAATAACCCAAAACGACCTAACCCGGTTACAAAATAAAGCACCCAAATGCAATAAAATAGTCCCAAGTTTAAAAAATAATATCTATACTTAACAAAATAGGGAAAAAAAATGTATGTTTATATTATTGTTAAAAAATATTTTCTTTAATCCTACTATGATTTAATTAACAAATATGTACATGAATGTAATAATTAAATATTATGAAAACAATAATGTTTATGTTATTAATGTATAGAAATATAACTACATTGTCACAAAATAAAATAATGTAAAAAGTGTTAAAAATGTGTGACTTATATTATAAATATTTGATCTTCACAAATGAAGCTGAAAAAAGCTTAATTGAAAAATACTTGTGATATTTCTACATTTTTTTCTGAAATAACAATATGTAAAAGAGATAATAAAGAATGTTAATTTTTGTAAAAAGAGATCACAAAATAATAATGCTTCTGTATAGTTGTTTATGATTGTGTTTATAAAAAATTGTTTTAAAAGCTAATGTAAATAAAAAAATATTTTGTATGAAAATGAAAAAAAATATTATTTTTGAAACATAAATAAAAAAAATGTTTCTACAATCATGTTGAACTATTTGTATCATTATCTTACTAGAAAGTAAAAATCTTATTAATAATTTTTCACTGTATATTAAATGTGAGTATATGTTGGACTCTAATAATGTAATTATTCATATACCAAATCCAGTGTACATTAAATTAGAGTAGGTGCTGCACACTTATTATATAATAATTAATATTCCTACTCCAGTCTACATTAAATTTTAATAGGTGCTGGACACTAATTAATTATTAAATAATATTCCAACTGCAGTCTACAGTAAATTAGAGTTGGTGTAATGTTATATATTTGTAATTTCCTTTAATTGATTGAATGTAAATTAATTATATTTTTACCCTGTACAACTGTACACCAAAAACCCAAAACTGACCCTGAACCCTACAAATAGCCCTTTACCCAAAAACAGAAAACTGACCCTGAACCCAAGAAATACCCCTTTACCCAAAAACTGAAAACTGACCCTGAACCCTAAAAATACCCCTTTACCTACAAACTGAAAACTGACCCTGAACCCAAGAAATACCTCTTTACCCAAAAACTGAAAACTGACCCTGAACCCAAAAAATACCCCTTTACCCAAAAACTGAAAACTGACCCTGAACCCAAAAAATACCCCTTTACCCAAAAACTGAAAACTGACCCTGAACCCAACAAATACCCCTTTACCCAAAAACTGAAAACTGACCCTGAACCCAAAAAATACCCCTTTACCCAAAAACTGAAAACTGACCCTGAACCCAAAAAATACCCCTTTACCCAAAAACTGAAAACTGACCCTGAACCCAACAAATACCCCTTTACCCAAAAACTGAAAACTGACCCTGAACCCAAAAAATACCCATTTACCCAAAAACTGAAAACTGACCCTGAACCCTAAAAATACCCCTTTACCTACAAACTGAAAACTGACCCTGAACCCAAGAAATACCTCTTTACCCAAAAACTGAAAACTGACCCTGAACCCAAAAAATACCCCTTTACCCAAAAACTGAAAACTGACCCTGAACTAAGCATGGGCGGAAAATCCGTTACGCTCCCGGATTTTGCGGATTTTCGGGAAATCCGCAATCCGCGAGATTTGCGAATTTCCCGCAAAATCCGCAAATCCGCGAGCAGCGGATTTTGCTTGCGCTGCTCGCACTGTTCGCGTGAGTTCGCGCCCCGCGAATAAGTGCAAAATTGCAGAAATACGATCTTAGCAAAACTGAAAGTAACTACTTACCAGGTTCAAAAGTTCAGGCACATCATTAGTAGCCATTTCCTGTAGTGCTTCCTGAGGGGCCCCTCCAGAGTTCAGTTGCCAGTTGAAACTATTATGTGACCCTGCTCTGAACCTCAGAATAGTTACACATATGCCACAAAGGTCCTGAATTACAGCTAAGGGAGACAAGCAGGAGCCAGGCTGGAAGTTAAAATCCATTAATCAGCCCCTAATTCATTATTGTCAGTTGGGGCAGGGCAGGTGTTGTAACTAATTTTGCAACAATGAAAGCACTTAGCAAGTGCAAAAGATCACTAATCAGGGCGCACTAAGGAAGCAGGTGCCAGCTAAAAAAATATTCTGTGACACATTAATCAGCCCCAAATTAATTCAGGTCACTTGAGGCAGGGAAGGTGTGCTTTGCTTTGCCGAAAATAATGTACACTGGACAACCAGAGGGTGTGGTGATGAAACAGAGGGTGGCATGGTTGGGCCAGAGGGTGGCATGAGTAGTCAGAGAGTGGCAGTGGTGACAGAGAGTGGCAGTGATGAAGAAGAGTGTCCCAAACAGGCTGGACACGTAGAAACAACAAGTTCGCAAAACTTGCGACCCGACAGGTAAGTTCGCAAATTGCGAAATTGTAAAAACCCTCGCGAACTGGCAGAAACACGGGCGAACACAAAAAAAAAAAAAAACGCAAATTCGCGGATTTTGCGGATTGCGAATCCGCAAATCCGCAAAATTCGCGGATTGCCAATCCGCAAAATCCGCTCATGCTTACCCTGAACCCAAAAAATACCCCTTTACCCAAAAACTGAAAACTGACCCTGAACCCAACAAATACCCCTTTACCCAAAAACTGAAAACTGACCCTGAACCCAAAAAATACCCATTTACCCAAAAACTGAAAACTGACCCTGAACCCAACAAATACCCCTTTACCCAAAAACTGAAAACTGACCCTGAACCCTAAAAATACCCCTTTACCCAAAAACTGAAAACTGACCCTGAACCCAAAAAATACCCCTTTACCCAAAAACTGAAAACTGACCCTGAACCCAAAAAATACCCCTTTACCCAAAAACTGAAAACTGACCCTCAACCCAAAAAATACCCCCTTTACCCAAAAACTGAAAACTGACCCTGAACCCTACAAATACCCCTTTACCCAAAAACTGAAAACTGACCCTGAAGCCAACAAATACCCCTTTACCCAAAAACTGAAAACTGACCCTGAACCCAACAAATACCCCTTTACCCAAAAACTGAAAACTGACCCTGAACCCTAAAAATACCCCTTTACCCAAAAACTGAAAACTGACCCTGAACCCAACAAATACCCCTTGACCCAAAAACTGATAACTGACCCTGAACCCTAAAAATACCCCTTTACCCAAAAACAGAAAACTGACCCTGAACCCAAAAAATACCCCTTTACCCAAAAACAGAAAACTGACCTAGAACCCTAAAAAATAATCATTTTCCCAAAATTAATTATTATCATTTAATTACCAATTAATGATTAATTAACAATAACGTTAATATATGAACTCATTAGCTGTAATTAAAGAATGTAAATATGTATTATTATTTTTCACAATTTAATTAACACTAAAATAAAATATATATTTATTAAAAAAATAACCTAAATAATATAATTAACTAATTAATATTAATTAATTACCAATTAATTAGTAATTAATTATATGTACTATATGATCTTCATTAATTAACTAATTAATTTTAATTAATTACCAATTAGGTATAAATTAGAAATATTGACTAACATATATTAATTAATTATTATTAAATTACTTCCCACCCTTATCCCCTATAAACCCAATAACCCGCTCCTAGAACTAGATATCTATTATTTATTATTTTTTTATATTAATTTTAAAAATAAATTATTGTAAAAAATTTTTTTTACATATTTTTATTATTTAGGTTATTTTACATACATTTTAGTACACTCCCCACCCTTATCCCCTATAAACCCAATAACCCGATCCTAAACCTAGATATGTTTTTAAAATAATATTTTTTTTTCTAATTTTTTTTTAAGGAGACACCTTTTTAACAACATTTTATGTACAATTATTTTACTTTTTCCTATACTATTGATTAATTCCATTACTACACGATATTTTGTATTGTCGATATTTTGTCAAACGATATTATTGTTTTCGATATTTTTACTTACTTACCTATTACGATATTTTTGTATCCGATATTTTTGCTTCCCTATATTTTTGGCCTTCGATATTTTTTCTTCGATATTTTGTCTTTCCGATATTTTTTTTCCGATATTTTGTCTGATTACCGATTCTCCCAAATTAACCTCTGCTCCGCCTTATGGGGGTCCAGAGACCCAGCTGAGTATTTCATTGAGGGTCCAAATATGGAAAGATATTGGCACATGCTTCATATCCAAAAATGGAAGAAAGCACTGGGTTCAATTTCGGCCCTCGGCCCAGATCAAAGACTATTACTTGATTGGCCTGAACCCAAAGCTACATATGCAGCACACATGATGACATAAATGCACAGGAGTGTCCTGAGAATAGCTTTGCCAACCCTCAACATCCAGAGGGAAGCTATGGAGCAGCTGAGAGACAGCAAGTGTAATATGTTTATCTTATCATAAGTGTAATTTGTGTATTGCAAGTGATATCCATGTTTATTCATAATGTACAGGATGTCTTTAACAGTGTTAGCTTGTTATACCAATTAATTGAACAACTGTTCGTTTTGCATACACTTTTAAATGTTTAAATCATTTGTGAAAGCATCATTAAATTAAATTAAATTAGCATGATTGAAATGTATTGTAAGCTTTATATTTGGTATGCTATATATCCTCATTTGAACCTTCAATTATGGCAGCATATTTGTATGTGAGGCTGTCATTGTGTAAATATCTATTATCCAGTGGCAGCCACCAATGGGTAGTTATAGTTAGGACCATGTTTCCATAGGAAAAGCATTTTTTGTATTGCTTATGGCTTTGGCATTGTTTGAAGAATCTTCACAAACCTTTCCAAAAAAAGTCACATCCACCTCAGCTTCTTATTGGAAAGTTCTGGGGCGATCTGTCAAGCGGGGAATGAGACATAGGTGGGCGGGTGCAAACATTTATTTTCCCAATGCAATTTTCCATAGGAAAATTAGAAGCAGCTCCAGCTAAAACAGGTGAATTGCACCAATTTTTGTAGAAAGCAATAACTCTTGGCCCAGAAAGCCTGGTGGGCCATACATGTAATTTTCTTTTTTTAACATGTTACTGCAGTTTTATAGTGGATCTGCAAATCCATGGTTTAAAATAAAAAAAGAACTTGTGTGTGGGGGCTAGGGCCTGTGGTGGGTGGTGCATACATTATAATAAGGGATGGGGGTGTGCGGCCCCACTTCCTGGGCAATTTCCATGCCCTCGGAACTCCATACCCAAGGGTCGAGTTTTTTAATAAGGGGAAGGCCCCTCTGGGTGTTTCCAGACCCTTGGGCCCACATCCCTGGCAAATTTATTTAATTCAGGTAGGTAGGTGTGTGCCCCCCTCCCCAGGCCATTAACAGGCTCCGGGACCCCATCTCCTGGGACCAAGTTAAAAATTAAGGAAATGGAGACGTGTGGCCAACCTCCCTGAGCCTCCTTGAAGCCCCCAGGACCCTTTCTCCTAGGTCCGATACACTCAACAGAGGGGGGGGGGGGTGCAGCCCCCTTCATGAACCTGTCCTGGGCCCCTCGAGAGCCTATCCCCTGGGGTCGATGCAAATGTAAAGGGCAAGGGGTGCTCAGCCCTCCTCAATAAGCCTTTGCTAACCTTGTAGGGAGCTGCAGGGAGTTCAGCAGCCCCCCTGCAACATTAAAAAAAACAGTAAGTCTCCTGGGTCATTAAATACATGATCCCAGGAAAACGTGCAATTTTTTAAGCACTCCTAACTGGAGCTCTATGGCCATCCTGTGGGTGTTTTTATAGCTGCATTTTGTGGGCTGAATAATGCACAAAGAAAGTCTCAGGCATGTTTCTTTAATAAAACTTTACTAAATATTTTTTATGATAATGACTTTTATGAAACATTGCAATGTGAGAATTAATGAAATGCACATTTGATTATATTTATTGGTGCTATTTTGACAAAAACAATAGGTTTATGCTAACCCCTTGATTAAGCCAATAGGCCCACTTTTTATATATGGGTGTTTGGCCAGTCCCTGCTCCCCCCATCCTGTTCACGGCCAAAGGCAGTCTGTAGTGGGGGAGAAGGTGGTGCCTGTATGGCTTTGGGCCCAGAGCTTAGCTGCAGGCCAGGCACTGTGCTCAACTGCATGCTATGCACAGCAAATCTGTAGTGGGAGTACGGCGTTAGCAGGAAGTTGGGCGAAGGAGCTTGTAGTACCCCAGGCCCTGTGCCCAACACCACGCCACACATGGCCAGAGGCTGTGCACAGCGGGGAGTTAGTCATCAGTGGGGTTGGCACTGGCCAGGGCCTGCCATGAACACCATGCCACGCAAACAAATTCACTGACAAAAACAAAGGTTAAAGTGGCGTTAGAGTTTGGAATTGTAATAATAAGGTTAAAGGACCCTTATAGCCAGGTGAAAATGTCAGTTAAAACATACAGTTTTGAACTAACAAAACCCCTGAAATTCATCAGTTATAGTATTATCAAGGTACTATAACTTGTGCCCTAAATTAACTATCACTCTCCCTTGCTATTCAGAGCTAATTATCGCACAAATGACATAACTCATCACATGTTCTATGACATCATTGATAGCATCTCTGTGACATCTGAAATGGCATCGCTGATGGCCACCCTGTGCATGGCGAGTTGTGTGAGTTATAGTGTGCTCACCCGCCCCCTAACATTTTTTTAATTCTCTTTTAGTATGAAGGAACCATGCTCCTTAGCCCTTTAATGACTTTTACAACATATTGTTCATTTTGTGGCCAGTCAATCAGGATTTACTAGTCCCCTTTATATTGGTGGTTAAAAAGAGCATATATGGACCCCAACGGTAGAGATATGCTTTACTTTTTAACCCCCTCATGTCCAGCCTGAGGCACTCTTTAAAGGCTGCAAATGGCTGAATGGTTTTACAAAAAATCACAAAGCATACATTTTTATTTTATCAGAAAGCTGAGCTTCCTATAGGAATTAACATGGGAAATCACATTTTTGCTTCCCCCTTGTTCTTGGTCTCACTTAACAGGTTAGCGAGAACTTTTCCATTAAAGAACCGAGGTGGATTAATATTTTTTTGAAACGTTTTGTGCAGATTCATCATACTGCACCAACATTATTAGGGAAGCAAAAATGCTCTTCCAATGGAAACTCTTACTTGGCTATAACTACACAGTGACCTCAGTTCTCTCTCTCAAAATTGGTACTGTGCTTATGGACAGACCTCTGGCTGAATTCAATCATATCACATTTTGTAACCAATCCAGAGACACACAAGAGTTTGTATGATTTATCTCTTATTATTTTGCATGCAGAATTGAAGCAGAAACGAACACCACTGTGATTTGACCAACAGTATTGCTCAACGCAGTTATTCTTAGTTATTTGCAATGCTATATATTTGAAATAGGCCCCAATTCAAGATATGACAGGAGTGAAAAGAGATAGGGGCATATGAGCAAGAATCTCGTTAAAACTATAGCCGTTTTAGCGCCAGGAATCTGCCGCTAAAATGGCGATAATGGGCTTGCTAATATGCGTTATAGAATTCCAATAGAAGCCCAGGTTAGATGTCCTGTACATCTAACCTGGGCTCCTATTGGAATTCTATCATGCATATTAGCAAGCCCATTATAACCGTTTTAGCAGCAGTTTCCTGCCGCTAAAACGACAATAATTTTAACGAGGTTCTTGCTAATATGCCCCATAGTCTCTAGATCCATTATCAAAGGCCTTCCCAAAGTCTATCAGCAGAAAGGCCAGTGGGAAATGCAGATGTTGAACCATTGTTATTGCGTACACTCTCCTAATGTTGGGTCTAGTTGACCTATTGGCCATGAAACTACTTTAGCCTATATGCTATATGGGGTATTGTATGATTAGGGTTAGTCAGTTGCCTAGGACCTTAGCCAGTATTTTAGATTTGCTATTCATTAAGGCGATTGGTCCGTAGGAGGTGCATCCCTCTGCAGGTTTGTCTGGCTTCAAGATCAATGCTAGGATTTTTAAACCTACATTTTTAACTGCATATGTTGAAGAATGTTTTTCTTGTATATTTTTTAAATTATTTCCTTTTGTACATGGAATTGGTCCCTGACTTATTTTACAATTTGTCCACTCCCTCCAAGTACCCTTCTCATCAAAATGCTATTTATTTCCTTTTGACCAAATCCCAGGACTCTATGTATTACTATGAGTTATGAATATAAGATATATAGGGGCATATTACCAAAGATTAGCGATATTTATCGCTAACTAGGCTTAGGAACGATTTTTTTATCGCTAAGCATCGCCGGAAATTATCGCTGAGATAACGTGCAATTAGCTACGTTTATCTCCAAAGCGATAATTTTTCCGGCGATAGCGTGAATATCGCTGAGAGTACAGGGATATTCATGCATTAGCGACCAAATGCTCTTAGCCATGTTATCCACCTCCCATTGGATAACATGGATAAGATCTGGTCAGAGCAGGTGTTAGTTTTTGGCGTTAGCGGGAATATTTCCATCGCTACGCCTGTGTTGGTAATAGGAGATAGCGAGGTTAGCGACTGTTTCAGTCGCTAACAGGTTGGGAACGCCCACTTTGCATGTCAATAGCGATAAATATCGCTGACATGCAAAGCGGGCCCCAAACCGCTCGCTATCGCCTGAAACTGTTGCTAACATCAGTTAGCGACAGCTTGGTAATCAAGCGATAGAATTATCGCCGCTTAGCGGCCGAAAAACGGCCGCTAAACCGGCGATAATTCAATATCGCCACCCTTGGTAATATGCACCTCAGTTTCATGCAATATTATGAAGAATAAAAAACAACTTGAAAGTTATCTTTATCTCCTTGTAATACATATTTGTTGATTAACTCATAATTCAATTGCTGTCCTGATGATGAAACATGTAGGACTACAGATGGTGTTGATCATTTACTTTATATTTATTTGCACCATCAACAATGAAAATGTTAGAAGCCGCATGAAAACATACATGGTTTTACCTTGGATTTCATGGTTTTTTTTAATAGTGCTACCACATGACTTTTTAACGCTTGTAGATTTCTGAATTGCACATACAAATGTTATTTTAACTTTATTTTTGAGTGAGTTTGTTAACTGATTAGTGAAAATGAAATGTGAATGTTATTTAGAGTTGTCTACGACTGCCTACGTGATACTAGCTGTAAGTCTAGTTGTGAGTCTGGTTGTGATGGTGCTTTTGGTGATAGTGGTTAAATGATGGTCCTCCACCTACTGATGATCATGAGGCACAGTGTCCCCAGTACCGGCAAGAAGTTGAAATTTAAAAATCACATAAAATTACGTTTGTCCTCAATACTTTTATAGACTAGTTTCACAAAACGGATCTGAACTAAATCAACGTTTAGTTAGTATCATGGGAGCCTATTGAACCACTGCTCTTGAGTTTGCAGTTGATAAGGTATCCTCTGGTACAGCAATTGGAGGAAAGAATAATGTTAAAAGTATGAAAAAGAGTTAGTACTCAGGGTATAACAATGTTAGTAGAGATAAATGGTGTCAATAGAGAGAGACATAAAATTTAGATGACCAATAGACAATAAAAATATACATTAATATTAAAGTGACATTTGAAATGACAAAGTAAAGATGCCGAGAAAGAAAAAAAATTAGATATAGTACCAAACATCAGATGTTCACAGACTTACCCGATTGACAGTTGGTGGAGGGAAGAATTGCTGCTGTCAAGATTTCCCTGAATATCATCTGTGAACTTGGCTGCAATGGAACACAATTGTTTGTCCCATTGTAGATTACAAGAGTATACATAAAGCAGTAAAACATGCAAAGACATACATTATGACTAGGGTGGTGATGTGTGGGATATATATTATAACAGACACACAGGATCTGCTGGGGTTAACACAAGGGCTAAAGGAAATATGTTTGTGCTGCCATTAAAAGGTCAAATCTGAGGATAAAGAAAAGTGACAAAAAATATCACAAACAATAATTTAATAAATTGGACACATATGTGGATATAGTGATGTGGAAGAGTAGATATATACCTATCCTGTTACTTAAAAAGTGAGAGATGGGTTTGGCCAAACCCAGAAAAGCAAATAGTGTACTTACCAGTCACTTTGTGTGTGCTGTGTAGCCAGTCCTGTTTTTAGTACAGCACTAGAAGAAGCAGAGGCGGTGGCAGGTGGAAACTGGGACAACAACACAGTCCCTTAAAAGTGGATTAACATAAACATATAAAAGCATATTGGTGTTAAAGAGGTGACAAAATGAGTTATATTTGAGAAAGGGAAATAATCAAAATGAAACACTAATACATTAAACTGTTAAGGTGAAACAGTAAGCAACAAGGGCAATATTCCATATAAAGTGATAGAAAAAGTAATTACATAATGATATTAATGACATACCTGTGTTTGTTGAGGTTGCGTTTAGAGACAGGCCCTGTGTGTTGGTCTGCTGCATTAGGGAGTACTGTTGATGTAGCAACCAATTCACTTGTAATTGTGACTATACCAGAGAAAGGAAAAATTAAAGGGAATGGATATAAATAGCATCTCATTTAAAATGTGTCTTAAGCTGTTGGAGGATATGTTTGTGATTTTTGCATAACAGTGAGTGGTTGGAGGAAGGTCAGATTTGTGTGAGTGGTTGTAAGACTGATATTCTGTTATGGTTCTTTTGATCTGAAAGGCAATATAGCATGTTAGCGTGCATTGTGGAGAGGACAGACTCCTGGAGTGGGGTGAGATGTAGATAGGATCCAGATGCTCTCCCAGGAATTGCTTTTGCCAACTTAATCCTGGTGCACTTTTTTCACTTACCTCCTGTCATACCCAACGTGCATGGCTCTGCCTCCAATGCTTTAATAGAGTCTGTGCCCTCCTGCTAAGAGGTTGTCCTCTGTTCTCCACTGATTGGTGAATGAAGGCAGGCCATGGTTGTTTGTAGTGTTTAATCACAAATATTGACTCTAACTGCCAGATGCCTGACCTTAGGATGCCCACCAGTGTACCAGTGTACAGTACAGTCCCCTGCCTGACCCCAAGATGGCTGTCATAGTGGTCCCCTCCACGTTGTTTTACTTCCCTGGGACAATAATTGGACATTGACCAAGCCTTGAACTTATCCCCTAACCTGCTTACACATCAGGACTTGGAACCTGTGGAATTTACCCCAGACTGTGGAGAGCAAACGATTTGACTGATGCCAGGTGAAGCTACCATATAGCTAAAGAGGAGATGGGTTGTGGACTCCCCCCCCCTGCCATCACCTACCCAGCCAGACCTTGGGCAGATTTTCTCCTCCGTCTCTACTTCCTATCTTCCTCCTACAACTTTACCCTATCCCCTTACCCTTCCTTGCTCCATTCACCTTTTCCCCTATGTTCTTTAAATGCTTTTCTTGATACTTATGTAAATTTTAACTGATGTAAATTGCAACATTTTTGTTCCTCATGTAAAGCGCTCTGATTCCTTTGGGTCTAGCCAGCGCTATATAATAACTCATTAATTAAATATGTTCCCATTTAGTACTCTTTCTCTCATAGTCTACTTCCCTAGCTCCCATCCCTTCTCCCCTGAATCTCTCACCTTGCCTGCTAATCTGCCTAGCCCCCTGTCCTTTGTGCCCTTTGACTAAGCACTCCTTCTCCCCTTGTTGGGGAAAGATCCAATATTTATACTCTGGAGTCTTAGCGAACCCGCTGAGAGAGTCCACTGCACCAAGGGAGCCACTCACAGCTGAGGTATGGTATGGCACCCCTTGCCAAAGCACTCCCTCGCCCCTTTATGGGGAAGGATCCAGTATGTAGGCCTTGGAGTCTCGGAGACCCCTCTGAGAGAGTCCACTGCATAAAGGGAGCCTCCAGCAACAGAGATAGGGAAGTGATACCACTTCCCCTGGGATCACAGCTTACTGGACGTTGGACGTTGCTTTGACTCGTCTACCGGTTTGTGTCCCCATCGCCCTTCCCCTCCTCTTTCCATGCGGTGTCCTTCATCCTCCCCTCCTCTTTCCCGCCTTCATTATCTGTCTCCTTCCCCAGCTCCTACCCCTCTCCCCTGAATATTTCCCTTTGCCTGCTTTTCCCCTTACGTATTTGTGCTTATTGTTTATCTCGACCTTACAAGTAACTATGTTGCCATGCTCTAATAACTGTGTAAACTGTTTTAACAATGTAACCTGTAACTATGATCTGATGCTCATGTAAAGCACTCTGATACCTCAGGGTCTAGCCAGCGCTATATAATACCGTTTAAAAAAAATTAATTAAATAAATAAATAAATATAGCCACAAGGGGTATCTCCTAAGTAAATCTCCTCTTCCTTGCCCTTCCTGGAGACAAATGTGGTTCCTGGTGACTGCAGGCTCACGTAGTGCAGGAGGAAAAGGCCACAGTCTAGGTTGTGGGCTGTATTGATATGTTTTTAAATGAAGGACATAGTCTATGGTGTGGGCTGTATTTCTATGTTTTTGAGTGAATGGGCATCATTTTTGTGCAATGTGGGTATAGTGTGCATAGTATTTAACTATACCTTTACATTCAGGAGTCTCCACCTAGGTGGCGGTAGTCTCCATCTCTGGGTCAGACATGTCTGCCAACTGTATGGAATGTAAAATGCAGTTTTAAAGTTACTTGCAGTAACTTGCTGTCATAAATACCATCATAGGAGGCTCCACCTGCTCATTGGAAGTGAGGATGACATATAAATCTACTCACAAGTGTAAGTCCTACTCTAAAATGCTTAACGGCAAAAATGTGTAGAGTTTCATCTAGGTGTAGAGCAAATGTACCACATAATGAAATATTTATGAGTCAGACCCTGGGGTTCACCAGTGACTGGCACGTTTGTCGCTCTCAGCAACAGAGGAAAGCCTTTTGAGAAGAACTGATTGGTCCATCTCATTGAAGGCAGATGAAATTCTAACATTAACTGCAAACAACTAATTCCTTCACGAGCCAATTGAATGGCATCACCCTTAAAAACCAGTCAGGGTACTCTCAGTTCTGAGTGATGGTCTAAAGGCAGAATGTATTGGCAAGAGGCAGAAGTCAGCATATAAGTAAGATTGTAACTGGGAGCTCATGATTTTTCCCAAGATTTTTGAATGTACCAGACGGCCAGTGATTGGACGGTGATGAAACAGCACTGCTGGGTCAAGATTGTTTTTATTTTTTCTAACAAAGGGGTGATAATGCCTTTTTTACATTTGTAGAAAATTGCTCTCAATGAAGGAAAAATCAAATAGCAAAGTTAACAAAGGTGCTAGCTTGCAGGGAAATTTCTGAGGAAGCAGGCCACGCTGTGGCAGGGTCTATGGTATAAGGGTCAGAAAAATAGGAAGACGTTGGTCTGGGGTGGCAGCAACCAGAGAGAAAGGCTAGAGGCATAAAGCATGAGTGACAGCTGTTGTCCCCATGCACTATTTCCGAAATGTTATTTGGGATAACTGAACATCAAGCATACAATATAAGGACATAACAGACTTGTCAGATTTGCCATTTTTAAGCTCAATCAATCGAAAAGCCACTGGAAACACACAATGTATTTCAATATGTAATATACAAAATTCAGATGGTCACTTATCATATCACCAATGACAACACCGTGTGATCATTGTAATGTGCACTAAAGACAGTGTGCACATCAAGTAACAATAAGAAATAATTAAAGCCTGCAATGTATACCCCAAATATAACGTTATTGATGATGTCATATGATCTCATAATTGATTTCATCAATGATGTCATGTGAGACGTCATCAATAATGTCAGTGATTATATCATGTGAGATGTCATCAGTGATGTCATGTATAAGATCATGGGGTATATGATGTTAAAGGTGAGTATCCAAGATTTTCTAAACAACTTTTAATGTTTTATGAGCAACATAAGTTCTAACTTTGTATTAGCGAGGGTAGTAAGGGTTCATAATCTAATAAGTATAACAAAAACATGTCTTACACAATATTCAATATTTGTATTGAATCTGGCATTATCAAATCATCTTCACTGTTAATGGATTTGTGTGAGTCTAAAAACATTTTGACCTATAATTATTTTATTTAGAAAAAAAATCATACAGGCCTGTTTGAGGTAAAAAGACATGAGGACAACGCATCACTGAAAGGGCTGTAGAACCAGGACACCCGGAGCCCCTAAGAGTTCTACGAAAAGAGAATTCGCACTGAAATAGAGCTTAAATGTGAAAACATAGGAGCATAGGCAATTAGATTAGCTGAAGCAAATGACTTTCTGTGAGTGATTTATAAACGGGAGCAGACCCGCGGCCGATAGGAAGCAGAACTCTGTACTCTGGTCGTTTGGCCTGATTTATATCAGGAGAAGGCGCAGGAGTAAATGGAGGTTCTCTATCTTCCTTTCCATGTCCTTCCTCCTCCGCTTTTGTTACTATCCACTGAGCATCCTTTTCCCTTAATTACCTCCTCCACGGCCCAGAAGCTTTGATGACTTGATTAAGCCTTGCAGTGCAGTTCCAGTCCCTACCCCGCGGATGAATTAGCCCAAAGCTTATTAACTTCCTAATTCCAATCGATGGGTCGGTGACGCTGAACGCCCTGCAAGGGCAGGACGAGGAGAGCCGCGTTTGACGCTCGTCTGGAGTCTGCGGCCTACCAGCCCTCCTGCGCCCCCTCTGTTTCCACGCAGTACTGACTCCATCATAATCTGCGAGTTTAGGGTGTAATGTTATTTTAGAATGCTGTGGTCTACTTATATATTGTCGTCTGACTTCAGAGCCTATTGTTCAGGTCTTGGATACAGGCAGGAAAGTTTTTAGAAAAGTTTAGCGTTTTACGTTTCGTTCTGCATTTCGTTGAAATTTGTAAACACAATTCACCAGGAAAATTTTATATTGGCTCTAAATGAATGTTACTTGAATACATAGTTTAGACACATAAGGGTGACTCAAAAAAAATTAAAGAAAGGAAAGAGAAGAGCACTCCGGTTTCATGTGTTAGCTCTAGCACTGAAGTCCACTTCTTTTTAGGTAGATGTGTACATGTGACCAGAAAAATGCTTAACACACGGTGCAAGAGAGCAAATGGCGTCATTGCGGTGATCCATTGGCCAATGCTACATGCTCTGGTGTGCGGAGGCAAAATGTGAATGGCATGAGAACAGAACAATGGATGAAGCCCTTCTATTAATGTATATGCATGCATCTTTACTTCTGGTTTTGATTGTTTTTTTACATGAGGCTAAAGAGACTGAAAGCTGCTTCTAGATCCGATTAAAAATGTGTGCCAACCATTAGGCGTGATGAATTGTTTTTCATGTAGGTCCTAGATTTACAAAGATTTGACACAATTCAGTGCACCAAGCAAAGCTGCTGTGCTGAACAGTGCTGGTTGCGTTGCGCACACTGGAGAGATAAGAACTGTGCCATATCTACAAAGAAGTGGTGCAGTTCTGCTCTCTCCTGAGCCTGTGCACTTTCAGCAGCCATGCTTCAACGCAGGCACCCTTGCGCCATAGTGCAAGGGTGACTCCGTTGTGGTCAGCAGAGTTTTTATGCAGGAAGGGGTCCCTCCCACACAAAAGCTATGGTTTAAGGCAATTTGCTCTTTGTGTGCTGGAGAAAACGAGGAGAAAGAATTATTTTTCCCTCTTTATGCCAGCCTCAGAAGGCACTGGACTTTGGCACATATCAATCTTTTCAATTCTTTGAATGTATGGATTTGCATTGAAATACATGGGTGGATGCATGGGAATGCCCATGCACAACCCATGAAAAGCCGCCTTGATGCAAAGTAAAGCAAGGCAGCGCAGTGCGCTGACTTGTGTTACTCTTGGTTACAAACCAACACAAATTGCCATTTGTATTGCTTTGTTAATCCCAGTTTGGATTTTGCTTCAGGAGAAGTGGATTAAAGATATATTGGAATGGTTCTACTGTATTATTATATTATCTTTGTTTTGTACTTTCTTTAAACAAAATAAAAATTTCTTAAACTGAAAAAAAAAGATATATTGGAATGGTCCATTACAGAATCAGTGCGGGTGAACAAGGTCAGGAGGTATGATAATCTTGAAGAAGATACGAGGGCATGGCGCCTAATGATCACAGATTTAACGAAAGGAAAAGATCCCTCGGAAGGGGAGACGCTATCCTTGCACTCCACTCAGTAAGGGACCGACCGGTTACCTATACTGGAGGTCTCTCAAACACCCAGGAATGTTATAGATAATGGAGGTATATGATTTAACACATGTTTTTTAACCCCAGAAGTGTATGTTACACCCATGACCGGGCGGGGGAAGGGGTGTTGGGGAGGGGAGAGGGGTAGAGTTTATAGTTATTGCTAGCAATTCCTTAAAAACAGAAAAGAGATAATGGCATGAGAAACGTGGGATTTATTTTGTAACAAGCAAAATATTGTTAATAACCTATATTGCATGATCATATATCCTGAGGGCCTGAACATCAAGAGCACTGTAATTTCTGTACTATGCCTGTCTTGGAAAAGTGTTTTTATCATGCAAATGTTAATAAAAATATTTAAAATAAATAAATAAATAAAAAAGACTTAGATTTTGCGTCAGGTCTGTGTTAAAAATGTAACACAATCCTGATACAAAACATTTGTAAATTTGGGCCTCAGCGTTTTACAGGACCAATGCCATCTGTGTACGATTTCACAGTAGCCAAGCTTCAAACAGGCTTCTTTCTCTTCGTCATGATTTATCATAAGTTCTGGCCAGTCCTTGACCGAGCATTCAATCTGAAGCCGGAGTGATCACCAATCTTTCAGCAGTTTAGATATCAGTTCTGAAAAGGCGTGATTCTTGTTGATTTTAAAGAGCTTGGACACCACCACATTGTATGTTCCCCAGGTACATAAAGACTTAAAATGGAGGGGTTGCAGATACAATTCTGCTTGTATTTCTGCAAAAGGTTTCACTCTGTTATTAATTCCTCCCTGGCTGCAGGTGTGGTCCCACCTTTGTGGAAACAAGCTAGAGTCAAGACGCTCCTAAAAAACCCAGCCTGGACCCGGAAGATTGGTCCAATTACCGACCCATTTCTCTACTGCCGGGGCTCAGTAAAATCGGAGAAAAACAGGTCAACATTGCATTATCGTCATTCATTGAGAACGAGGGAGCTCTTCACCCCACCCAAACTGGGTTTAGAGTCAAGCAGGGGACAGAGACCGCTCTGGTTGCGGTAATAGAGGAAACTAGGAAAATTGTGGATGCAGGAGGCTGCGCTGCAGTGGTCCTGCTGGACCTAAGCACAGCCTTCGACACTGTAAATCACCCACTCTTGATTCACCGCTTGCGGGAGGTAGGAATCACAGGGGTAGCCCTCAAATGGCTTCAGTCCTTCCTCGCGGAGAGAACCTTCTCAGTCTTTGAGGATGAATCATCGTCGAAATCACTTCCTCTGTATTGTGGCGTTCCCCAGGGATCCTCACTGAGCCCAACCATGCTGAACATCTACATGATATTTACAACAAGGGGTGGTGAGGGACAGAGTCTCTGAATTAAGCAGAAAGCTCTCACCCAGTCAAGAGATCAGGGCTAGATCCAACACCGTTTTTTAGCTCACTGCACCATCCCAGTTTCAGAACCTGGCTGTATGCAAATTAGTCTGTTCCTGTCCCAGTGCATGATGGGAACAGGGCAAACCAAACTACAAAAGCCAATTCTTACACTGGGAAGGAAACAAGCTCCCGGGGACCGGTTTCTGGCATTACAGCCGTCTTCGGCCCGGTTTGCTTGAATCCTGATGGTGCAATGAGCAAGGGTCTCACATCTGAGAATACCCTTCCACGCTTAGGGTGGACAAAAATATTTACAACAAGGGGTGGTGAGGGACAGAGTCTCTGAATTAAGCAGAAAGCTCTCACCCAGTCAAGAGATCAGGGCTAGATCCAACACCGTTTTTTAGCTCACTGCACCATCCCAGTTTCAGAACCTGGCTGTATGCAAATTAGTCTGTTCCTGTCCCAGTGCATGATGGGAACAGGGCAAACCAAACTACAAAAGCCAATTCTTACACTGGGAAGGAAACAAGCTCCCGGGGACCGGTTTCTGGCATTACAGCCGTCTTCGGCCCGGTTTGCTTGAATCCTGATGGTGCAATGAGCAAGGGTCTCACATCTGAGAATACCCTTCCACGCTTAGGGTGGACAAAAATATTTACAACAAGGGGTGGTGAGGGACAGAGTCTCTGAATTAAGCAGAAAGCTCTCACCCAGTCAAGAGATCAGGGCTAGATCCAACACCGTTTTTTAGCTCACTGCACCATCCCAGTTTCAGAACCTGGCTGTATGCAAATTAGTCTGTTCCTGTCCCAGTGCATGATGGGAACAGGGCAAACCAAACTACAAAAGCCAATTCTTACACTGGGAAGGAAACAAGCTCCCGGGGACCGGTTTCTGGCATTACAGCCGTCTTCGGCCCGGTTTGCTTGAATCCGGATGGTGCAATGAGCAAGGGTCTCACATCTGAGAATACCCTTCCACGCTTAGGGTGGACAAAAATATTTAAAAATATTGTAAAGAATTGGCTTGGTAGTTTAGTCTGCCCTGTTCCCATGATGCACTGGGCCAGGGACAGACTGATTTGCATATAGCCAGGTTCTGAGCTGGGATGGGGCAGTGAGATAAATAACGGTGATGGATCAAGCCCTGATCTTTGGACTGGGTAAGAGTGGTCTGCTCACTTCAGACACTCTGTTCATCACCACCCCCTTTTGTAAATCGATTTTGGCCACTATAGGTGTGGCAGGGTATACTCAGACATGAGTCCCTTTCTCACTGCTCCATCAGGATTCAAGCAAGCCGGGCCGAAGAGGCTGAAATGCCAGAAACCGGTCCCCGGTAGCTTGTCTCCTTTCTGGTAAAGAATTGGCTTGGTAGTTTAGTCTGCCCTGTTCCCATGATGCACTGGGCCAGGGACAGACTGATTTGCATATAGCCAGGTTCTGAGCTGGGATGGGGCAGTGAGATAAATAACGGTGATGGATCAAGCCCTGATCTTTGGACTGGGTAAGAGTGGTCTGCTCACTTCAGACACTCTGTTCATCACCACCCCCTTTTGTAAATCGATTTTGGCCACTATAGGTGTGGCAGGGTATACTCAGACATGAGTCCCTTTCTCACTGCTCCATCAGGATTCAAGCAAGCCGGGCCGAAGAGGCTGAAATGCCAGAAACCGGTCCCCGGTAGCTTGTCTCCTTTCTGGTAAAGAATTGGCTTGGTAGTTTAGTCTGCCCTGTTCCCATGATGCACTGGGCCAGGGACAGACTGATTTGCATATAGCCAGGTTCTGAGCTGGGATGGGGCAGTGAGATAAATAACGGTGATGGATCAAGCCCTGATCTTTGGACTGGGTAAGAGTGGTCTGCTCACTTCAGACACTCTGTTCATCACCACCCCCTTTTGTAAATCGATTTTGGCCACTATAGGTGTGGCAGGGTATACTCAGACATGAGTCCCTTTCTCACTGCTCCATCAGGATTCAAGCAAGCTGGGCCGAAGAGGCTGAAATGCCAGAAACCGGTCCCCGGTAGCTTGTCTCCTTTCTGGTAAAGAATTGGCTTGGTAGTTTAGTCTGCCCTGTTCCCATGATGCACTGGGCCAGGGACAGACTGATTTGCATATAGCCAGGTTCTGAGCTGGGATGGGGCAGTGAGATAAATAACGGTGATGGATCAAGCCCTGATCTTTGGACTGGGTAAGAGTGGTCTGCTCACTTCAGACACTCTGTTCATCACCACCCCCTTTTGTAAATCGATTTTGGCCACTATAGGTGTGGCAGGGTATACTCAGACATGAGTCCCTTTCTCACTGCTCCATCAGGATTCAAGCAAGCCGGGCCGAAGAGGCTGAAATGCCAGAAACCGGTCCCCGGTAGCTTGTCTCCTTTCTGGTAAAGAATTGGCTTGGTAGTTTAGTCTGCCCTGTTCCCATGATGCACTGGGCCAGGGACAGACTGATTTGCATATAGCCAGGTTCTGAGCTGGGATGGGGCAGTGAGATAAATAACGGTGATGGATCAAGCCCTGATCTTTGGACTGGGTAAGAGTGGTCTGCTCACTTCAGACACTCTGTTCATCACCACCCCCTTTTGTAAATCGATTTTGGCCACTATAGGTGTGGCAGGGTATACTCAGACATGAGTCCCTTTCTCACTGCTCCATCAGGATTCAAGCAAGCCGGGCCGAAGAGGCTGAAATGCCAGAAACCGGTCCCCGGTAGCTTGTCTCCTTTCTGGTAAAGAATTGGCTTGGTAGTTTAGTCTGCCCTGTTCCCATGATGCACTGGGCCAGGGACAGACTGATTTGCATATAGCCAGGTTCTGAGCTGGGATGGGGCAGTGAGATAAATAACGGTGATGGATCAAGCCCTGATCTTTGGACTGGGTAAGAGTGGTCTGCTCACTTCAGACACTCTGTTCATCACCACCCCCTTTTGTAAATCGATTTTGGCCACTATAGGTGTGGCAGGGTATACTCAGACATGAGTCCCTTTCTCACTGCTCCATCAGGATTCAAGCAAGCCGGGCCGAAGAGGCTGAAATGCCAGAAACCGGTCCCCGGTAGCTCGTCTCCTTTCTGGTAAAGAATTGGCTTGGTAGTTTAGTCTGCCCTGTTCCCATGATGCACTGGGCCAGGGACAGACTGATTTGCATATAGCCAGGTTCTGAGCTGGGATGGGGCAGTGAGATAAATAACGGTGATGGATCAAGCCCTGATCTTTGGACTGGGTAAGAGTGGTCTGCTCACTTCAGACACTCTGTTCATCACCACCCCCTTTTGTAAATCGATTTTGGCCACTATAGGTGTGGCAGGGTATACTCAGACATGAGTCCCTTTCTCACTGCTCCATCAGGATTCAAGCAAGCCGGGCCGAAGAGGCTGAAATGCCAGAAACCGGTCCCCGGTAGCTTGTCTCCTTTCTGGTAAAGAATTGGCTTGGTAGTTTAGTCTGCCCTGTTCCCATGATGCACTGGGCCAGGGACAGACTGATTTGCATATAGCCAGGTTCTGAGCTGGGATGGGGCAGTGAGATAAATAACGGTGATGGATCAAGCCCTGATCTTTGGACTGGGTAAGAGTGGTCTGCTCACTTCAGACACTCTGTTCATCACCACCCCCTTTTGTAAATCGATTTTGGCCACTATAGGTGTGGCAGGGTATACTCAGACATGAGTCCCTTTCTCACTGCTCCATCAGGATTCAAGCAAGCCGGACCGAAGAGGCTGAAATGCCAGAAACCGGTCCCCGGTAGCTTGTCTCCTTTCTGGTAAAGAATTGGCTTGGTAGTTTAGTCTGCCCTGTTCCCATGATGCACTGGGCCAGGGACAGACTGATTTGCATATAGCCAGGTTCTGAGCTGGGATGGGGCAGTGAGATAAATAACGGTGATGGATCAAGCCCTGATCTTTGGACTGGGTAAGAGTGGTCTGCTCACTTCAGACACTCTGTTCATCACCACCCCCTTTTGTAAATCGAACATCTACATGAGGCCACTTGCTGAAGTGGTTCTTCCCTGGGGAATTCAGTTGGTCATCTACGCCGATGACGTTATGGACTCCGGGATAAATAATCTGTCCACCTGTCTCTCCAAAGTTTTGGAATGGATGGACTCCTCCTTCCTAAAGCTCAACGGTTCAAAAACCGAAATCATGTTGTTGGGTTACAAGGCCCCCATCAATCTCAATCCCATGTGGCCAAAGTGCCTTGGCCGCCATCCCACCCCTAAGAACCAAATTAGTTATTTTAACGCGGCCGTAGAAGATAGTTTACCTATAACATGGGGGCAGTCCATCATTGTGCCGCTTTATAAAAAAGGCTCCAGATCTGAAGCACGAAACTATTGCCCCATTTCACTCTTGGACTCGACAGTTAAAATCCTCAGTCGTGTCCTATTAGTGAGATTGGAAGCCTGGGTCGAGGAAAATGAAATCTTATCCCCAGTGCAGTATGGGTTCCGCAAGGGGATGGGAACAATGGAGCAGTGCGTGAACCTGGAACTAATAGTCAGCAAGTACACTAAAGCTAAAGACGGTAATCTATTCTTGTGCTTTGCTGACTTGAGTTCAGCATTCGATCTGGTGGAACACACACTGCTCTGGCCTATCTTGCTGGCAATGGGTGCCCCTGTTGAAATTATCCATCTCCTTGCCAGGTTGTATGACAACCTGTCCAGCAAAGTTAGATTTGGAACAGATGGAGAGTGCACCCCCTTTTTTAAAATCAAGAGAGGAATCCGACAAGGATGCGTGCTTGCCCCACTTCTATTCTCCCTTTTTATAAATCAAGAAGATCAAATTTTAAGGCAAACTAACGCAGATGCACCTATCATTAACGGTAACCCAATCCCAATCCTCTTATATGCGGATGACGCGGTCCTTCTTTCCAGGACCCAAAACGGATTGCAACATCTGATTAATAGGTTCCACATTTTTACCGAAAGTAGAAAGTTGAAAATAAATAAAGGAAAGACTGTCACAATGACATGTGGCAAGAAACCAAGAAAATGTAGGTCCTTTTTTTTAGATGGGGAGAGACTGGAATCCGTTAGGAGTTTTTGTTACCTAGGCATAACTTTCTCAGGAGATGGGAAATGGACTAGTGAACAAGAAAGTGTCCTTTTTAAAATGTCTAGGAACACAAGCTGCGTTTTTAGATTTGCTGCCAAATTAGGGGGTCGTAGAATACATGAAATGTTGTCAATATATAATTCAAGATGTATAACATCAGCCATATACGGGGCCGGGATATGGGGCTATAGTGCCAAGAGTGCTAACTTGATTCAGCGTGAGGAAAACGTGTTTTTAAAACGATTAATTTGTGCCCCGGCTACGGCCTCAACTGAGTTAGTACATAGGGAACTTGGCATGCATTATGTTAATGATCTAATTGCTTTACGACCCCTCTCCCTATGGCGCTCAATCTGGGCAAAGGAAGAGACAAAATTTACTCAGGATGTAATTTCTGATTGTTTAAAGCTCGATCGCCGCTCAAATATCCCCTGGTTATGCCACATACAACACTGGTATAAGACACTGTACGGCTACAACATCTTTGAAGATTTAACAACGGGGTCCGTGTTGTCGAAGCGGGAGGTCAAAGTTTCATTCCTTAAACATACAGATAGGATTAGAACGGAAAGATATGTAAAACAAAGTACGTTTAATCTATATCTGGAATATAACAACAATGAAGGCTTCCAAATTTACCTAACTATTGTTAGTACCAGTTCCCACCGTTTTGTATTAACACGTTTGCGGTTGGGAATTGTGCACCATCTTGTAGCATTTCCTACAATTAAGAAACCCGGTACATGTTTATGTCCCTGTGATGGTAAATCCAAACAGAGTACTTGTCACTTTTTGCTATTTTGTAACTTTTATACTCCTCTTAGGAAGTTTTATCTAAAACCCATCTTTTTAAAATACAATATGCGTAGTACAAAAACAGCGATGCAATTGATGTTTAATTTAGAGACCCCAGATGTATGTTTTTATGTGGCCACTTATATTTTAAAATGTATTTTTGAACAGAAATCAATTATTGTATGAACTCAACCAATGATGCATTTTTATGACAGCTTAGCATCCCCTTTTTATATGTAGAAATTGAATATTTCCAACACTTATATCACTTATAGCACTTTATACTGCGAATTTGCACATGTCTTGTTACTGGAATGTAGTGAGAAACATTTCTAGAGCATCCGGTTTTGTGCTGCTAAATGTATACTGCACTTTAGGAAGGATGGCACAGTTACTTTGCACTTTATTATGCTAGTTTGCACATCTACTTCCAGACGTTTGCACTAAATAGGCACTTTAAATGCCAGACATGCGCTGCTATTGTATACTGTGTTCAGAAAGAACGGTATTGCCATTTTGCACTTTATCTTGCCACTTTGCACATGTACTAGTAGAAGTATGCTCCAATGTAATTTGTACATATGTAAGGATGATTCATTTAATTTTGCACTTTAATATTTCTAAATGTGCACATACATTAGTATACAAATGCACTAAAAAACACTTTAAAGACTGTCGGATATGTGGTGTTAAATGTATACCGTATTTAAGTAATCATGGCATTTGGCAAACCAAAATTGATATAAATATGTTTTCATTTTATTTTATGTTGTTGCTATATGGTTGTATTCATACATACCGAATAAAGCATTTTGAAATTGAAATTGAACCAAATTAAGAGTCTGGGGGTCTGGCTCGATCCCACCCTGGGGTTTCCAGTTCAGGCCCGAAAAGTTGCTTCGACCTGCTACGACCTGCTCAGGTTTCTCAGGAAGGTTTTGTTCCTTCTTCCTTTTGAGGCTAGACGCTTGCTTGTCCAGTCCCTTATTCTCTCCTGACTGGACTATGCGAATGTGGTCTATTTGGGTGCACCCTTAGGCACTATTAAAATACTACAGTCCGTCCAGAACTGTGCAGCCCTTCTACTCAGGAATGTTCGCAGACACAGTTCCACAAAGGCTGCTCTGCGGTCCCTTCACTGGCTCCCGGTGCAGTAAAGGGTCTGGTTTAAAGCCATCTGTATGGCTCATATGTCTACAGCGAATAATGGCCCTGCTATTCTGCGCCCTCTGTTTCGCCGCCATCAATCCCTCAGAGCTTTAAGATCCAACCATCTCAATCTGCAGGTAGTTCCCAGGGTTAAGCGGTCACGCATGGGTGGCCGAAGGTTCACCTTCCATGCATCTAAATTCTGGTACCAACTCCCCGAGAACATCTGGCTTGAATCTAACCATCTTGCCTTTCGGAAACGGCTGAAGACCTTCCTGTTTCGCTGAGTGGTGGTGGCCTTTTCCATGGTCTAAAAGCGCTGGGATGCCTCCAGGTAGCCATGCGCTATATAAGCATGTACTCATTCATTCATTCATTCACTCTGCCTTACTTTAGTAAATTTTTTACTGTTTTCATGCCTTTGGATTCAAATGTCCGCGTGAAAATCAACGCCACACCGCAAAAATGCGATACGTGAATGCTAAAAAACATGTGAAAAGGCCAACCGCGGTATAAAAAGTAGCGAAAACCAGCCACAGGCCTGCAAATCCCATGCGTCTGATGGGACAATGTACCATAAAACCACTGAAAAAACACACCAGAAACAAGCCAAAGCATGTACCAACATGGATGCACCCTGACCCAGTGCAGAGGCCAACTCGAACCCCACAACCCCCACAGACTACCAGCAAGGAATAATGGGGTCGGGGAAGGTCATGGAGAAGAGAGAGAGGAAGGCGGGGTGCAGACCACAGGAAAACAAGACCAGCGTCACAGAGGTGACAGAACACTACCAGCAACTGACCCACGAGCAGACCACCTGGAATGCAGTTGGAGTTCCGAGGAGGCCAATAGGCGCTGGCATGACGTGACAACCTAAACCAGGCACAAACCCGCTGCCAACAGGAAGGCAGCAACGGCGACAGGAGGTGGCAGTCCAGCACCGCTGGAGGAGCTGGAGGAAACCCATGCCACAGTCATCAGTGTAGAGATGGTGCAAGGAGTAGGGAGTACGGGTACAGCTCGAGAGGACCTGGCACAACATCAACAGGGAGTGCAACGAACAGGGACTGGGGGGATGGGGGGAGATGGGCACACTGGCATACATGCACAACGAGGTGTAGCACACTACACACCCACATTTACCCAGGATCATGTCCCAGGTCCCCTTGGCACACTGCAGCACACACACATAGCAAGAACAGCACACCCACATTGACGACAATGTGGTACAATGCGCATAGCCAACACTGCAGAAAAGAGGACACAACTGGCCCAGCACATGCACAGAAACATGCCTACTACATCTGACAGAGCCCGAAACTGTGAAATGGAAATTCACGAGTACAACCTCACATCAGTCATGTAGTCCAATCATAGAATCCAGCACCCCCCAAATAGTCACAATGTACATTGCCATACAGTCTGCATACAAACCAGCACAATGTGCCAACACACATGTCAATACAATGTCAACATTCATCTTCCCTTCACATTGCAGAGGGGCACACAACACCTTCAGCAGAGCACAGAATAATACGCATCTGTGATGCCAGAGAGGACCACCACTCCTTCGACACTGATACCCTATAACAGACCATGGATATTCCACGCAACCCCCCACCAGGACCCGGCCAGCCAAGCTACTCATGGAGAACACCGAACCTGCAACAGACCGCACAGCAGGAAGTACCCGCAAGCACAGCTGGCTCACAACACTTCACCCACCCACACATGGCACCCCATTGCCATGTGTCAGCACGCCAAAAGGAGGTGGCCCAACAGGTGTTGGTGGGGGCCAAACCCATGGAATGTAAACTAGGACACATACGTCGGTGTCTATCAATCTTCAGGGCCCACCCACACCCCACTAAGGAGACCCAGACTGCCATAGAGACACATGCAGATGCACATTCACAGTACAGAACCACGCCGAGGGACGCTCAAATAGCAGTCACACACCCATGTTGGCTCAGGCGTACGACGGCCCTGGCCACACCCCTTATGAATTGAGTGGGCGACGACAAAGCTACATATCCAAGCTCCAACCCGCTGCCTGCGATGACATGTCTGCATCGAATGCACACAGCACAATGTAATGTCGTAGGACCCTGCATACAACATGACCACAGGGACACACACATATATCATATTGAACTGGCTATGGGCACATGCACCTGGCCCCTTTATTGGCAGGGCCACATACAGTGACACCTGTGCTGGATGTGTGTTGGGTGAGTGTAAGCCATTCCATACGGAATGTCTGGTTCTGGCAACCACTTGAACATTGGACACCAGTGCAACGGAAACAGGAAACACATGCATAACAGAGTCAACTGCTGAGCAACATGGAGTGAGCCGGAGAAAGTCCAGAGGACAGCCAACATGCAAACAGAAGTGTTCGTGAGTTGCAGTGCACTGGGGTTGGGACACCAGAGATGAGTGAACTCATGTGATGAAAAAGTTTTGGATTGTGTCCCTTCGATAAATTCCTGATGCAGATGCAGTGGGGTGTGTTAGACCTGCATCATCTTCGCCATCAACGCCTCAGGCCCGCAACACTGTTTGAGGTGACATAGCTGCGCAACCGCTCCACAGCACAAAACACAATCAGCAAAGGACAATGGCCTACGATGCACTGAGTCACTGGCACCTGGAGTACTGAGCAGGGTATCAAGCGGATGATGGCATCCACAACAGGTCTGACCACCGTTTCGACTCAGGCAGATGGCAGTTGTTGATGGTTCTTGCGGTGGTGGCCTGTGCCTCCTGCGGTAATGCGACGTCCGGGCCAGTCTGGACTTGCTTTGGTGTGTGAGCCCTGGTGGGACACATTTGGGCCCAGAGGCTGCGTACAGTGCAAGGCCACAGGGAAATGGCATTGATGACCCCCAAGGCCAAAGCTTCAGGGGCCATCCAATATCTCAGAAGAAGGGGCCCCGGCCCAGACGAGCACAGAGTTAGTGGCCCCAGATGCACTGCGGCCGGCACAGCCACCCAGCCATGGGACGGTGACTTGTGGTGCAGTCAGATGGGCCATGCGACCTGAGCGGAACCTCATCAATGTCCGAGGTGTATGTTGCGGAAGGTTGCGGGGGACAGGGGTAGGTGTCCTCCAGGGCATGATGCTGAAGGATTGATTTTATCCGGAAGCAGCAAATAGTGGGGTGGAAAGCGCAAGCCTCGTTTTCACCACCGATTCGGTATCAGCTACATGAGGATGAAAACTAGCCCCTAGTCCGTAGACTCAGACGCCACCAATGTACGACCAGTGAGTGTCCATGAATGTCGGGGAACAGACTTAGTGGCACCGGGGCTGAGAGGGGATGCAGTCTGCGATGATGCCGGTACACTGATACGTCATCGGAAGGGCAACAGATGCCATGGAGCCACTCATCATGCAGCCCGGACACCCAAGAGCGCCACAACACTCACCGCCACTGCCCCAAGACCCTAACCCCCACCTTGAACACCACCCCGGACCACCACAGAGGCAGTGCAGACAAAGACAGCAATCCCCCAGGAAACGCACCTGCATCACAGAGCCAAGATCTGACAACATCACTGTCCACTACAAGCTGAAAGGGACAACCTTCCTACGCATCCTGACCTTCATCGCCAAACAGGCCTACGGCACCAACACAGTGGACAACCAACATCCCACCCAACTCCAAACTGCTGGCTGTGCTGCAACTGTTGACCCGTGGCACACCCTAACCAACACCCCCCAGAGTCGGAGGAGTCTCACAGGCAGCCACATCCAAGACCACCAAACCTGTCCTGGACATCACCATCACCCTGGCACCCCGGTCCCCATACGTCCGACACAATGCGCAGGATCCCCTGGAGACCAAGCAAGGACCGTATGCCATAGCCGGATGCGCGCACGTGTTGGGGGCAATCCACAGCATGCATGTCCTACCTGAGTCCCCTGGTGACACAGCACACAATCACTGCAACAGGAAGAACACATCACAAATCAATGTGCAGGCAACATCGGAACACCGTGGGACCTCCACCAATGTTGCCTCCAAATACACAGCCAGTGTGCATGATTCCTTCATCCTCCAACAGTCCATCAGCAACCAGCGTTCCTATGATGGCACCAAAGGAAATGCACAGCCCCTTGGCAAGTTCCAAATTAACACCCAACTCACCTCAACTCCACAACCATGCAATCCACTACTCTGGCAATGCACATGTCACAAAATCACAACCAACATGAACAACAACATGCCCACCCACCAGACACAGCGGAACAACTTACAATGGTAACCTGGCCAAGCCGTGAACATGAGCCATCAACGGCATGGCACCTCAGCCACACAATAGCCAAATGTGGGGAGAGGTGGTAACCAGGCATGTGTGAAGGATGCAGTAGAACCATGATTGGGAAAGTACACAATGCCAAGAGTGGCGGTGATGTGCTGGAAAAATCGCAGTATGCAGAGCACATCCATATCCACAGCGACATACACCTCTGGTGTACGGATTTTAGTGGACAGTGTACGCAACCATGTCACCCCAGCCAGTGGGGGTCTTTGCAGAAATGTTGCCTGTTATGCCCCCCGTAAGCGTGAGCAGAGAGGGAAGGGCCGGCGTACGCCTGTCCAGCGAAAGGGTGTGAATTTAAAGCACGTAGTCTTGGGTGTGGTCCTCTTCCGGAAAGCCTAATGTCTCTGCTAGGGTGGCGTATCCGATGCCGTCTTCCTGAGCGGAGTTGCCTGTGATCCTGTGCACCTGCCGTACCACGGCCCGCTGGACCATGAACCCGTCAGGCCCGCCCTTGCGCAGTCAGGCCACACTGATCTCCTGCCTACACTGGCGTGTGTCAAAGAGGGCCCACCATGTGCCTGTGTAAGCTCCAAGTCCGAGGTTCACGACCCTGCCAGCCTCTCAGACCATCGCTTGCCCACATTACTCCTTTCTCATTCAGATACTAGTCCTGCGTCCTCTTCGGCCCAGTAGGTCTCATATGTGTAACTGTGTCCTGGCTCCTGAATGGCAGCGACCCCAAATCCGGGCCAGCGGCCACAGCACCAGACTCCCCCTGATCCATGAGGCATAGTTCCATATGGGCATCTTGCGACACGAGGTTCCACTAGCCCTATTTAACACCAGCCAGCGACACGTGGTGCCACAAACCCTGTTCAATGCCAGATGGCAACACGTGGTGCCACAAACCCTGTTCAACGCCAGCCGGCGACATGTGGATGAGGGACCAGGACTACCTAGTGGACCAGTAGGTCTCACATCCAGCACCTAGTCATGAATCATGAATGGCAGAGTCCACACCAGTGGTCGAACGGAGAGGAGTAAGAGGAAGATGCGGCTCAGTCTGGACGAAAGCCAGGTCACAGTCACTGAGGTGACCAAACACGTGGTCCCACTGAACATGAACTACGCAGGCTGGTGTGGCCACCAACCTATGCCGGCGACACTCGGTGAATGGCCCGTGCTGACCTCTGCCTCTGGAATACACTGCTCTCGGCCTAGGCTGTGCTTGAGTAGGTCATAGATTTGGAACTGAACATCGATTATGCAAATGCAGATTACATATCATTACACACAAGGAGAGGCGTAAGAGGGTGACACGTTGCATCTTAGCAGAAAAAAAGGATCATTGTTCCGGAGGTGATCGAACATTACTGGCAACTGCCCTGGTGTCACTAACTCTGTGCATCGCCAGCCAACGACACGTGGCTGTGGGCCACTGCTGACCACTGCCTCCGGCCTACACTGCAGTCCAGTTGGTCACAGAGTCTTGATTTAGCAATGGGGGAGGTTTTTTTTTTTTTTTGAGCAAGGCTGCCATCCGACTTCACACCAAGTCAGAGCAGGTGTTAATTTCCTGCTGCTAACGTGCCTTATCGTGTGTTTTGTGTTCTTATCGCCGATCTGGCCGGTCATTGTGAATGTTGAGGTGACGTGTTGTTGCAGCTTTTTGCACTGGAACGCCTACTCTGCATCTCATTAGCGATAGTTGCGGAGGTTCTCTGTGGCGATGTTTTTTACGGCTGCTATTGCAGGTAAACTGGTGCTGAGGGCTGTTAACACCAGCTTGTGAATGGGGAGGTAAATTTATCACAACTTTGGCTGCGATAAAGTGTAGTTAATTCAGCGATAGCTCCTTGTGAATATGCCCCTTAGTGCCATGATAATTCCACATTCGAGTTGCCTTGCATGAGGAGGTGTTCGCTTTCAACTCTGGGATGCATCTCAGCTCCTGAGATGATGAGAACTCACCCATAAATTTTCGAATTCTCCATTTTATTGCATTGTTTTTGAAAAATCGCCTAAAAGTTCCAAAAGCGATGTTTGGTGAAAGGAGCCCACGGAATCCTAAATATTCAAGTCTAACGAACGCTGGAACTGCCAGGCAGAAAAATAACACCGCAAAGTTTATTTGCCGAGGACATTTAAAGCAATAGTACTGCGAAGAGCAAATGCGACACTCAGTGAAAGAAGCCCTCGAAATCCGAAAAGTTTTACCACACATAAGCCAAAGGCATATTCGTTGTAAAATCCTGCGCTGTAAAGGCTTGCATCAAAAAAACGCCTGTGTGATAAAGCCTTTGTTGTAAAGGCTTGCATGATTCAGTCTTTGTTGCAAAGGCTGTTTCCCCTTTATTTGTGATAGCTGAAATGCTAAGCAGTAGAACTCAATATGAAGCAGACATAATCTGCCACTTTCAGTTGCTGCATGGGTTTCGATATCTTAAAGCGCGGTTTTCACCCAATGGGGAGCAGGGTCAAGACTGATTTGTATATGGCTGGGTCCACACTGGGGTGGCATGATGAGCAAAAAAAGAATGAATTCAACTCAGATCTGTCACAGGGGTCTGACAATGTTCAGCATACCATTGGAAGCGTCAGTCGGTCTCTCTGCTCGCTGCCTCCGACCGGAGCGCATATTAATACGGCGGTCAGACTGCAGCACCAGATGTTGGTCAGACTGCCATGTCAGTTGCGATCCAACCAACATCATACTGAGGCCATCAGAGTTCATTTGAGTCTGCCTTCTTCTTTTTGTCTGTCTTGGTGTAATTTATCCTACACATGTTGTTGAGTGTTTGTGTTTTATTTTGGTTGGGTAAAAGTGTGCATGCAAGAAATGAGTTAGTGGATGAATGTGTGCAAAGATAAGTGACAGCGTCCAATTATTTATTTAGTGACTAAATCCATCAGTGACACAAAGCACCCGTGTTTTGACTGTACACCTGCTTTTTTGGAATAAAGAAAATCACAACTAAGAGAAACCTACGTCTGTGATTATTGATACTAAGTTCTTGAATGAACCATCACTGTGACAGTAGGTGTTAACCAGTGAGCACACACCTCGCCCATATAAACTATCTAGGGCTTGTTTTGAAAATTTTGGGGTAATTTCAGTTAGGTGCTGTAATTAGGAAGTTTCCACTGTCTCCTCAGCCCTTAGAAAGTGACACAAAGGCACTTTAATTCATAAGCCACACTTATTGGCATTACTAATGCTTATTGTAATTGCAGCCCATCCCCTAAAGGAATAATATTTTGTGAATGACAAAGCAAGAATAGGGGACCTGGCCAACAGCCCACCATGATGGCTGCTTCTTGAAGGCGCTCCGGTGACTCTCGTAATCCCCCTGCAATATCTGTTCAAATATCCAATCCAACATGAACAACTTGTTGATCGGCGTGCAATAAACGCCCGAGCAGCCCGGAGATGAAATACGAGCCTTGCGGGACGGAGGCGCCAAGGGAGGCAGCGATGAGGTGGGGCCTGTACGCATAGGCAATTCCCCAGAATAGTGGCTGGGAGTGGCAGAATGGAGCGTCCATGAGCCGCCATTCCGGACCACAGCCAGGTGACGGAGGAACGAGTGCAAGGATCGAGGCAGCTGCTCCTGCTCGGGAGTTGTAGATGAGTGTGCAGTGAAGGGGCGGCTCCGGAGTGGGATGGACGCAGAGGCAGGGGAACCGGCTGCCTCGAGTCGAGGCGAACTGCTGCAAGCCAGACGCAGGGGCACCAGGGCGAGCAAGGAGGATGCTGCTGAAACGGAGGACATTACAAAAGGAGGGGTTTTACCCAAGCAGTCACGGGGACCTGGGCGGTATCTAGTACATATAAAGGGGATCCCCGTAAGGAAAATATGTTGTGTTACAAAACCAACATTTGATAGTTCAAACACTTTCAAAAAGGAAAAAAGAAGAAAGAAAACATCAGAAATTACTTTCAAAAGTAAGTATTGTGATTTATTAAAAATACCTTACAGTGATACTTTAAAGGAAGTTTATGCAATTGTTGCAATTAGTGCCCCGAAAGGGAGGGGGAGAGGTGAAGAGGAGTGCTCGGGGGGGGGGTGTTTGTGAGACAAGAATGAGCGCAGTTGAAAAGACAAGTGATAAGTACAAAAAGTTACCAACACATTCAAAAAGAATTTCAGATGCATAAGCCAAAGAATATCAAGGCATATGATGATTAGTGATTTTACAAAAAAACTTTCAACGGACACACAGTCAGTGCTAAACTGTAGAGGGCAAGTGCCGGAAGTTTGCTGAGAGACACCGTCGACGTTTCGACCCCTGTATGTAGGCTAAGTTCAGTCCTTAAATGGGGTCTTCATCAGGACAAAAGCGACAAAGGGAGTGAGGGGCAGTCCTGTTAGATAAATTGATGAACAATAAATTAATAAGTAGTACAGCATAGTCAGTAGATTCAGACTATGATGAGAGTTGGAATAATAATAATAATATGGAAGAGTTACCATGGAATCGTGGCCCACTTGAGCTCGCGATGTGGAGCAGCAAAAGACTGTGGGTTAGTCACAAGTCGATCGCCGGGGAAATAAATCTCAAAACGGCCACAGAGGAGAAAGAAAAACCAGTGAAGTAGGACTAGGTCCTATTCTTATAACAAACAATTTTAAATTGACCCAACTGGAGTGGGATCCACTGAGGATTAATGTGATAGATGGTATTGGAGGGTAGCTCCACTGCGGGAGTATAGGATGAGGGACCTCACACAAAAACACGGGGGTAGAGTTCAGCAAAAACCCTGTTTATTAAGCCAGTGTGATGGGAGCACTGGGAGAGGAAATTAGTAATTAATTACACAGTTCCGTAGGGAATGCCAGACTAAAACAGTGAGCTAGGGGGACTATAAAACACTTTCATGGGGATTTTTAACATACCTCGGCTCAAAGAAGTGGAGCGAGTGAGTAATAACCCACAATTTCAGTCGTTGATTCTCAAACGCTGAATGCGCTGTGTTAGAAATCGAGGTATTATTATTGATCTGGATCGTAAATCTTAAAAGAAACAGGAAATGAGGGTGAGCGAATAAAGCGCATGGAAAGTAGGCTTACACAGTGAAATAAATGAAATACATGCCGCTATTCAGCCACAAAGCAAATCCGCTGTATCACATACCTATGTTGTGAGAAAACGAGGCAAATCAGTTTCACCCGCATGGCTCAGCCGTTCTGTGTCAGACGCCTATTTCGCTCGAGGGCTCAATTGTCGAACTAGGTCATAGTTCTGGAAAAGATTAAAGGTGACCTAGTCAGGGGCAGGAAAGTGTAAATAAATGGCCAAAATGGAATGGGGGGTTGCCGCGTTGTGGTCACATACCATTTCGCTGCTGTGAAGTCCAAGAATCCGCCAGCTCTGCTACGCGGAGTTTCGGTGGGCGGGGCCTCACTCAAAAAATGTAAGGGAATGCCAGACTAGGGATTTAGGTATGACAGATTGCATGAATAGTGAGGTTTGCCTATGAAATCGTAGCTCTGAGTAAAGGGACTAGGAGCCCGTTTTAAAACTCGTTGTGAAAAGAGTAGTAGGATTTTTCCGAGCTTGTATGAAGGGTGAGGTAGCGTTGTCTATTCTTACTGGCGTTTCTGGATTTCTATTGGTTGGTTAAATTCCTGCCGAAGATTTCATGTTTCCATGAATAGGTTTTTCTCGTATGAAAGTTGTAAAATAGTTTTTGTAAAAATAGCGTTGTCTATTTCACGAGAGTGGATTCTTGAATGTTTGGTAAAACTATCACTTTGTTTGGCGAAACAGACAAATGGTTTGTTTTCTCGTAGTTATTAACTAAAATTCATTGAAAAGGATTGTCTTAAAATGGCGCTGTGAAAATATTTTGTAAGAGAGGGGTGAGTTTACGGAGTGACACTGACACGCGCAGCTTCGCTGCAGCGGCAGTGTACGTCACGGGGTTCGCGCTGTGAGTGGTTGACATACGTCACAGCGAGTACGCTGATTGGTTCACGTGACCGAAACGAGCTGTTAGCTGATTGGTAACTTCTGAAAACTGGTTTCTCATTGGTTGAGTAAGGTGGTGACGTGGCTTAACCTGATTGGCTTGTTAGTGAGTTTCGCGCACAGATTGGTCGGAGTAGTGGAACAACAGAAAAATATTTACGATCTTTTCTAAATTATACGAATTGGTCTAAAAACATGAATTATTGGAATAGAGAAGAGAAAAAGCCTTCATGGTTTCAGAAAATGAAGAATTTATTCAATCCCGACAAGAAAATTGAAGCGCTTGGTGGAAAATTACTTCATAAGTATAAAACACCCGCAGCATATATGGAAGGAGAATATGGTTATCATACCGTTCTCTGGTTTGAAAATTGGATGCAATACACCAGGAATGATGGTGTTTTAGCTTGGCAGGAGGATGGGTCATTTAATGTTAAAGTTTTAAGAAACTTAAGAGATAAAATGATGGCTCTTTCACCAAGACCCAGACCCACTCAATTTGAAGCTTTAGTTGAATGGGAAGTTGAAATGATGGAACTTGAGCGAGAAAATTGGGGAGCACCGAGAAGCTTATATAGGGAAACCCATCAAGATAAAGTGCGTCGATGGAGGAAAGGAGACATGCATGAAGGATTGTATCCGGTTCTGGAGATGGTTGTAGAATCAGGTCAAAAGAATTCTCAGAAAGAAGATAACCTTGATCAAGAATTAGATGATGCAGTTTTGGAGGATATGTTAAAAAGTCCTCCACCTTATCAGCCAGGTTGTTCACATTCTACCCCAAGGAGTCTTCCAGGTATTTCTCCTAGTGCACCTAGGGAAGTTGAGAATTCACCCAGATTTATGAAATTACCTGATAGAGCGAGATCGAGAAGCAAAACAAATACCCCAAGAGAGGATTCTAATTCGAGAAATAATTTCCCGAGAAATGATAAGAGGACATTGCCTGAAGATATACCAAATATAACAGATTATTTTAAAGCAAAAGGAGAATTAATTCAACAATTAACAAAAGACATGGAAGCAGTGACAGTCCCAGTTACAATTGGTCCTGTTGTACCAGTTTTTGATCAAAGTGAGAACAGGCATTCTGTTATAGCAAATCCTTTAAATGCAGAAATTCAAAAAGTGGCTGAAATTTTTTATTTTGAATTAACAGAGATTCATAAAGATAAAACAATGCCAAATTTAACTTTAAATCAAGGTTTGTCAAATGTCACACCATCAGCTGCAGAATCAGATTCTGGCTCTATAAATAAAACAGATTTAACACAAGTTCCTGAATCTAAACAACTTGATGTTGCAAAATTAAAAGCAGATTTAGAAGAATTCATTATTGGCACAATTGGTACTGACTGTTTGAAGCAATATCAGGATGATGAACTGCTATTCATTTGCAAAAGCATTCAGTGAAAAACTAAAAATAAATATGAACAGTTTGAAGAGGTGGCAGCTGAATTAGAAATAGATTTGACTCGCCAAAAGCAATTACAAAAACATTACAGAGTGGATTTTTCTGAGAAAGATATAGAGAATCTAAATACTACAGGCAGAATAACCCATATAAAATAATTGATTGTCTTTTTAAAAATATTGGGTGATTTAAGTAAATGGAGAGTTAAATGGACAAAAAAGAGAGAAGAAAAGAAAGATAGAGGAGAAGTTTTTGGTGAATTTCCAATGAGGTAAATAGCTGGTGGGGGTTTTGTTCATGTTCCATGGACAAGACAGGATATATTACTGTTCACTAATGATTTTCCTCGGCTGAGAGAAAAGCCAGTGGAATGGTATTGTCAGGTTGACAGATTCATTAAAGTCTCAAAAGTTCTGTGGATTGATCTTGATTGTTTCTTTGATATTGTTGTCCCGTCAGATCTTTGGACAGAATGTAAAATTTCTATTGGTTGGCTAAAGAGGAACCACAACGGCTTAAAGTAACAGGCGCTCCTTCAGACATTGTCATGGATTTCTATGACAAAGTAATTGTTTGGCTGAAAGACAAGATTCCTGCAAAAGAAGGAGATTGGGTTAAAATTGACAGAACTAACCAGGAACCAAAAGAATCAGTTCATTCCTATTATGAAAGGTAACTGCTGGTATTTAAACAATACAGTGGCTATGAAAAATTAAGTGAAAGTGACATGAGCCACTTCATTTACAGGTTTGTTTATGGCCTGGGACCTGAGATAGGGAATATGATTAGAACTGGAATTGTCGGTTGGCAAGCACTCTCAGTTGATGACATCCTGAGAAAGGCAAAATAGTGCAGTGATGAGTTAGATGCAAAGCAGAAGAAACTCAAGGAAAAGGCAATGTGGGCACAAGTGAAGGTAGCTGAACAGCAGATAGCAGCATTAGAAAATAAAAATTTTCAGCAGAATCCAGGCAAGTTCAAAGGGAACTTTTCAAATAAGCCAAAATTTAATATAAATATTGAAGAGCTAAAACAAAAGCTACCTTGTTTTAATTGCAGTGAGATTGGACACTGGAAGCGTGAGTGTAAAAATCCGCCCAGAAATTTTAAAAATTCATCATTGAATCCACAGATGCAGAGTGAGGTAAATCAATAGCATCGGCTTCAGCGACAGTTAAATGAAATAAGTCAGCAGCAACAGCTACAGCGACAGTTAGCGAATCAGCAGAACCAATTGATTCAGCAGAACCAAAATTCCACAGCCACCTTTGCCAAATTGTATCAATTCACAGAGATACAGTCCAGAGACACGTTTCTGCGGAGCTGAACAGGTAAAAAGAGCCCAAAAAGCAAATGTGTCAAATGTCTCTCAACAATTTTGGTTAAAAGAAAACGAGAGCAGTGACTCAGAAGATTACTCATGACGGTGCCTGAGGGAGGAAGAAGAGTGTGTGCTTGAAGCCACTCTTGAGGTAGATCAGTCAGGTCCATTTGTAAATGGTAAAGTGAATGACAAATATATCACTTTTCTTGTGGACACTGGTGCTACCCGTTCTACTGTCGGGTGATTCTATCCAGGTAGTTGGTGTAGCTAATCAGTAGATTAAAACAAATCTGACAAAACCTGTAGAGGTAGAAATTGGGAATTACAAAGACAAACACAGATTTGTTGTCTATAACAGCAGTCCTGTTAATCTTTTAAGTCGGGATCTGCTATGCAAGATGAATTGTAAAATTTACTGTTCACCAGAGGGTATTGAGCTTCAAACTCTAGAAGAAGACGGTTTGTACAAATTGACATTATTAATGGTTGATGAAGAAAATAAAATGTTTCCTGCTTTTGATAAAAATAATTTACCTGAGGAGCTGAAAGAGACAGTAAATCCAAAAATTTGAGATCTAACTGGTGATGAAATGGGTTTAATGAAACATGTGGACCAAGTAAAAATTACTGTGAGACAGGGAATAGATTTTCCAAACATTCCCCAGTGCAAAATGAAACCTGAAACAATTGAAGGTGTAATCCCTGTAATTGAAAAATTCATTAAGCAAGGTGTTTTGAGAGAAATTGAGAGCAGTCCAAGTAATTCACCGATTATGGGTATTAAAAAGCCAAACGGAACGTACAGAATAGTTCAGGACCTGAGAAAGGTTAATAAAATAGTTGTTCCTTGGTGTCCAGTTGTACCAAATCCAGCGGTAATTTTATATCAGATTCCGCATGAGGCAGAATGATACACGGTCATTGACTTGTGTAATGCCTTCTTTATGGTTCCATTGCATCCAGATAGCCAGCAAATTTTTGCATTTCTGTTCCAGGATCGCATATTAGCATGGTGTCGTATCCCTCAAGGGTATACTGAGAGTCCGTCTATCTTTAATCAGTAACTAAAGAAATCCCTGGAAGATTCAACATTGGTCCAGTATATAGATGACCTCCTGATTGCAGGAAAAACAAAAGAAAATTGTGTGACTGACACCATTACACTTTTGAATCGCTTGGCAGATGAAGGATATAAAGTGTCACCTGCAAAACTACAGTTTTGCAAACAAGAGGTTAAATACCTTGGTCACAGAAGTGCAAAGGGAATTAGACAAGTAACAATTAAAAGAATAAAAATGATTCGAGCAATACAACCATCAACAACTCAAAGACAGATCAGGATGTTTCTAGGAATGGTTGGTTATTGTCGCCAATGGATTTGTGGGTTTTCAGTAATTGCAAAACCTTTGCAAAGATTAACAAAGGCAGACATAAAAGACCCGATTGTTTTAACAAAACAGAATTGGAAGCTTTTGAAAAGCTAAAGAAAAGTCTCTGTGAAGCACCAGCATTGGGTATGCCTGATTATGATAAGGAGTTTGAGCTGTACTGCAGTGAAAGGGAAGGTTGTGCTTTGTCAGTTCTCATTCAGAAACATGAGAAAATGAGAAAACCCATAGCTTACATTTCAGCTGTTCTTGATCCTGTTGCTAAAGCATTGCCAGGTTGCTTAAAAGCAGTGGCTGCAACAAGTGTAAGCCTTGAGAAAATAATGGGGTTTCCTGTAAAGGTATATGTACCTCATTCAGTCGAAGCACTTCTTACTAGAAGTAAAACACAACACCTGTCAAGCAACAGATTGACAAAATATGACAAAGTTATTCTGGGATCAGATAATGTATCCATTGCGAGATGTCTTAATCTCAATCCAGCTACACATTTACCAGATAATGTGGCTTCAGAAAATAATGATGAAAACGATGATGCTGATCATGAATGTTTAGATGTTTTGGAATACTGTACCAAACCCAGAAAAGACATTAAAGATGTGCCTTTACCAGAGTCAGACATTGTTTACTTTGTTGATGGATCTTGTTTAAGAACAGATGAAGGCATTCTGAGAGCAGCATATTCAGTCTGTACAGTTTCTGAGGTAGTTGAGGGTTCAACTCTTGAAGGAATTCGTTCAGCACAAGTAGCAGAATTAGTTGCTTTAATTTGTGCCTGTGAAAAAGCTGCAGGGAAAAAAAGTTACCATAGTGACTGACAGTCAGTATGGATATGGCGTAGTCCATGATTATGGTCAGCTCTGGTCTCAGAGAGGTTATTTAACCTCTGCAGGAACTCCAATCAGGAATGCAAAATTAATCAAAAGACTGATCAATGGCATTCAGTTACCAGAACAAATAGCTGTGGTTAAATGCAGTGCGCATAAAAAGGGACAAGATTACATTACTAAAGGAAATGCCTTTGCAGATGAAACTGCACGATACTGTGCAAAGAATAATCTTTCACTCAATCGGGAGAAGGACAATGAGCATATAATGAACTCTCTCATGCTAATATCTGTGGTAGAAACAGGGCAGGGAGTAAAAGACTTGCAAGATGAGGCAAATGATGAGGAGAAAAACACATGACTCAAAGGAGGTTGTAGACAGCAAGAGGAAGATGGAATTTGGGTTTACAAAGATGGAAGACCTGTTTTGCCTAATTGCATGATTGCTGACATGGCACGGATGTACCATGGACCAGGTCATTTAGGAAGAGACACAATGATCAGACAGTTCAGGGAGACTTGGTATAATCCAAAATGTAGGGTTATTGCAGAGTCGCTTTGCCAACGTTGTTTGATCTGCCAGCAAATCTATCCAAACAGAAAAACAGTTGTAAGCATGGGAACCATAGGACGGGAGGGTGGTCCTTTTACTAGACTGCAGATGGATTTCATTGACATGCCACCACATAACAAACTTAGATACGTTTTAGTTATTGTCTGTTTGTTTTCAAGATGGGTGGAAGCGTTCCCAACTCGTCACAATGATTCAATTACTGTGGCAAAATTGCTTTTGCGGGAGATCATACTTAGATATGGTTTTCCAGTAACTATTGAAAGTGATCGTGGCACACATTTTGAAAACAGACTGATTGAATTAATTTGTGAAGCATTTGGGATTAAACAAAAACTACACTGTGCTTACAGACCAGAAGCATCAGGTGTCGTAGAGCAAATTAATGGCACAATCAAAAACAGATTTTGTGTTTAGCTACAGGAATAAAATGGACTGATGCACTTCCACTTGTTTTGATGTCTTTGAGAAGTACTCCAGATAAAAGAACAGGTCTTAGCCCACATGACATTCTCATGGGAAGGGTAATGAGACAGGCCTATGTTCCAGTTGGAAAGTTGTTAGCAATAAATGACAGTGCAATCTTAGACTATTGTAAGCAGCTCTCTGATGTAGTAACTTCTGTATTCCATCAGGTGGGAACAGATGTGATTTCAAAAGAAAAGGAGCAGGCTCATGATCTATTGCCAGGAGATTGGGTCAGAACAAAAGTTCATCGGAGGAGGAACTGTTTGGTACCTAGGTGACAGAAAGCAAGGCAAGTGATTTTAGTCACAACAAATGCTGTTAAGTGCAGAGGTCTAAAAAGGTGGGTGCATGCAAGTCATACCATTCGTGTACCTGCACCTGATAACCCTGACGAAGATAGTGATGAGACTACAGCAGATTCAGAAGAAGAAGAAGAAGAACCTGAAAATCCAGATTCTGAAGATCGACAGAGAAGTCGACATCTGGAAAACTCAGAACCAAATCAAGCATCAAATGAAAAAGATCTAGACATCATTGTTGTTGATTCAGAGAATGATGAAGATGCTCTAGAAAAGAGGACTGAAAAAGAAACTGTGTCAGAAGAGATTCAAGACCAGGAGAGTATTGAAAAGCAAATTGAAAGCTCTGAAAGAAGGAACGGGAAATCTGGAACTGGGAAGTTAGAAGCAATTTTGGAAGAAGAGGACGAATTGCCAAGTACCAGCTACAGAGATGTTGTTCCTAACGGAATGAAGCTGCTGAGTAAAGAAGTTCCTAGTTACAGTATTGACATCTCTGAAACTGATTCGGATGATAGTGATGAAGAGTCTGAAATAAGAAGATTTAGAAAAAGAGCTTGGAAAGCTGAATGTAATGAAATTGAGCCTAAAAAGAAACTTTTGAGAAAAGGTGATGTCTGGCCAAAAAAAGACTTGAAATTCAAACTAGTCAACAGATCGAAAGAACAGGTCAACGAAATATCTAGTCAAAAGAGTGATTCAGACAAAAAAGAACAAATTGGAAAGAAAATTGAAGTAATTATTAGAAAAAGTAAAAGACCATTGAAGCCTAATCAAAAGTACAAGTCTCCAGAGTGGGCCTATATCATCATACCACCAGTAGTTGAGGTTAACAGTAGCAAGCAGTCAGGAAGATTTGGAAGAAAATAGTGACAATGATTAAGGTTTAGTTTTCTTTAAGTTGAGGTTTGCTTTTGGCATAAGGCTGAAGAAATTGTGTTAGGTGACACAAGGTCGAAGAAATTGTGTTAGATGAATACTTTTTATGGACGCAAGGTCGAATAAAAGCTGTTAGAGGGTTACTAAAAAAAATTAAAAGAGGAGGGTGTGTAGTTTATTACATATACTAATTTTTCAAACTATTAATATCAAGTTTAAAATTTTTGTTTTTGTTTAGTTTGAGCTGAGTAAAATGCCTAATACTGATAATTCTATGTGTGCAATTCTTGGAAGATGTTGTAAAACGTCTTCTATTTGTGTGATTTTAATTATTCTAGTTTGGTTAGTTTTAGCAGTCATCTTTCCTTTTGGCATTAATAGAGAGGATTACAAGATAAATATGACAAGCTAAGCTGAATCCAAACAAGTTGATCGTGATGTTGCAGGCAAAACTAATAGAGTTATTGAGCATAAACCAGATATCCATCAGGACAGATCTGTTGGAGATTTTTCTAATAATTCTTTTTCCAGACTCCTATCGGAGTATGTTAGAGTCATGGATGTTAAGGATTGTTATGTGTGTGTTAAGCTTCCTACTTCAGTTTCTGAAGGGGTCAAGTATAATATGCTTCCCCTTACTTATGGAATAACATGCAGTGTTATATCAAGCTTGTTCTATCAAACAGGTCGACTGGAATACTATTATTCAGATTTTGATGAGATTTTTGCTAACTTAAAAATTGTGCATAGTCTTAACAAAGTTAGGCCTGCTAAGCAGATGAGGGAATTCTTCCTGGTAACAAATGAACTTACCTACGAGTTCGCTTACAAGAATAATTTAACTTGCAAAATGAGGGATAAAGAAAGATATTTCCTTGATCAGGTTGAGGAGAGGAGGGCAATTTATAAAAGGAATGAAATGCTGAAACAAACTAAATCCAAGTTTTGGCAAGTCGAAGACGAAAAATTGAATGGTGAAAATAGATATGCTGCTATACACATAGATGATCCAGTTAGTGAAAAGCTTTGCATTAGAAGAGATAACACGCTTTACGACAATTATTTTGTCGGTGTAAGCCAGTGTGAGGATACCTATCGAATTGTAGGGGGATGGGGATTTAAAGGTGGTAAAGACCCAATTTTCCCATGAATTTATTTTGTTTGTGGAAACAAAGCATATTTCAGTCTTCCTGACCATTGGTATGGTACATGTTCCCTTGGTCTTGTCTTTCCTAAGATTTTTCATGTTGACAGAAATGGAAAAGGATCATTTGAAATTGGCAAACACCTGAATAGATTTAAAAGAGAAAGCTTTTCAGAAATCATGGGAGATATATTTGGTGCAATAATTCCTATGGTAGGAATTACCCCAAATGCGATTAAAATTAGAAAAGTTTCCACAATTGTTGACAGGTTGTCCACTGATACTGCAGGTGGTTTCCAGTTGGTCAATACAGAGCTCATTGCTACGAGAAGCATGGTTATGCAAAACCGGCTTGCGTTAGACATCCTTCTAGCAAAAGAGTGAGGAGCCTGTGGGATTTTGCATGTTCAGCATTGCTGCACATATATCCCGGATAAGAGTCAGAACATAGAATTATTTATCAAGAAAATTACAGAATTTCACTCAGAAATAGAACCCATGGAAAGTGACAGTTTTTCTGAACGTATGGCAAAAAAGATTTGGAGCAATCAAAGAGTGGTTTGCAGACATTGGCAGTTCAATCATTGGCAAAGTGCTTTACCCTGTAATAGTCATTGTTATAGTGACTTTTTTGTTAAAAATCAGTTGCATGATTCACAAGAGAAAGAAGCATGTGAGAGAGAAAAAGAGGATTTATAAACTCAGAAAAGCTCAGGAGAAGAAGATAGAAATGGATGAATTTCGCAGGGCTCAATATGAGAGTTCCAGACAGACTGATGAGACAGGAGTTTAGATTTACTAATACAGAGAGAGATCATTATATGACATTACTAAAAAGTAAAATTTAGTATAAATTTTGGGTTTATTTGGTGATTTTAAAATCACCAGATGAGGGAGTTGTTGGATCTGACTTTCAGAATAAATTCTGAATTAAAGTACGCAGTGATGAAACTTTCATAATTTTAATTTACTAATGAGTGTTGCATGATTTGCACGTTTTTGTACTGACACAACCTAGAGTAATGTGCACCTACATGAACACGCGGGTTCAATCATTTGTGCTCTTGTCATGTTTGTCATTCTGCTCTAAATAATACATTTACTTTGTCTTTCGTTTTGTTGTACATTAACCGCGGCTGTTTTAAATAATAGCATGTGCATTCTTTTAAAATGTGCTTTTGTTTATGTTATGTCGTCTCATGTGTTTGTGTTTTGTTTATCTTTTGTATGCAAAGCTAGGTAACATAGTCTAATGGGTTAATTTTAGTAAAGGGGGTGAGTAACAGAACAATTATCATTTCTTGAATTAATTATTGTCTTGTGTTTCCTTGCATACTAGACTCATGCTAAAAGAGGCCTGTGGCCTATTTCTAAAATGGATGCCCGAAGCACTGTCAAAAAGTTGGGCCTTGCACAGCAACGTTTGAATGTGGAAATGTTTTTCTACAATAATTCTTTGAAAGAGGCTCGTAAGCAAGGTCGTGTGGAGGCTAAGGACATTTGATTCAGCTTCCATCGTCAAGGACAGGATATTCAGCGGCGGAAAGGCTTGGACGGAGGAAATAATTTGCTTAATGTTGCAACTCTCGGGAAGCCTGTGACACGCATAAACTATGAACAATGCCGCTCTTGAAGAAACGTGACTTTTGCTATGCGAGAGTGGTATGACTTCATCGGATGATGTCCTGGACCAATCGTGTTTTGTCTTGCTCGAATATTTGTATTCTTTTAGTTAGTTTTAGATAGGAAAAAGGTATAAAAATTGCCCCCTTGCTAAGAGCACTGTTCGTTCGTTCCTCGACTCCAGAGATGTTGTTGGACTTTCGTTTCACGTAAGATTCATTGAGACTTTACTTTTTCTCTAAGGTTTTCCCTTTAGCTAAGTTAGGGAAATAGGGTTTAAAGAATTTTCGTAAATGTTTGAGCATTTAATCATGCTGGTTCGAATTTGAACTTTCAGTCTAATGTGCCTTTCTAATAAATAATTTTGCTTAATAAAATTGCTAATAAAAGAGTTTTCGCTTTAAAAATGCACTCTACTTTATAATAAAGTTAATAAAATAGATTTTCAAATGACAAGCTGGTCTTGTTTGTTTCTTTGAGTTACCATTAGTTAATCCATTGCCTATGATATAGACTTAATTAAAGAAATTATGTGTTTATGATTAATTAGGTCATATGATTCAGTTGGTCAAATTATGTTTCAGTCATTTATGGGCCTAGTGTTAGATTTATAAATTATGGTGAGTATCGTGGTGTAGAGTTGTACATATGAGACTGAATTTCTCTTGGCCCGCTGGATCAAGACCCATTTGAGTTGCGGCCTGGACTCCCCCTTGTTCTGATCTCTGATACCTGGTTCATCTGTGAAGCTGCCTCAATTTGAGGGGAAAAAAGGCAAAGACTGATCCTGACTTATGCCCCGGAGCGCTTTTGGGGTGGGTAGGGGTGAATGTACTTTGTGCCACGAGAGACGTCCCTAATCCATACAGCCTTAATAATACCACTGTTTCTCTTCCTAGCTGGGGACCTGGATTCCCCCCCTATGTGTTCTGTCTCTTTCCCCCCATACATGTTCTGTTCTCTCCCCAGGGTGCCTCACTCGCCTAAAGGGCCACCCTAATTGAGACATGGAGGCAGGAGCCGACCCTAAATGTCTGTGACATTTAAAGGCAAAGACTTAATTTGATCATGTACTTTGGCTGGCCCCAGTCCACAGGACCTGAATACCATTGTCGTTTCCCTCCCAGGCCGATGTCCTGGCCCTTCCCTAAGGTTGAAGGGTAACCAACCTAGCAAGAGTATGTCGGGGAGCAAAGATGCCCGTGCAATGCACCAAACAAAACTAGACATGTTTACTCAGGTCAAGTCGGGCCCCCAGGGAACATCACCCGAGGTACAGATGGCGCCTTCTCCAGACCCCGCTGATACCCCTACCCTGCAGGATATAAGGATGGCTGTCCAGGGGGTTCGCAAGGTGCTGGAAGGAAAGATAGATACAGTAGCATCAGAAGTCACCCTGATGCATGCGGATCTTTGAAACCTTGGGTCCTGCATTAAATCTGATGAAAATTCCATAACCATCGTGCAGACTTCTAACAAAACATTGTAAGGGTCGGTCCGCACTCTGCTAGCCACTACGGCTGTACTCGAACCAAGAATAGATGATTTTGAAGGGCGTTCCGGAAAAACAATGTAAGAATTTTAAAGATCCTGGAATGGGTGGAGGGCCAGGCAGTTGATCTCTTCATGGACGACCTTATCACAAAACAGCTGCAGCCCCGTCATCTCTCTGCCTTCTTCTCGGTGGAAAGGGCACATCGGTCCTGGGGGGCCCACCGAAGGCTGGACTCCTGCCCTTCCCACTTGTGGTGCGAATTTGCAATTATAGGGATTACATTACACTACAAACAGCTCACACTGATCCACCTCTCAAGTTCGAAAATGCTACAATCACTTTTTTTCCGGACTTTGCAATTAAAGTACAGAAGTTGCAATGCTCATTTATATAAGTTAAGAAGGCCCTAAGGGAAAGAGAAATTAAATATGCAATGATATTCCCGGCCAAACTCCGAGTGGCAGCAGAGGGCAAGACTTGGTTTTTTGAGACTCATGATGTTGCATAGGCCTGGTTGGTGGCGTATCACAAAGTTTGGGAACCAGAAAACGCAGACAGATTACCTGAGAAATTATAAAGACCCGGCAAATATTGAACCACTTCGGAACCTGAGTGCGCATACGATCCTCCAAGGCTGTAGCTTCCTAGACTGTGATGCTCTTACAACTAAAACTGGACACATTTCGGCCCAACTTTATGAGTCCATGGACCCTAGGACCCTCAGGGCCTTTTTGATTTGCTTTCATGCGATATAAGACCTGGCCAACGCCCTCCCCCCTGAATACAAAATAATCACACAAAACAGACAAGGCAAAAAGAAAGGAGGTGGAGTCGCCGTGATTTTCAGGGACCACCTAACATGTCTCACGGATACAATTACTGCCTATCCCGAACATGAGTTACTATCATTCAAAATTCTCGCAGAGAATTTTATCATATTAGCAGGTGCAGTTGTCTACAATCCGCCAGGACAACAAACCAGCGTCAGCGCCAAACTACTGAACCAACTGCTCCCATCGTGCCTGAAACACAAAAATTACATGGTCATTGGGGACTTTAACGTCCATTATGAAAACACCAATGCCCCTGGATCGACACAGCTAAAGTACGACATGGAAATCCTGCAACTCAAACAGCTGGTCGAGGGCCCTACGCACATAGCAGGGCATACCTTGGATCTCCTTTTTACTAACATTGAGTCGACCAGCATTAAGGAAATCCTCCCCCTGTCCTGGTCCGATCACTCCATGCTTTCATTCTCTTTTAAACTCCCCGGTAAACCCGTAAAGACTAGGCCCACCCCCATCACCACCAACAGAGCTTGGAGACTGATCAACGACTCCAACTTCCAAAATCACTTCCGTGAAATAGATGTCTCCTTACTAGACGATTCATCTATCTGCAACAACGTCGTTCTGCTAGAAACCGGCATCCGCCAAACGCTGGACAACCTAGCTCCCCTGCGGGAAGTAAGGAAAAAAACATCCACCAATGAAAAATGGTACACCCCCATCCTCAAAAGCCTTAAAAGGGAATGTCAAAAAACAGAACACCAATGGAGACAAACTAAAGACTCCGAAACCAGAGCTAACTATATCACTAAGCGGAGACAATACATCCCTGCCATTCGAGATGCAAAAAAAGCATTCTTCACACAACGAATTTACGAAAACCACAACTCCGCAAAAGAGCTGTTCAAAATCGTAAAAGAGCTTAGCAATGCATCCAGTACCTCACACACCCTCACCCCCTCAACTGAGGCATGCGAACGGATTAGCACCTTCTTTTCCGAAATGATTAACAAAATGTATTCTACCTTTACCTCCTCCCATACCACTACCCCATCCGACAACTCTGACGAAAACTCACCTACATCCGACAAAGACAACGTCCATCCAGACGCAGGCAACTCCCCATGCCTAACCAACTTCCAACCACTCTCCGAAGAGGAGGTGTTAGCGGTTCTTAAAGCAATCAAATCCGGCTCTCCTGCAGACCCCTGCCCGCATTTTGTGTTTTCAGAAATCGCACCGACACTCTGCCCCCTCATTACCAAACTTTTTAATCAGTCCCTCACCTCAGCGTCCTTTCCAGAATCCTGGAAACACGCATCTGTAACCCCCCTCTTGAAGAAAGCCGGATCCGACATCCTTAACCCAGAGAACTACAGGCCAATTTCCCAGCTCCCCTACCTCTCCAAGGCTTTGGAGAAAATAGTCAATTCACAATTGTCCAAATACTTGGAGGACAACTCACTTCTGGACCCCACCCAAACTGGCTTTAGAGCAAACAACAGCACCGAAGCAACGTTGCTGGCAGTGTCGGACAGTGTCAGATGCATCACAGACCAAGGGGGATCTGTGGCTCTGATACTGCTAGACCTGTCAGCGGCGTTTGACACGGTGTCGCACGAATGCCTACTAAAAACCCTCCAGAGTAAAGGAGTACAAGCCACAGCGTTAAAATGGATCAAATCATTTCTAAGCAACCGCATCCAAGCAGTACACATGGGTCAATTCCATTCAAAACCCCGTCCCATTGGCTGTGGGGTCCCACAAGGGGCTTCACTAAGCCCCACTCTCGTTAATGTCTATGTCTCATCTCTGGCCGACATTGGAAGAAAGTGGGGCATCGGCATATGTTCGTATGCCGACGATACACAGCTGATGGTGACTATGGACGAAGGGTCGGAAACAACTAAGAAAAAACTACACAGTTGTCTCTCCGAAATGGCAGAATGGATGAGCAACCACTGCCTTAAACTCAATGCCGGAAAATCTGAAATATTACTGTTCGGAGGAGCCAAACTATCATGGAATGATACGTGGTGGCCACCGTCACTGGGAACAGCCCCCACCCCAAAACAGTACGCCAGAAACCTTGGCATCATGATGGACGACGCACTGTCCATGAAAGACCACGTACGCATACTTTGGGGCAAAGGCTTTGCAATCTTGAAACTCCTGGCCAAAATCTTCTCTTGGATCCCATTGGACTGCCGGCGCACAATCACCCAGGCCCTCCTGGTTAGCCGCCTGGATTATGGCAATGCCTTATTTGAAGGGATGAACGAGCAGCTGTTCTCCCGCCTACAGGTCCTACAAAACCAGGCAGCCAAACTGGTATGTAACAAAGGCAAACGAGATTCGGCATCCTAATGCCTAAAAAAACTCCACTGGCTACCAATGCGTCAGCGAGCCACCTTCAAAATACTTTGTCACGCGCACAAAGCCCTCCACAAACCAGGCCCTACAATCTTGCAAGGTAAAATCGAATTCTATATTCCAAACAGGAACCTAAGATCCAACAACTCAGCCCTGGCAAAACCTAAGCGCATTTTCAGGGCAAGGACAGGTGGACGAGCTTTTTCATACCTGGCGGCCAAAAGATGGAACGAGTTACCCATGGATCTTAGACACACTGCAAACCTCCTTCAATTCCGGCAAAAACTAAAAACCCACCTCTTTCCAAAAAACTAACTCCCTTCGCATAATCTCAGTAGTCTCCCTTCTTTCTTATAGCGCCGTGATATCCTATGGGATGAGTGTCGCGCTCTATAAATACCAGAAATAAAATAAATAAATAAGGAATGGATTGACCTGAAGGGTGGTCGCCTCAGGTTGGGTCACGTTTTCCCCCATAAGGGGTTATTGGGAAAGGGGTACACAGGCGCTCTGCACAGTTGGGTGGGAGGACAGTTCGGAGTCCACAATGCAGGAGGCAGGGAGGGTGGGGGGGGGGGCATTTCAACATTTTATTGCTTTGTAAAATGTTTAACTTTGTGGTTCGTAGAAATGGTGCGGAGCATGATACGGCATGAAAGTCGCAATGCCCTACATTGACAGGTGCTATTGTGGTACCCGATACCAGATGAAGGGGCCGTGGAAGAATTCCCAGGAGATGTAAGCACTTACCCCTTGCGCCGCGAGTGGTGGCCCCACCCAGCAGTGTCATAATGGAAAACTAGAACAGATACTCAATGACTTCACATCATAAAACTCATAGCTTCAACATTTATTCCTGGAATATGAACAGGCTGGGTGATAAGGAGATTGATTTGCAGGGGAAATCATAGAGGGCCCAGAACAGTTGGGGATATAAATTAGTCGCACACTTTGGATATATTAGAGGGTCGAGGGGAGTGGGCATCCTCCTCCAAAAAACATTTCCCTTTACTGTTCAGCACATTTCACATGACCCACAGGGAAATTTTATGGTGATCTCTTGGTACTGGGAGGGGCATCTATTTAACATCATTTCCCTTTACATACCCCCAGACTCCACGCGACGGGCACTAGCAGATTTGGGTTGACTTATTGTTAAACTGCTGAGGGAGAACTAGACATTGGAGGTGACTGCAATGCGGCGATCAATGGGGGGTGGGATAGATGGCCTGCATGGGAATGCAACCCCTTAGGGAAATATTAGCAGACTTTTTTGCGGCAATTGGCCTTATAGACGTTTGGCGAATACATAACCCAAACATTAATCAATTTACTTTCCACTCTGGGGCACACAGTAGTCTCTCGCGCATAGACTATATATTCGTACTGGCACAGTATTTTCAATCATTAATTGGCGTGGGTCTCCTCCCCAGGGGAAGCTTAGATCATTCCCCCATTAGGGTGGTAAATGGTGAGAGGTTGGTCCCAGCAGGCCGTGTTATCCCACTTGATCCCTGGTTCCTGAAGATACAGCGCATTCGAAATGACTTGCAAAAGACCACAGAACAATACTTTCGGGAGAACGACAGTACCGTGGAGTCAACCAGAATCCTTTGAGAGGCCTTTAAGGCAGTGTTACGAGGTCAGGGCATTGCCTCAATTGCAGGTCACAAAAAAGAAAAGGTGGCGCGGTTGGAGGAAGTAGAGAAGGAACTTCACCGCATGGAATCCGACCTGATAGCCACAGATCCGCAGACAGGCATAAATTAAGTATCAAGAGGAAAGAATACAGAAACACTCATGAGAAGGCAGCTAAACTCAGCTATAAAGCAACCCTGCATCGTCTATATGAAGTGGGAGATAAAGCAGGAAAGCTGCTAGCCTGGTTGTACAAGCGGAATGCAGTATCTAGGTGGATTCTTGAAATTACCACGAAAGAGGGAACTCCTATATGAAACAGACAAGGCATAGCAGATGCCTTTGAGTCCTACTATACAGAATTATACACACCGTCACCAAGCGTAGACTCAGCTCAGAAATTGTTGTCCACCCTCAATATGCCAACTGTAACACTGAAAGACAGGGCCCTACTCGAATCAGACCTCATTGAGGACAAAGTGACGCAGGCCATAAGATCCTTGAATTCAGGTAAAGCAATGTCCCCAATGGCCTTTCAAATGAATTATATCAATTAATAGCATTGAAGATAGCCCCTCATTTGATTAGACTAGAGGCGGGGATATTACCAGGTGATCAAAGATTAGCTAACATCGTTGTGATCCACAAGGCGGGAAAACCACCGGACCGCTGTTCATCTTACAGACCAATCTCCCTGCTAAAGGTCTTAGCTAAATTACTGGCAAAGAGAATAACTCGGTTTTGGGCTCATTAATTCATCCTGATCAATCAGGTTTCATGCCGGATTGAAACACTGCATTAAATCTGAGATGTCTTCATGGAATACTGGGGAGGGCAGATACTATCCAGGAGAGCACCCTGGTGGCATCACCAGATGCCAGGATGGCGTTCGATGTGCTGGAATGGCCCTTCTTATTTGCGGTCTTAGAGAAACAAGGTTTTGGCCCAAAATTCATATTTTGGATATGCCTCCTTTATATGGTAAATGGAGGTAGATCAGCAGTGTTCACCTTACAAAGAGGCATGAGACAGGGCTGCCCCCTTTCTCAGCTTATATTTGCCTTGGCCTTGAAGTCCCTGGCGGTTTGGATCGGGGGTGACCTGGAAGGATTGAATCTCCCTGTATGCCAATTATATTGTTTTATATATAGTCAACCTCTATGCTTCGCTACAAAGAGCCCTCCATATTTTGGCCTTGTACCAAAAATACTCAAGCTATACCATTAACTGGAAAAATCTGTAATATGTGTCCTGAGTGGCAATGCTTCCTGGGTTCCATGGTCCTGCATAGCAATAGTGGTGACAGAGGGATCTCAGTACCTAGGCTTCTACATTACCAAGGGCCTGGCAATCTTTTACGGCCACAATCTAGAACCCCCCCTGCGGCGGCTTCAAGAAGATGTACAACACTGTGGAACCCTAGCCCTCCCTTGATAGGAAAGGCAGCTCTTTATAAAAGGATGGCATTACCCCGATTCTTATACATACTTCAAAATACATTACACCCAGTCCCCAACATATATTTAAGCTATAGAAACAGCTGTAAGAACACTGCTGTGGGTTGGGAAAGCTCTGAGAATCGCTCTAAACAAACTAACAAAGAGCTGGTATGATGGCGGAATTGCCTTTCCAGCCCTGCAATATTACTATTGGGCTGCACAACTAGCGGAAGTTAACTGTTGGGTACACTGGCCACCAGGAGGACCCAGCTTACTGAATGGACAGATATATTATGTCAACCGGAGGCTATCTGAGAGCGATAAATGGGGGAGACGCAACATGCCAACAGGCGCCCCACCTCAGTGACAATTAAAATCTGGAATACAACATTGACGGCATTAGGAAGGCGTGATAGAATTACGCAAGCCACTCCATTATGGAACTCGATACATCTAGGCCTAATGGCGAGATGCAGAGATTTTGATTAATGGGCCCTCATAGGTCTCTCATGGGTGGGTGACCTGTGGACTAGTTGCGGGATAAAACATTTTACTAAACTACAGCAGGAACACGAGCTGGAGCCCACAGAAATATTCTGCTACCACCAAATAAATCATGCACTGAAATGAGCCATCAATCAACTTCCTGAATCATCCCCACTAGAAGACAGATTATTTGAGAATTATATGCCAAAGAAGGCGATCTCCCTAACATACCGGAAAATATTAAATAACGACCCCGGGAACTTAACAAAGCTCAGCGATAGATGGGAGGAGGACCTCAGGCATATAAATGATGAGGAATGGCTGTAGGAGAATGCGTCCCCCAAAGAGGTTGCTATACATTCCCACTTCCGATTGACCCAATTGAAAATTCTACATAGAAGAACTTACTATGCCTGCACCAATCTTCTAAAAATGGGAAAAAGAACCTCATCACAATGTACCAGGGGCTTTGGTGGCGAGGGTACCTTCTTCCATAGTTTGTGGGGTGGTTCTATAATTCAGAGTTATTGGGGAGAAGTGAAATCCCGGGTGGAATGGATTTTGACAGAGAATTTCGACTTCACCCCGATTATGTCTGTTGAATATGTGGGGGACGACAGATCTCACAAGGGGAGGAAGAATATGAGTTGCCTCGGCCTGTACATGCTCATGCAGGTAGAATAGGGGCATGGCAAAGGGGACAAATCCTTTCTTTGGCACCCGGTAACCTTTGTGTGCTGCATGGATATTTTCTTCTCTATTCAACCCTGGAGAAAAGGAGTTTGTTTATGCTGCTTCATCTTTCCTGACCCCTTCAGCTGCTTATCAGATTGGGCTGTGAGACTGAGTTCCAACGGAGTAGGTAAAGAATTTGTTCCGTTTATGTTTTTTAAATCTGCAAAGGCCCAGTAAGACACATACTTTGTGTATGCTGTTTATTTCATTAAATCGTTTGTATCATTTTCATGACTGGCTCTGCCACAAATGCAAGACAACAATAACAATGTCCAGATAACTCTGGTGATTAATGATCCTGCTGCAGAGCAATCTTTTGTCTGTTTGAGGGTGTCAATGACATAATCCGAGGAGGTGGTCATGGGGAGTAGGGGGGGCTATGGAGAGATGAGGGGCACTGATGGAGGGTGGTAGTGAGGGAGTCTAAAGAGGAGGTCATGAGGGGGAGAGGCTACAGAGAGATGAGGGGCACTGTTGGATGGTGGTAGTGACAAAATCCAAGGAGGAGGTCATGGGTAGGGGCTAGGGAGTGATAAGGGGCACTGGTGGAGGGTGGTAGTGTGGGTGTCTGAGGAAGAGGTCAGGGGAGGGGCTTTGGAGAGTCTGAGGAGGAGGTCAGGAGGGGGAGAGGCTACAGAGAGATGACAGGCACTGTTGGAGGGTGGTAGTAAAGGTATCTATGGAGAAAGAGGCCAGTGGTGGGGCAGCAATAAAGACTTTCGTGCCAGCGCTAAAGCAGGCCCTGTCATGGCCTTTCAGTTTTTGACTAATGTTTGGCAGTCGGGTCATTAGGGCCACTGTGGAACCTATTTTAAAGTGTCTGCTAATTCTATTTACCATTATATTCAATGTTTTAACTTTGAGGGTGATTTTACAAATGTTGTTTTACCGGGAATAATGAAAAAGGAGCCGGATGGTGGCTGATATGGGGCTGGGGTCCAAGGTTAGCTGTGAGATAAGGCGCACAAGAGATGGATGGTAGAAAATGGATAATCAGGCCTGGAAGGGAGTGTGCTGCAGAGTCCGGAGTCAGGTGGAGGTAGTAATGAAGAGAGATTCTCTCTGAAGGCTGGCAATGAGGGAGGCTGATTAGTGTTACCTGCCTAATTCCCCCACCTCAGAAACCTCTTCTTCCCATCCAAGGGACCTTATATGGGATGCATTTCAAAAAGAAAAATGAAACGTTTCCGTTTTATTTTTTAAGAGTAGGCAGTGGTCTGGACCACTGCCTGTTTTTAAATAATATTTTTGCATCCATTCACAAAGGGGGATGGGTCCCCTGATTACCCCTTCCTCCTTCTGTGTGGCTTACCACCTACTTGAATTAGGTGGTAAACTGCGAGTGTTTTGTGTTTTGTCTCTGAAAAAATATAGTTTCCACAAATATCACCTAATCAGACTTAATAATAGAAAATCTGCACACAAATAGAGCCATATTTCAGTAGATGATATTTATTTTGGACAAAGTATTGTACCATTAAATTTCTGACATTCAACCCATCAAGGCTGAAAAAGTTATGGGGGTCACAATTCCTAGGAGAATGAATAAATGAAAATTCAACAGGGGCCGTGAAGCAAAGAAGACAAAACAGTAGAAGATTAACATGGAAATGGGGCGACAGTGATAGACAATAAAAGAAAAGGAAAAAAAGGTGTGGACATTGTGAAGAGCGCCAAAGTGAGGAAAAGATTTAATAATATTATAGAGAGGGGAAGCTGAGAGGTCCAGAAGTAGATCAGAAGTGGTGGACAGGGGGCTCAATGGGGCATAAACAGAGCACCTTATAGTGACTGATAACAGGAGTGTTGCAGTCTACACCCCACTACATTCTTCTTCAGGGTTTGTAGACAAGGGTTAATATCATCCATCCATCTGGCCCGATGACATGACATAGAAGAAATAGTTTTTCTATGTCAACAGGTTTGGCTACTGTTGCCAAGAACAAATGGTAACCAGCGTCATTCCAAAATGGTGAGAACGCAAATTTAGAAATTAAAAATAATGTGTGTTCAATTAACATGAATGAGACACAAATGAAATGCTTGCACTGTACTTAATACAATTAAGCATATACATTGACATGGGTCGGCCAAGTCACGCTTCAAATATACTTTAATTCGTGATGCAGTCTGCATGTTTACAGGTGACACGTTTTCTCGGTTTTCTGCCTGTTCACCAAGAGTTGCAAACGTGTCCTAAAGTATATATATACATTGTCTGAAATTAAATTCATTGTATGATCCTGTTTGCAGTGTATTAATCAGTTTATTTATTTTTGTATCAGTGATGTTGCGGAGGAAGATTTAGAGCTGAACGGTTTCATTTAAAGGCCATTTCCTCTGGGTGTTCAGAGGTTGTGTATATATAATTTGAAGGTGCTTTTGTTTTCTCTAGTAAGACATAAAAAACGATGATTTATCTGTGGTAGCTGAAAAGTCATTTTTAGGGCTCTCTTCCATTGGCTAGCTTCATAAATAAAGGCTAGCCATTGGAAGAGATGTGTGTCACTCACTTCTGTCCCCCGGCTCGAGCAGATTCGTGGGCGTTTCTTGCTTTTTTTTAAACCCCGCCATTCTGAGGTGGGCGTTTACTTTTCTTTTTTTTTGGCGGCGCTTTTGTTTTGCCATTTCCCCCGACCGCCGCCGGAAGAAGTCGTCCTCAGGTGAGTGCTTGCTGTCCCTTCTCCCTCGTTTAGTTGTGCTGCCCGCCCCCCCCCGTGCGTTCATTGTGCTTGCTGTCCCTTCTCCCTCGTTTGGTTGTGCTGCCCGCACCCCCACCCCGCGTTCGTTGTGCTTGCTGTCCCTTTTCCCTCATTTGGTTGTGCTGCCCGCCCCCACCCCCCGCATTCGTTGTGCTTGGTTTTTTTTAAGTCATCTTGAATATTTGACTGCCATAAGCTGTTCAATTAGAATTCATCAGCAGTGCTGTTGCATGGGTCATTGTATACATTACTTCATTTCTGAATGAGGTGCATTCTTTTCCCCTTACACATAAAAATACTCCCTAAGCTTCCCCTCTTGGCATTATACGAGAAGATCCGAAGACGTGGCCAAACGTTTTGCTTTTTCCCACACTCGTATCTTTTCCCGAAGTTCCTTATAAATCGTGTCTTCCCCACACTCCTGGCCAGTGTTTGAACTTTGTTTTTGGTGGGGTTTTTTTTCTTCCTGAGCTCTGGACGCGTTTTGCAGCGCCAGCTCCGTTTTTTCCACCTTCCCAAAAAAAGTTTATATTTTTCTTTTCCCCTGGGCACCTCGAAGCCACTCTTTCTTCATTTCATACCGACACTCACTTTCCTTCCTCATATATTAAATCTTTGCCGGCTCTTTCATTGGAAATTAGACCGGGGATAACAGAAACATTGAGTTTGCGTCCAAGGTGGGCCACTGCCAGACCCAAATAAAAAATAAGTTTGCAGTTACTCCTTTTTGGCAAACACGCCGTAACCCTGGGGTTAGAAGAGAAGGGCTGCTCTGAATAATGGCCTCTCTTGTCGTGCTTCATGGAAGAGAGGCCTTTCTCATGCTTCTGGTCATCTGAAAGCATAAGACACTGAACGATACCCTCACAGGCCTGAGAAGAGCCAGAAGTTTTTGAAGCCTGACCAACGCGATAAGAATTTGCATTTTACTATGATATTATAATGACTTAAAATCGCCCGCCAGAGCCTTCTGATAGTTGTACCGTGCAGTTGACTGTTTGAATCATTTTAAACGTACCCGCTCCTATCCTGGCCCGACTCTTTGAGGTGATAAGCAGTTGTTAGCTTAGCATTAAGTTACAGATTTACAGGGTTTGCTTTACTCTCATAAATATTTGAATAGTGATATAGTATAAACGAGGATAATCTGTGCAGCAGAGATTGTGCTTCAAAAATAACTATGTACGCAGGAGGAAAGATTATTTTAATGAGAAAAAGCATACTGTGTAGTAAGTAATATGCTTCTTTGCATTGAGTATAGCGTGAATGGAGGGTTCAACATGCATTAAGAGAACAGTTTTACAGACCGTACTATTTTGATAAATAGATATCTGATTTGTGGCAGAAAATGTCTCAGTGCTGTCGCTGCTTTTGTTTGTTGCTGTTACCTCATGCCCTGCCACTGTGAGTACCGTCTAATTGACACGCGGTTAAAACCAGTGTATTTTGTGTTTGGTTTTTGCATTGTTTCTGTCATGTTTCCATGGAGTTTGCATTTACACGGACTCCTCTTCTTCCGCATTGCTTCGTTCGCTCCATGCTGGTGATCCTCAGTTTAGAGTTGGAATTCCCTCAGGCTAAGTCTTGCCGAACAGATAGCATGAAGTCTTGCTTTGCTTTCCACGTGCGGTCGGACAGCTTTAAATGGGCTTAGACTTGGAGCCAGCCCATTGCTTACCTCTGGTTGGCTTTATTGGCACTCTTGTTTACTTGCTACTGTGTGCGCGTGGGTGGCTCTGTCTGTGTGCGCGTGGATGGCTCAGTCTGTCTGTGTGCGCGTGGGTGGCTCTGTCTGTCTGTGTGCACGTGGGTGGCTCTGTCTGTGTGCGCTTGGGTGGCTCTGTCTGTCTGTGTGTGCATGGGTGGCTCTGTCTGTCTGTGTGCGTGTGGGTAGCTCTGTCTGTCTGTGTGCGCGTGGGTGGCTCTGTCTGTGTGCACGTGGGTGGCTCTGTCTGTCTGTGTGTGCGTGGGTGGCTCTGTCTGTGTAGGTGGCTCTGTGTGGGTGGCTCTGTGTGCGTGGGTGGCTCTATGTGAATGGCTCTGTGTGGGCGGCTCTGTATGTGTGTGTGGGTGGCTTTGTGTGGGTGGCTCTGTGTGGGTGTAAATGCAATAGGTCTCGCATTTGCGAGCGATTAAGCTATTGGCATTGTAAATGAAAATGTCATTTATTTATGTTTTCAAAACAAAAACATAAATAAAAATAATGTCATTAGCAATGCCAATGGCTCTAACTTTAACACCTTAGCTGCTATGGAACGTCCAGCTCCAGTGCTGAACGTTCCATTGCGCAGGTGCAGTTGGAACGTCCAATGGCCGACGGCAGCACTCCCGAGGTAGTGGTGCCGTCGGCCGTTGGACGGGCGCAGCACTTATGAGGTTAACAATGCCGAGACCATTGCATTGTAAATGCTTGTTTATGTGATGTGTTTTCTATTTTACTATTGGATGGCATGATGTAACTTTTATTTCACAATACACTGGCCATATGATTTTCTATTTAGAAATCATATAAAAACAATACATTTTCGGATATGAGTGAAGTTCCTCTCTGGCTTTCTTAGAGAACAGACTCCACGTTAGTCTGTTAATTGAATCCATATTAAGATTTTTCAAAAAGGGCTCAGCTAACATTGCCTATGAAAAATTACATTTATTTGCATTTTGAGTATTTGAATTGAATTGACTAGCCATTAAAATTGTTGCCTTTTGTAATAATTCTTTAATTTTAAACAAGTCTTTGTGGTAGTTCTTTAAAAATGTCTCATGTTCTTTTTTCTGTCTGGATTTTCCTATGTGGGTTTTCTTATTTTTTTGTATTTTGCATTTGTGCCTAGGGCTCTCGTTTTTTGGGACTTTCATATGGCCCTGATCCGTACAACAGGCCCTTCTGATGGTAAAACGTTCTAACAATGACACAGCAGCCATTTGTATAAGGGGAACCCTTTCCTGTAGGTAGGAGATCATATGAGGCAATATGAAAGCACTTTGGAAACAGAAGTGTATCGCCACATGTCATTAATTTCCCATAGTGTGAATTTGTCTCTACTCCCACTCCAGTGCTAATTCCTGAACCTCATTCACTTTCTTTCACTGCTAGGTGATTTCCTTTCTTCTTCCCTTCCTATTCCTATAATCCTCTCCTCCCATAGAGCAGCTAATCCAGTACCGGTCTCACTAAAGGAAGAGTCACCCCCAACTTACAACTATGCTAAAGCAAACAAGCATTTGCAATGCAATCGGTCGCGCATTACTGAAAGTTGGAGCTATTGGCATTGCTAATAATAATGCAAGGCCAATAGCTCAAACGTTCAGTATTGCGAGAGATATTGTATTGCAAATTTGTTTCTATTTTTTTTTTCAAGCAATCTCGGCACCGCGCTTATTGGTTTATACGTGTTATGCGTATATGTATGTGTATTAATGTTTGATGTTTAAAAGCATTTTGTGTGTATGTATGTTGCGTATTTGCTGGGTAAGGTGTTGTTATTCTAGGCCTGTTGGACTCTGTGCGTGTACTTGTGTGTGTGCCCGCATGCATGCGTGTTTGTGTCTTTATTTGAAATTGACCAAGAATGCATATTTGGCATGCCATCCCTATGTCGTTTAACCCCTCCCCTGCTGATGACTGAACCGCTCCGTCATCAGCCGCGGTGGCGCTGTGCTGATGACGGAGCAGTTCCGTCATGGCCCGCCCGACGCTCCTGCGCGGTGCTAATTCCGCGCCTGCGCTGAGCGTTCTATTGAGCAGGCGGGGCCATGACGGAACCTCTCCGTCATAAGCACAGCGCAACCGACGCTGGTGATGGAGCGGTTCCGTCACCAGCATGCGCCCGCCGCATTTCCGCCCCGCCCCCTTAGCACTGCGGCAGAATAGCCGCCGCAGTGAAGGGGTTAATAATGGCGGCAACTCCTTTATAGTGTTTAAATGTTAAACCTCAAGGCATGGACTTCAAACCAATGTAAATTAATCCTACGTTAATTTGATGCATGGTAAGACTCATCACCTGAAGGGAAGGTCCCACTTTACCCTCCGCCCTGTGATGGAAAATCGCCCAATGTAAGTACATTGGAGTGCTCTCATGCATCTTGGGCTGCGCTAAATACACTGAGGATGGATGTATCCTAAACGCTGCTCATTATAAATCATTTCTATAATTTTTATTGACTTTGAAAAATTTTAGGCGCTGTGCTGTCATCATTTTTACAGCGCTGGGGTTTGTACTGTCACCACCTCTCTAGAAGGGCTGAAAACGTAAGAGATGGACGAATTTCACAGCTGCCATGTCTCCCTAGACCATTGGGGTGGGGATGTGGGGGGGTTGAAGGGGTGGTTAGGTGGTTAGGTGGTTCAGTACGAGTTATGCTTTGCATTATATGACTACTGCTAGTTTTATAACGGATGATCAAGCCTAGGACTGGAGCGGCTAGTCACAGACCTGCATTCTTTTCAGCAGGGACTCCCTGTAACGGAGTACTTTTATTAAGGTATTATTTAAAGATTAGTGTTTTTTGTGGAATTCCAGATAGGGCACCAGTAACTTGACCATCTTTTCTTCTGTAGGAGGATCCGAGGCAGGTGATTGGTCTTTCTAGAAGTCCTCAGAAAAGATCCATGCTATGCCATGGGCCAGTAATCAGAGAAGGAGCATTTGAAGCTGAGCGCACACATAGGTCTGCAGAATCCCGCTATTGAGCCACTGCTAACCCCATGTAACCGGGGATCATGCCGACGTGACTACAACTCCTCTCGGTTGATATTGGAAAGTTTCCACTAACTGGGAGAGCCACCACGCCGAAGTAACTCCTTTCGACCCTTATTCAGAACCGGACTTCACCCCTCCAAACCGCCTTACACTAACTCCGGCTTCACCACATTCTAGCTACCAATCGCGCCCTCCTTGCATATGAGGCTCTAAATTTTTAGGCATACAATCTATGTCCTGATGATGATCCGCTTATTCCCTTGCTGGATCGAAATACCGTCGACTCTTTGAAACACCTTATAAACCAAATACTTTTCTTTACTAAACTGTAAAGGTGTATTATGCGATTTGTTTTTCTTGCCGCTGCTTATTTCCTATGTACAACAAACCGAAAAGCTTTGCCTGAGCCCCCTGTTTGTCTTTTTCTTCCCCCCTTATTCTGTACTCTATTGGCTAAGTAAGGCACAGGCTTGTGTCCCACTTGATGTATTGTTTTGTGATATTTTCTCCAATTCCTAAAAAGTAACTCTGTCCGACTGGACATGTCCACTTAATATAGTAATGACTGAGTCTATATTCTTTGCTCGCATATTTCCCTTCTCCAGGGACCACTGTTGTTTTAAAGAATTGACTCCCAAGGACCCTGGTTGACTTCTTTGGGTTCCCTTGTTGCTTGAAAACAGGCATCATGCACTGAGACATATCAAAGTGGCATAGTGTGCTAACAGAAGAAACCCCTATATGTTAGAGCACGTGGCTGGCTCTAACAGTTATGTTAGCCAGGTTTCAACCATGGGGCCTGATAGGTATGTCCGAGTTAGGAGCTGTTTAGGTTAATGACCATATTAAGCCCTACTAGGAACTGCCAACAGTACTCCCATTCCACAAGTCCCAATTTGTTGGGTACTTACAGCTGCTCCATACACTTGGGGGCCGATTCTGATGTCAGACTCAAGGGCTTCAACCGACGGTCGGAGCCCTTCAACCCGAATCAGAACGTGCCGTTCGGATTCCTTTCCGACTAAGCCATTCCGAGGGGCTCGGCCGGAAAGGAATCTGACTTGGTTTTCCGGATGGCTTACGACGGGCTCCGAGAGCCGGTCCGCCATTGGGAAACCCTTCAGTACTCCCCCGCTTGCCTCTTTCCGACTGAAGGAGTACGATGGCAGGTTCCTACTGCCTTTTTGTGCCGGTCTTTCCAGCAGGAAAAGGCAGCCGGAAACTGTCTTTGGCGGTCGCCAGTATGGCTCCATGGGTGCAAGGCCGCCTGAGGTGCCCCCCTGTTGATCCCTGCACCCGGTGGCAGCCACCTAGAAGACCGAACTTGAATCTAATCATCAAGAGAAGAAACTAACAGTGGAATGAGTGGGTAGAAAGGGACGCTCAAGACTTTTGATAGATCCCTGATAATTCCCCCAATCAGTTAACAGACCTATTGAGCAAACAGGAAAGTACCTAAGAAAACTAGAGGACTTAGAATGGGGCTGGTTTGAATAAAAAATGGTCTCAAGGCCTCTGGCCATTCTTTCCGCCTTTGGCTCATCCAATTTAAGTATTTCCACAGATACTATTATTACCCAGAGACAGTGTGAAGAGCTGTGCACAATGTAAAGCGACCCTGCCACCTTTTTCCATACAACTGGGGATGTCTAGTGACCTCTGGAAATTGGAGAAGCACATGTGGTGCACTGGGGAAAGTCGTATGCATTAGACATGACCTCGCACACTACTCAAGAGCAGAAGAAGACCCCATGCTGATAGGACAGACTAGCGGAATGGGCATTAGTATCCAGTGCTTAATTTGAGCCGGTGGTTTCCGGTGCTCGAACACCTTCACTTAATTGTCAACACCAGTGCTTGTGACAGTCTGCCACAAGGTGGCACTGTCCGGCTAATTTAGAGGTGACAAAAACAAGAGTTAATTATTAATTGAATATACATTAAAAATTACTATTACCTGCCGCCCAAGCCATTCTTATAGCTTTGGGACCCTGAAATAGTCCGATTTGTCACACTTGTAGCTGTGTGATTGTTAGGAAATGTGTTATTACTATCACTAGCAGCATAGAAAGGGCAATGTGTGGTTCAAGCTGCAGTGACCTCCTGACAGAGCCCTGGCAGCTATGTTTGTTTTGACAAATTAAGCATTGCTCGAGGGCCAAGGCCCTCCTTTCATGCCCTTCTTCACTGGCCAGATGGGAAATGTCCTTCAAAGGGTCTGCAGCGATTGGCTCATCACCGCTGCCCTAAGGTGGGAAAAGATGAATAGTCTTACAGTTTCTCTGTCAAATTAATCACTTGCTGGAAGCTGACTAGGTTATAAAAGCAGCAGGTGCAATAACCGTAGGGTGAGTTAGAGAGGTAGGCTAGTCAGTGGTCTCTCTGCCTGTGAAGGAGAAAGAGGTGTAGATGTACAATTAAAGGCTGAGGAAGAGTCTGTCCCTCCTCACCCCATCCTGCAGCAGCAAGCAGAGAGGACCTTATACCCGAGGAGATACAGCACCGCAGCAGTTCTTCGGCTCATGAATGCCCTTTCAGAGGAGCTCCAAGCCTTGCAAGGAAACTCTGGATATGCCCTCCTGATTTCCAAGGATCGAAACGCCGTCGACAAAACAGCGCAACCATAGGCGCTCCTTCACAAAGTGGTTCACGAAAAATGAAATATAATTTAAATGCCCTTGCTCAATATATCGGAACCCTACTGTGATTAATCATTCACTGTATATATTTCTACACTAGTCACCTTGCGCCGTTCACGCTGCTCATACTGTCACTTGAGCTGCTACTTCAGTTTTTCACTCACAACCACGAGCACCATGTGTCACTTTGGTTGAACCAATTATTTTTCATTCATGTTTTACAGTGCTGTTATAACTGTATCATGCCTCTCTTTTTCCCACAAAAACAACTCTAATGATTTATATAAATGATGCGATACGGGCATACTATTACTAAAAAGAGCCTCCTTGTCTTCCTTTTGGATAATGTTGCATGCATATCCTTAGTATTTGCCTATGAGTTATACCAGTTGGGATAGCCTTTGTTTATTTTACAGATTACCCCAATCCTAACGCGGTTGACGGGTTATACTCCTGTGTTTTTCTACATGAATACTTTCCAGCCAGGCAGTGAGGGATTCACTGAGCCAACAAGCATGATCCCTGACTTCTGGGTGTCATGAAGAGCCACTTTTGTTGCATTCGGTGCTAAGATTCCTCCAGACCAATTGCTACTGGAGGATTGTTCCCTTATCCATCTGAAATTTTGGCTAGATCGACTGTCATCTGCATATGTGATTCTCCCAGTATCATGAGTTTTCAAAATTGAAGCCAACAGAGCCATGTAGGTGTTAAAGAGACCAAGTAAGAAGGCCAGTCTTTGCGGGTCTCCACAAGTGATCGGGGTTTTAGCGGACAGGACGGAACCCAGTTTGACTTGGAGACTGCAGTGGATGAGGAAGCATGTGAACAGGGTAGGCACGCTGCCACTAATACAAGCATGTGATGCCAGAGGGTGGAGCTATATTAATGTCCACTAGTATCGGGGCACACACTTGCACTTTATCCCAGGCAGCGATTGACTCCTACGTGATGTAAAATGCTTTTTAAAGCTTTGTTTTATTGTTTTTAATAATGGTATGGAACAGGACAAAGCAAATTCAGCAGTCTTTACAACCACACAGTATGTGCTCTTGTACATATTACAGTTCACGTGCGTATTTTAATCTGCTTCCCAAGCTGTCTGATAGCTAACAGTCTATGCGTTTTAATACAGGAATAGTGGTGTGTGACAGGTGGCAAAGTGTACAGTGCTCGTGATGCACAGGACAGCCACAACGTGTACAGAATGTCTACAATAATGTGGCCCATTTTCATACACATATATTTATTGTTTATAACCATGTTTTGACTGATTTCTGCATACATCAGTCATTAACTCCCCGTGTCAATAAAATCTGCTTTAGATGGTACCATAAGTTCCTTGGCTTGGCGGCTGGGTAGGCTATTTCAGTGTAAGCCGAGTCACTGCAGTGGGCCGGACCTCACAAGCATCCTTTCATTTTAGGTGGCGGCCCTTTGTCTCATATTGTATGGTATCAAAGCCCAAAGCTGGGCTGGCAATTGAGCTTGTGATGATTCTCATGGATTGTGTTGGTGCCTGGAGATAGCTACCTGAAGAATGCTAAGAGTGGAGTGGTCTGTAGCTTGCAAGGTGGTTGTTCTACAGGATTCGTATCTTCAGGAGTGGCAGGATCTGCCTCGTTTTGAGTGTGTCTAGAAAGATTACTTGAGTGAGGGGACAAATATTAATGTTGATGAAGGTCCAAATTCTCAAAATGAAGACTTCACAGTGATTGAGTGTAGATATCACTGTCAAAAAATGGTGGCTTGAGAGAAGTGAGGGTTTGGTGAGGTCTGTGTTTGTCCTTTTGGGGCTCATTTGGTGATGTTTTGGTCATTTGTCCACTCATATTCCAACTGGTGATGTGATATATTTTTTGGTTCACTTGTCCACCCAGTGCACTTGGCATGTTAGCTGGTGAGATGGGACGTAGAGTGATTGCCTGATTCTTGCTATTAATGTGAATTGTTTATGTGAAGAAATGCTTGATTGTAACCCATTTCATTGTGGAGTGATGACTGGGCATGACCAGAAGGGGGCTGATGCAAAGTTACACTGCTCTGAAGAGGGCTTGGCTTCTTCCATAAAGTAGATGTGTAATATCTGCACTTTTCAGCAGAACACTTGGAAGTTTAATAGTATTCTACCTATATATTTCAGGAGGATTGCTATAACTATAATTGTACAGTTCTGCCACTGTCCCCTGAATTGCCCCATGTCAAACAAGCTAGGTCTTCCAGTTGTACATGTAGGCCTTCATGGAGGTGGTGATCTGAAGGTGTGCATCCCATGCAGGGGATATGAGGGGCACATAAGTGTTAACGTTCACCTAAAACAATGGTTCTCGCCTTTTTAATTTGCTGCTGTGTCCTGTCAGCTACACGCCCCCACTTGCCTTCCTGTCATGGGATCGCAATGCTAGATCATTGGACTCTCACGGCTACACTTATTCTTTCAGGAAGATCATTTCTGTCTCTGCTTTTGAATATCACAAATTTTTATGTAAACCCAAATACAAATCACATTCCACTCCCATTTTAAAACACTATAATCTTCCATTTTGAATGCTTTATCCTTCATTTGACACAGGATGGCCCTCAACTGTGTTATGCACAATTCAAAAAATGCCAAAAGTATATACTTTCCCTTGACAACCGCATTGGAGACCATCCATTCGCCTATCCTTTCCACCTGGCACCATTGTTCCTGCTCGATATATCCACAGCCCTGGTGTCCTTCGAAGAGAGCACTCAGGGGCAGACATATAAATCTATTTTATGGCTGCAAACACCCCAATACTGAGTTCGTGACAGAAAGGAATGGTTTTGCTATGTGAAACAATCACGTTTTTGTTGCCATTAAATGTTTAGCAACTCCTAAAATGAGATTGTGGCCCTGTACCAGTTCCCTATTTGGAAGGGGAGTGCTGTAGGAGTTCCTTCCAAATGCTGAGTAGGTATGACATTTACCATTGTTTTTCGACCGAAAAACAGCTGCAAAACATGTTTTTTTGTGACAGACTTCCAAGTTCAGGAGGAAAGCCAATTGCAAAAAGGTAGGGGTCTGCTTGGGACCTCCCCACCCCATCTGTGAATGTAAAAAAGTTTGTTGGGGAGTTCTCAAATCTTACACAACCCTTATACCAACTTTCCAAAATAAAGACCCTTTTTTATTTTTAAATGCAGCACACTTCCTTTAAGGAAAACGGGATGCATTAAAACAAATTACTTTATTTAAAAGCTGATCACGGACATGGAGGTCTGCAGACCCTAGGTGACCCTGTGATGACCATCAATTTGAGTGAGCTGAAATTTGCAATCTATCCTATAACAACTCATTACGTAGACCTGATTATGCATCACTATTAATCAGAATTGTACAGGTATTTTGTACATTAAACCCTGAGGCACTTTCTCTTCATCAATACAATCACCACCTCAACTTGCTATCAATTGCTAGAAATCTGCATTTGCTCTCACATCATCTTTTTTGCATAGTGCTCTACTTTGCTATCTTCTTCCATTTTAACCTCCACAAATCTAAAGTCACCTTTGCCTTCGAGGACATAGCTAACCATCTACTTTCTATCTCAAGCTCCTTCTAAGTAGTGCACATGTCCATCACTAGCGTAGCCCTTCTGTTGAGCTCAGTCTATTACCCGGCACATCTTTTTCACCTCACCTGTCATCAACAGCTTTCTCCCCCCAGCGTTGGTACATGACTCTGAATCATTTCAAGTAACATAGCATTGTTCTCAAGCCACTATCTGTATGTGCAATGCTCCATTGCTGTCTAGTTGGGTTTATGGCCTGTAAGTACCAGAATACACCCACCTACTACATCCACCTCTCCAAACGCCACTGTGCCACCTCTTGATGCCCACTGCTGGCAAGCTCTTCCCCTTAAAATCAAGCCAGTCACTTGACTCAATATCTGCAAACAAATGCAGAGATGGTCCTATTGAGGCACTTCCCCTAGACTGTATCACTATGTGGTGAGGTTAACCCAACTCTGTGAACCTCCCCCTCCCCCTCGTGCTGCAATCCTCTCCTGAACTACAGTGTAGGCAGTTTCCTATTTCAACAGTGTATAGAATATCAATGTGGTGAAAATTTCTGATTTTGTACACTCCATGGCTAATTCTGATCTCAATGTGTGGTATATTTACGATGCATCAGGGATGGAAGATCCTCTATTTATGAGAATGGTGGTTATTGTGTTTGATCGAATTTATAAATGTTAATAAAAACAAAAACAATCAAATATATATTTTCAAAAAAAGCCTGAAGCAACATTTCTTCAAATTAGAAGGTTATTGATCAGATGCTGCCTCCAACTAAGCTTCAGCTCCCAAAGCTCAAGTTGGCTGGGAATTGATGGACTCCGTCTATTGACCACTTACAGTTGATGGCCCCATTTTCTGCATAGTTCCCCTCAACTGTAATGTGATATCCTGTGCATCCTCATTCAATGTACAGCATTGTTTTATTTTAATGCTGCATACATACATAAATAAATACAATAACAGTGCATCGTTTTCACTCTGCATGATGGGCCGGTTCTCAACTTTAAAAAATTTGTAATCATACCTCACCATAATCCTTCACCCAACTAATAATTAGCTCTGTAGGGAAACGCGTTGAAAACAATGTTAAGCCAGAACTAATGCAGGGCTTTAAGTGGGCCGGGTCTCATTGGTGCTGAGCACTGGCAGTTTTTTTAAGGAGGCCTCGAAACGGGTCTCTATCGGGCTCTGTATTTTGCCCTGGCACAGGTGGTCTGTTTTTTTCCGGGCTGCAATGACAGCAGGCACATCGATGTGCGCTGCTCACACTGCTCACTTCTGACTAGTGGAGAAGTTATGGCATCATGTCATGCCAGGTGAGTGTTATAGTGAAAATCCTTTTAAGAGAGTCATTTTCTTTCTGGATTGCCCTTCTCTTTTTGAAACTCAGGAGCAGCAACATTGCTGTGGTGTCACCAGGGCTTTAAGTGGATGCTTTTCAATATTATATACAAGCCATAGTTGCTGCTTATTTATCCTATGCAAATAACAACTATTGACAAAGCCAACTGTTGTGACTTTTTGTAGGTATGATGTTACTTGTGCCATATATCTGGATGCAATGACAGAAACAGCAAAATAAAAGTCGGGCGGCACAATATGATAAGCAGAGATTTTTAGTGTAGGTGTTTTTAACCCACATCCTTAATTACATAGGCCACACCCCTTTGAGAGACTCCCCCCCCCCCCCAGTTTTTTCATTCCACTTAAAGCCCTAAACTAATGTGCTCCAAGGGAGCAAAATCAAATTCTAATTGGTGACCCTTCAGAACATACCAGTGCCATAGAGATGTCACAGAGAGGTGGAGGGAGCCATGTGACTGGACAACAGAACTGTAGTAAACTGTACGGAGTGAGGCAGGGATGCTGGATATATGCTGTTTGGATAAATGGATGACAAACAGATAGGAGTTAGAATAAAAAGGATGTGTTAATATGCATATAAAGGGGCAAAACCAGAAGCCACCAGAAACGCGGTGTACAACATTCCGACAGTGCTTCCCATTTCCATGGAGGACTCTTTCCAAAACCGGACTCTGAAATAACCACATTCCGTTAGACATTGCATTACATGTTAATGCTTTTTAATTTTACTGGTGCAAATACAACATTAGGATTACACCCAGGTTCTTCGAATTTGAGTAGGTTTCTGCAGGAATAGATTCCATTTTCTAGAGGGCAATCATTCACCTCCCGCCCCCCCCCCCCCTGGGAGTCCAGCAGCAGCTCTCCACCCAGGACATTAGTGGGGGCTTCCAAACACGGACCACTTTCCAGCAATGACAAGCCGAGGTCACACGACAGTACGTAAAATGTACAGTGAGTGTTCCATCCAGTCACATGGCTGTGAGGATCTGAACATGTGCCGCGCACGTCAATCATGTCTACAGTGCGCCCACTCTCATCCTTCATGCGATGTAGGGACCTTTGTGCTAAAAGGCATTAAGAAATCAACAAATCCATTTCTAGTAAATAGTCTGCTGTAAAAGCGCAGACGTGAATTGGCTGTTCCCATACGTGCTACCTTCGCCGGTAGACGCTGCACCCCGGGACTTGTTCCGGTGTATCGATGCGCGAGGACCAAGGCCGTCTGGCCTGTGCATTTCTGGAAAGCGTCCAGCTCGGGAGAACTACAGACCCGCCACTCGATGAGACTCGCTCTGGGGTATGGCTGGCGGGGAGGGGGGTGTTGGGGGGGGGGGGGGGGTTATTCTGGAGCCGCAGCGGGAATGGGCTGCCTTCTGAAATGCAGCCCGAGTCTATCCAAACATTTATTTAGGAGGGGGTGTTCGCCCTTCAGGTTAGGTTTTGGACAAACTGCTCACAAGTTATTGTGCAATCACTTTGTAAATGGATTGCCTTAAAAGTCATGTTTAAAAGGCAGTTCAGACGAACAACTCATGAAATATTTCACAACCTTGGGGGTAGCATTTGGAGGCATTATTTGACCACAGGAGCAACTTATGTATTTGTCTGTATGAAAAGTGTGTGCTACTCCCTCGAGGTCTATAATCCCTTGGAGGGGGGTGGGAGAGATAGGGCTGTGTAAATTAAGTGGGCTTCCTCCCCTCTGGTAACCAGGTAAGTCTCTAGGCCCTGTTTCCAGGGGCCTTTCCAGGTGTTAATTCTCACTCATTGGAGAACCCATTGCCATAGTAAATCCTTGAGGTGACCAGTTCAGGAAAATTAACTGGAAAGAGATCTACCGCTTCCTGGTATACATGGCCCGCTAGACCATTCCTAACCATTAACCCACAGCGGTATCTGATCCAGTTGTTTTGCAGGACAGACCGCCCACCAGTCATGCAACTACAAAGTCTACACACATCAGTTTATTTTTTCACAGTACTAACTGGGATTATGAGTGCATACCAGCACAAGCCCTGGTCATGGCACAACATCTGACACAGTGGCAGTGAGCCAGGCATAGGGCACAAGGCAGTAACAGAGACAGTATCTGGGGATGGTATTTATAAGAAATTAAGTTACTGGTTGACTGGGGTGAGCCCTGGTCAAGCAGCTACCACAATCCTTGTCGGGGTATAGCACAAGACAACCCATATGAACCTATGCTCAACCGTCTGGTAGCTCGGCACAGAGTGGTCAGGCTTAACTTGGAGGCAATGTGTAAAGTATATGTGCAACACTCCAAACAGTAAAACAGTGAAAAGGATCCCACACCAAGTCCGTAGATCCAGTTTTATGAATTTCTAAAGAATAAACTGTAAAATAGTGCCTAAAAGCAGAAAGCATAAACCGCAGCTATCTAGCTGTGCTGGACCAGGTCAAAGTCAAAAGTTCAGGCAGACCGCAGTGCTGTAACACAGACCCTGCAGCCCCGATGGTTCGGGGGCCCCAAGTTCCAGGGGGCCCCTCAGCACAGTACTCTGTCCCAGTGGCTGCTGGTGACATTTGAAAGTGGCACGGTGTAAAAGTTGCGTTTGAGTCTTACATCGCGAGCTTGCGAAGCGCACAAGGATGACCAACAGAAAGGGTGTTTGGGGTTTCTCCCCCAGAGAAAATTTTGAGGAATACAGTGTCAAATTGTGCCTTGCAAAGCAAATTTGAAAACGAAAGGAGGTTTATCAGAAGGCAAATTCAATTGCTTCACATGTGAACATCACCATCAACAGTAGACATAACTGTTAATTAACAAATAAAAAAACACAGAAGGCAAATTCAATTGCTTCAAATGTGAATGTCACTGTCTACAATTCTGCACAGCTTTTCCTACTTTAAATCAAATTACAACAAAAGTCCGAAAAATGTTGAGGTATAAGCGGAAGGCTCCGTAGGCAAAATGCAAGTTTGCCTTTGAAATCTTTCCATCATTATTGGAATGTGTAACACAATTCACTCCCCTGGCGGGGACCTCTCCACAAAATATGGCGAGGAGATGAGGGAGCCCTAATACTCCTACAGCAAGCAGCTTTCCAAGAACCCGCAGGGAGCTGGCCCTAAAGCAGCACATGGCCTAAGGGGGCTTACATTACACCTCAGGTGCGTTTATTTACTTTAAGCTGTACCAAGAATCAGCATGATACTAGATCTGTTACCTTCTATTATACAACACAGAGCTACAATTTTCCTGTAGCTACACTGCAACTAAATCAACACATGCACAGCACCAGTCCAGATAACACTGAATCTTACTACACAGCTCACAAAGAACAATGCTTATTTTATTATGCATAACCGCTGCACATGAACATACATACTGGCTCAAGTCCCCTGCACTACCCTGTCTTTTAACAAGGCCCTGCCACTTAAACATCAAACCAGACATTAACACTGTTTTGTTTTGCAGCTAAAAAAAGGTAACGCTGCAGGAAGTACACAACTGAACACAGCTACAAAGTCCTAGTGCAGCAAACAGCCCTAAACCTATTAATGACCTCCATACCTTTACAACGCAAGACACTGCCACGCCGCGCAAGTAGGCTGGCCGCCCTGGGCACAAATACGCTGACGGACACTCACAAAGGCTGCTGAGACCCCCTTACCTTCAACCCGCCCATATATATATTGCCCTATAAGTGTTGCTGGAGATTCTGCCACAGAGCACAGGGTGGGAGCTACCCATACAGGGGTGTTGAGGGGTAAGGCCTGTCTACAAAGCTCCTCACTGGTCCCCTCTGCCCGCTGTTTGATCCTCGTGCAATGATCGGTGCCGGATGCTGCAAGAGGGGTGCAGCTCTCAGCCACCCTCGTTCTTCCCTCTCTGACCCGTCTTCGCCTCTGCCCTCCTGCTGGTTCTCTCCTGGGTGCACCTCCCCGTCAGCCCCACACTCCCGGTTCGCCTGTTACCTGAGGCCCCCTTTGTACCGGGGGCGAGGGTGGTGCACCTGGGGTGGTAACCTGGACACAACCTTAAAGGGGCAGGCGGACCAACCAACAGTCGAGTGGAGAAGGATAACAAGTCGCCTGCATCCTCTCCCTTTGCAGCCAAATCTTCATTGATCAGCTCCGTTCTGCTGACTTCAAGTGTGGCACTGCACGTAAAGAAATCACAACTAATAGAACCTTTCAGCTTTTCGGGCGTATGTAGAGCCCCCATATGTTAAAACACATATCAGAATTAGGTTTCCTACGCAAGTTTGACCCATTCATAATCAGATTAAATGGTATCACAACCATTGCCGAAAATGTAATTATCAAAAGCCCTGGGGTTACCTTAATTACATTGCGCCATTATGTTTAAGTACAGAAGAACCGAGTCATTTGCCTGTTTGGTTACTTCTGCAGTTCTGTCAAAGCATGGCTTAGACCGTCGGGGTATAACGAAACAAGCTTAATGATTAGGCGCAAATGTAAATTTCGGGTGAGTGAGGGGCCATATCCACTTTAATGTACTTTGGGGAACACACACATTGCCACTTCCATTTCTGCTACTTCAGAACGGTCAAATCGCCCCATCTCAAGGGACACTATTTACATTTATTTATAATATTAATAATAATAATAAAGCCATTTCTAAAGCGCATGGCTACACTCAGAACAGTGTGTTCCCGCGCTAGATTGCTACTAGTTCACAAAAGGCAGATGTAAAAGAAAAAGAAAGCCAAGGCCAAAGAGGAGAGGGTGAATTAGATGACTGGAAACAGGTGAGTTTTAAGTTTTGTGCGGAATCTGGTTTCTGAAGGTTCCATTCAGAGGTCAAGTGGCAGTTCATTCCAGTGTTTAGGAGCCAGATACCTGAAAGAACGACCACCCATCCTGGCTCTGCGGGTATGGGGGAGTTTAAACAGCATAAAGAAGCGAATTCTGGGAGTTGTAGTCTTTGTACTCTTCAGTTGAACCAATCTGAAAAATATTTCTAAATACAACCTAAGAAAGGAAGCAACAGGACCGAACAAGCGGTGTCTGTGAACATGGAATGATGTGCCAACCATACCCACCCTACAGCTTCCTTCGGTGCCCCTTTAACAAGTGTTCACAGGGCAAAAACTACTCACCGCAAGAAGCTGTGGAGAACAAATTCAGATTGTCAGGACACACACTCTTCAAAGATTCCAAGAAAAAATACGAAAGTCAGTGTCCCTCTAAGAGATGCTTTTTAGCTAAAGACACGAATTCCTAAACGAAGAACAACAATCAGAGACAAGTGTTGCCTTATTTGAAGATCACCCTTGTCTTTAGAAATGAAGTTTCATGAAAGACCTACAAATATTATAGTGATAAAAAAAGGGCATCACGGACAATAACCTTCACTTGAGTTGATCGTTCACACAGTACCCAGCTCCCTCCTGCCTCTTAATCAGAGAGACTCGTACCATTCAATTTGATGTTTCTGCTGGAAATCACTCCAGAATGACGGCACGCACAGACGCTTATAGTATGCATATTTGTACTGAAGAATCCCTCTTTCTGCTGTGTTATTTTGAAGCAAAAACCCCAGAATATCAGCTTAAAGTTCACAGCACTTCAAGCACGGCGGCTGCGACGCTTGCATTATTTAGGGATTCTACTTGCAGTGTTTACACCTCGCTCACCTCAGATATCCTACTGGTACCCCTGAGGTCAGTAGCGTTGGGACAGAGTCAGCCGTACTTCTGACACATCTCTGAAGTGAAAGGCTTGTAGGGCTGGGACAGAGTGGGTTACGTTGCAGTGTCGGCCGCCAGTAACAAACGGTGGAAGGAGCATGGGGGAAGAGTGACTGAGTGTGGGGTTAATAATAATAATTTTAAAACGTACCACGCAGCTCTCAATACATGGGGGGGGTCGCACGGGGATGTGGGCCAGGGCTTTAAAAATAAAGTAAAAAAAGAAAACATAAGCTTACCTGACCGGGCGGGTCCACGCCGCCTCTGCTGACTGCTCCTGGGCCAGGTTCCGGTGTGTTGGCGCCTTCACTTCAACGTCTTCTGGGTGAGTGGCTGGCAACCCCACAGCCAATCCAGACACTGCTCCAGCAGCGCCAGGATTGGCTGAGGGCAGGGATACTCCCTGCCCGTTAGGAGACCGGGGGATGCGCATGAAGCATTCCTCGGTCTCTTAAGGAGAAGGCTACTGCGCATGTTTGGGCTGATCGTAAAAACGATTAGCCCAAAATCGAACATACAGACTATTGCGAGCTGCTGCCTGCTGTCATTCAACCCTGACAGTGCTGCCGCTCCCCCGCCCCCTTCAGCGTCCGTGGCGTGTTCTACTTCTGATGCTAATTCCAATCAGGAGTCTTAATTGCTGCAATTAGCGTCAGAAGTAGAACTATTAAATTCTAAATGGGGCCTTGGCATAAGTGGGGCAACGCCCCAACGCCCACAATGGACGAACCGCCACTGCTCTGCCCAGAGATCTCTTAATGAGTCTGGAGGGGGCCCCCTCAACGTACCTTGCAAGGGGACCCCCTTAAGTTTCGTTACGCCAGTGGCAGACTGCGATGGAGTGTGGGTCGGATACAGTACCAGATTAGTCCAGCTGAAGTTTTACCTTCTCAAGCTTTTTTGCCAAGTGCCTCGTTAGCATTGGATAGGGTCGCAGGGCGCAAGGAAAGCGTTGCTGGTGGTGGCTCATGATGAAATTCAGTGCAAGAGGTGAGGTTCTGGTGCAAACTGACCCGTTTGTGGTTGTGAAGAGCCCAAAAGCTTCATTTCAAGAGCCTGTGAGCCACACTAAAGGACAAGGACCTGGGAGACCCCACTTGGTGGTCAGGAACTCGCTGCAGCTGGGTCCGAGAACCGGTTGGGTAGCTTTTTATGTCCATGGGCCTCAGATGAAGAGACGAGCAGACTAAGCATTTGAGTCGCTCTGGGAAGCTGTGGTCAAGATTAAGTTGTAGGTCCCGTTCTTCTTTCCTAGGCAAGAGGGCAGCAAGTCAGCACTGCAGGGCAGCAATTCCTTCAGAGCAGCAGTCCATTAGAGTGGCAATCGTTGCAGCAGCACAACCAACCAAAATTGGGAGAGACAGGCCTTGCAGTAGTGAAAAATGAATTTAAGAGTTTTTTTGTTGCCAGGATATGTAAAACATCAAATTCAATGTCCTACTTCTTAAATACATTGCACCCTGTCCACGGGCTGTCCAGGGTCTAACCTAGGAGTGACTTATACGTATTAAAAAGGAAAAGGAAAAGGAAAAGAACCCTTCCCACTAACGGCGACAAAAAAAAGAACAGATGATGGAACTGATCACTCTGTCCATCATTTTACTTTTGTGTTTGTGTGTTTTTGCTATGTGAGCCCAAAGTATCTAAGAGTATTCCCAGACGTGGGTCCCTTGCTCTCTGTGCCACTGGATTCAAGCGAGCCTGGCAGATATGGGGTGATAACCTGAAACCAGTCCGAGGATGCTTGTTTCCGGTTGAGGGAAGACCTGGCTTGGCAGTACAGGCCCATGGGGAGCAGGGTCAAGACTAATTTACATATGGCTGGGTCCCATTTGAAGTGATGTGGTGAGCTAAATATTGATGGATTAAACTCAGATCTGTGACTGGGGGTGAGTGTTTGAAAAATTTCAATACTCTGTCCATCATTTTATTTTGTTTTCTTTAAAACTGCACACACCGGCTCCGCAATGGCAGGCCTGAGACACATTTGAAGGGCTACTTAAGTGGGTGGCACAACCAGTGCTGCAGGCCCTATTGTAGTATTTAATTTACAGGTCCTGGTTACATATAGTACCACTTTACCATGGACTTCTAAGTTAATTAAATGAAATATGCAAACTGGGGATATGCCAATATTACCATGTTTATAAGATAGAACACATGCATTTTAGCACTGGTTAGCAGAGGCAAAGTGCACAGGGTCCTAAGGCCAGCAAAACAATATCAGCATAAAAATGGAGGAGGATGGCAAAATGTTGGTGGGAAGACCACCTAAGGCCGACAGATCTAACAATATCACTTATGCAAAGAGAAGGGCAGCAAGGCAAATACCAGGTGGGGATAAGTAACTTAAATTAGGTTGGTTCCATGAAACCGGAATTCTCTTCCTCAATTCAGAACAGCACATAGGGACAGTGAATGGCCTACTTGAAATTCACATAGGTTTCCTTGGAAAGCAGCAAAATCCACTCATATTTCACTGAACACCACCCCAGAGAAAATCCTTACTCTGCAAATTGCCCACACTCACTCTGTTCAGGAAAATGATTAATTAATCCTTCTCTCTCACAGAGATTTTTCATTTTCTGACCCTCTCAATTTGTAGAGCTTATTTTGCCATATAAACCTAAAAGGCCAAAAGTTCAAATGGGAAGCAATGTATTATGAAAATAGTTTGCTTTTCTCATTAGCAACCTGCTAATCCAATCCGGATGAGGTGTAATAATCCCAGATGAATCAAAAATGAAGAAGTCTTTTTTTTCTATGAATCCTTGGATTTGCTTTATTTGAATTATTAATTGGACCTCAGTAAAGAATTGAGGGTTCCCTCCTTGTTCTTTTATATTCAACAGTCGTATCTCAATTTCAATTTGATAGACTCTGCATTGTGGCATTTCATGTTTTAGGTATAGAACTCTAGGCTCTCACACCTACTCTTATACACATGCACAAAATAAATTGTGTGAACTGAAAAATATTTAGGGAGAACTCCCGATAATCTTCTAGTCTGAGATGGATCATGAGCCACCATCAAGAATTTGGAGAACTACTATAGATATGTTTCAAAATAGTATTAAAATAAAAGCCCTAAGTGGAGTTGATAGTTAATTTGTTTTCAAATAAATTTGCCAGATGATGCATAGCAAAATCTGTTATCAGAGAGAATATAGTAAATTATGCTGCAACTCAGAGACACCGAAGTAAACACAGTGGGCTGATATTCTAGTGCAAGACTTGAGTCTCAGTTATAACTTTAATTGTTTACTAAAAACTCTAGCAGCAAAGAACAAGTTTAGAGTTAAACAAGACAGCCAACATGGATAAAAAAAAGTAACCTAACACAACATAGGTTAGCAGCAGTCCAGTGGCTAAATGGCCTCACAATAAAGCCACCAATGTTAGTCCATAACATAGCGATGTAACCCCTGCAGAGCTTCAAAGTCCCTTTTCTGTGCTGCTCTCGCTGAGGTAAGTACTGTTTTTCTATTTTGCTACATATTTGTGGCATATGGTTCAAGCATGGTATTATTTGGATATCTGTCCGTTATTTAAAGTGCTCTTTTACTAATTATGGTTCTTATATCATTGTATTTTGTTCATAAATGTATGTGTTAGTGCTGGCACCCCGAGACGTGTAGGCCTGTTCGGAGCTTTTTCTTTTTGATACATTTATAATCCTCTGCAGCGTCCACCTTGTATTTCTTCTGCACTTGCCAGCTACCATCTTTGTTTTTTTCGGATGCCTCTCTGAGTCAGACAAGCAACATTGTGGCTGTGCTTCAGCTGCCCAGGTCCTTCAATTCGATGATGCACCAGCTTCGTCTCTCTCAGGAGAGTTTGCAGTCTAGATCTAGCTGTGCAACATTTTTGCACTCGCTGTTTTTTTTCTTTGGACTTGAGAGATAAACATTGTATCTCATTTTTCCCTCTGCATTACCAATGAAGTCCTTCCCACACACTGAATGCTTTACATTTAATTATTTCGAGTTGCTTGATTGTATGGGTAGCCACAGCTAGGGTTATTTTAAGTAGTATTTTTCGACAGAGGTTCTTTTGCAAAAAAAAGAAAAGCAGCATGCCATAACAAATGTTATAATTTTGTACCTTTTGACAGTTTTTTGCTATGAGTTTGGCCTTATTTTCCTTGTGCCTGCTTGCAGTGGCATAACACAGGCCCCTGCAGGCCCCACAGTGTGGGAATGCCCCCAAGCTACCCTAAACCCCCTTAGCACAATACTCTGGCTGGCAAGCTCCTAATTGAGTCCGTTAGGGGCCCACACATACCTCACATGGGGCCCCCTCAAGTTTCGTTACGCCAGTGCTGCTTGCCTTAGAGTCTCCTCACAAGGACATTTTGGGGATTACTGACAAGAATTTCTCTTTTACAATCTGCAGGCCTTCTTCTAGTCTCCTGCACAAACGAAAGGCAAAAGCTGAGCTCAACAACACTCCTGCTTACCTACCGGACTAGTCCAGACAGGCACCCAAGAGTAGGTATTCTAGAGGAGAATGCAGATGCATAACCTAATTTTGCAATGTAGTATCATTTTAATTCTAACAATCATATTTGGAGAACTGGGTGGGTGGGTTCACTACCCAACCTTAGAAGACAGAACATTTAGATGACTTGGGTCTCAGGAGCAGAAGGGCTGTTTGCAATGCATTTATTTGGACTCTGCCCTACTCATTCCTTTGTGTTTTTTCAACAGATTCATGACGAATGCTGTGATGCTCATTGCCCAGATGAATGTTGTACTTGTGTAGTATTTGTCTTTGTCAAACCTTTCCCCAAATCCCCCTCCCCATCCATCCAAACATCAAACATCTGACCCTCTTCCACAGGGCTGTATAACTCTTAGAGAGGATGCCTTAATTTATATCATCAATGGATCACATACTTCATGGGGCAGATGTGGTGAAAGCAACACCAACATACTGCAGTATTGTATTAGCAATAGCCCACATTGGCCACATTTACCCACTTGCACATGAAAAGTTATCCATATTTTAGATGTAGAATGTAAGACATCAGTAGTCAGTATCATCATTCAGGGCTTGTGTTGGGCAACCATTAACGCCTAATCAAAGCTTGTGCACTCCAGACTTTCAGTCCATTTTTTATGACTAGAGGATTTCGTGAATAATACTGTTAACTCCCCATTAGCCAAAACTCACTAGTATTGCAATTTTTTTAATTTTAGCACTATCATAAATTGTCATTGTGCCTACATGTAGTACTCATGTGTCAATTCTTTGTAAAGCTTTGATAAAATATAGCCCACTAACTCAGACTTTTTATTAGCATTTAGTTTCTTACGATGGATAATCAATCATTCAGATTAATTTTACAGTTGGAGCTCAACTGGGTGAAATTGGAAGTGGGGCTTCGCTTGTGAAGTTGTGGAGCCTTCCGTGTTATTGCTTCATCCATATTCTGGTAAAATAACTAGTATGGAGTAAAGTGAACTAGTTAACTTGGTAAGTAAGTAACTAACTGCTACTATTGTTTAGCTAGGTTGTTGTAGACAATATAGGTCATGGCAGCATTAACTCTATGATTAAGTGCTACACTCTTTCTTACAAGCACATAAACATGCTGCGTAAAACAAACTACTTCAGAAATACATTTTGATGAAATAAAATAGTTACCCCTTTTATTTTTTTACAAAGAAACCCATAGTCTCAACCTACATACCATGCCCACCCCTCTCCCCAAACAAAACTGACCAAAGCCTCAATGTCCAAAAATATAAAATTTCTAGAGAAACTTAAGCCCAGTACCTCCTCCCTTCCCACCCTCTCCACCCAGCCGCATCACTAATAAGTCACTCCCACCAAAACAATTGATGGAACCTGGAGGCGGCACCAGCAATCAGATAACCAGGAGGATGGAGGCTGAGGAGGCCCGGTTGCATCGAGAGGCATTTGTTTTCTCCTCCTTTTCCAGGATCACCAGTCACCAGTACTCTTGCCTGATATGCTCCAGCCTCCGCCACCACAAACAGGCTGCTATCTCCTGCCAGGTGGGTCGTCCGGCTGGATCAGCAGGAGCAGCTAATTAAGAAAAAACAAAAAAGACAAATTGTAAATAATGCTCCGCAAACAATTGTTTTAAATTACAGAGTGGCACAGTAGCAGTAAATTGCTAATCCCCAAGGGCCATTGGAAATTGATGTGATTTTGATTAAGAGAGACACTAGGTTAATTTTATGTAATGTATGTATACTTGTAAAGCGCACTGTTACCTCGTTACGTGGCGTCCTGGCGCTGTATACCACTGGGGAACCCGTCCTGGCTTTCCCAGTGAGAGGGCACCCCCAAGGTGAAGCCAGGCATCCCCGGCGCTGCTAGGGCCGTTGTGGAGATTAAGCAAGCTATTGCCCAGAGTTGCAGAGTGGGACCCATGGTTAGCATAGGCACCTAGGCGAGAATTATCGAGTCCGCGGACATTAACCCAAGACCCTGCCACGTCAGGAATTGAACCCTAGTCCCGGGCCGACCTCTGCTTCAGGGTCTGCAGCTTCTAACCAGTGAGCCATACTTCTCCACACATGCCTTGCATAAAAAGCACTGACTGTGTGGCAGAAAAGTACTATTTAAAAGGTATAATAACACCGGATTAAAACAACAGCAATTTGTTTTTTTTTATTCTAAAAGCTTTTCAAGTAACTATAAACAGACACTTTGAGTTGAAAAATAAATAACTTCTCATTAATGAGTACAGCATTATGCACTATGGAGTACAAGTTGTGTGTTGTGCTAAAATAATGAAGCCATTGCTAGCCAGCATGTCGGGTAGTTTGATACTGTCTCCAGCTGTAGTTGACAATGATCTATTGTTATTTCCAAGGGCCCTGCTATTCTCCAAATGCATTTTTCTTTCTACCCTGACTCCAAAGATGCAGATGAATAATACATTTGATACTATGTCAAACACCTCATGTATGAAATGCTGATATTAATATTATCCTGTCTGCTGTAAGTAGATGGGGACAATGATGGACTACACTACAGGGAAAGGAACAGGCTATGTAGATCGTATTTGGCACTTTTGTCATTGTGTATCCCATACAGCACACTTGCACTTACTGCAACTTTACTCTGTGGCATAGCCCACCACCACATATTATTTCCAACAAATTCCTTTGCTGGAAAGTAAGCAAGGAAAGGAAACTTGATTTACTCTACTGCAGGGGGTGAGGGTCGAGGGAGGAGCCAATGAAGGGTAGAGTTTTTTATACAGAATAGAGGGACCAATGTACTGGTTATTGATTTGTCATCTTTGGCTTATTCACTCACTGTACAAGTCGAAAGGGAAAAATCTGAACAGGTGTAATTAAAATTTGTTATGGGAAACCATGAAATATATTCTGGAATCACTTCACCTCACATGGGTATAAAATTAAATGGGCACATGCCAAGAATGGATTTTCAAATTTGGTAGGCTCACACTGAAAAACGTAGGAAATTATAAAGGAGTGAAATACTAATAGGTGACTTGTGTGTTCAGTTTGTAATGTATTCAAAATACTGTAAATGCCACATTAACTGAAGCAGACACACATTGCACAGCCAACACTGCAGTCACGAATTGACCCATACCACACTTCTTCCATAGGTGGCAAAACAATGCCATAGGCGGGGAGGGAGCGTGATGAATCATGAGTGGGAGACATCTGGCTTACTTAACAAATACAGTGAGTCAAGGGAGTACAACAAAAATTGAAAAAGAATACCCCCCACTTTCAACCATAGCTTTGATAACACTGCATAAACAAAGTAAGCAGAGTAGATGAGCAGCAGGGTCCTCACTCATTCATCCAAATAATCCAAATATTCATTCATCCTTTTATTCTAATTCACACATAGCCACCATGATTCAGTTTTACATTCTCTCATCCAGTCTTTCAACAAAATGTCCAATCCATTATACATCCATTCAATTATCCACCCTTTCTTCTAACCATCCTTTAGTCCATCCATCCCTTTTTACTCACCCATGCACCCTTTAACCCACCACCCTTTCACTCATATATCATTTCCTTTCTTTTAACTTCTGTTCTTTCATGTTTCCCTCAAGCTTTTATGTGCGCTCATTATGTGAGCTTTTGGTGAGTTGCAGTTAGATGAGGCCATAATCTCAACCCCGCTGCAGCTGGTAAAGCTGGGGTATGGGGAGTTCCCCTGTCACATGTTGAGATGACGATGGCCTGGTACAAGCTAGTGAGTTTAGTAATTGCAAGAAATTATGTGACTTACTGGTGCCCCTCCCTACTGCTGCTTCCCCCCTCCAACTGACTCATCTGCATCTCCTCCTGCAGCAGCACTGGAGCTGGAATCAGTGGCGTTCCATGTGGCTAGAATAATACATTATACATATTTTAGATTCCAGATACACCACCCCAAATACAACTGCAATACAGCCCTACAGTTCCGTTAGCACTGCAACATCATCTAACAAAGATATCATCTGGGCATTTGATTGATTCACAAAGTTAGACATGTCAGGGGTGGAATATCGGTCAATGAAAGACATATGGTATTGGTTGGCAAATGCAATAGGAGTGAGACCTCATACTCTTTTCCAGCCATGCTGCACTGTCATGGAAAACTACTGGTATACTGTATAAATGTTCAACAACAAGGGGGGACAGATAGAGGGCTTTTAGTAGGTCCAATGTACATGCCCTAGATGCATTAAACAAAGGAAGGGTACAGAGTTCCTAGGTGATATGGTAATCACCTTTCAAGTGCCATAGCAAGTCAGTTCTAGCGGTATGATACAGGTGATTAAGGAGGGGAATTCCTCCTTTCGGGACTAGGGCTCTCACACACCCAGCAAGCTAGGTATCATGCTTCATCATTTGAGCCTGCTCCTCGTCGGGCCGGCGCTGCAATGCCCGACGGGCACCCTTAAAGGGGCTCTTTTTCGGAGATCTTCTGTTCCTTGCCGTAAGGGTGCAGTGGGCGTGAGGGGCCTAGTTCGGTGTAGATGTGTGTGTGATGTTAAAACTGGTGAGGGAGTCCTCTTCAAGACTTAATTTTGTGAGGGACCCTGCCTGAATAAAATGACAGGGGAGTGGTAGTGTATTTTGTTTTAATATGACAAAATGCATACTCTACTCCCCAATGGTCGACATGTTTCTCGCCTTAAATTAGTCATGCAATGATCAATGGCGATTATTCAGGACAGTGAGAATTTTTTTTTAAATAAAAAAAACTATCTACAATAGTGTAGGCGAGGTGCTTTGCTACCTTACACTGGGTATTCCCTGGGGAACTCTCCACTAGGGAAATAGGACCACCTATATAAATGTAAAGTATGGCCTCATCTGGTGCAGCGGAGTAAAAGTACACCCAACAGTGGTGTCTCTATTCCTTACTAGGAACCCGTCAGCAGACCTACCCCGATCCGTTGCTTGCTGACCCTTCCTGACGGTCCTGAAGAATCGCCATTGATCATTGCAACTAATTTAAGGCGAGAAACATGTCGACCATCGGGGAGTAGAGTATGCATTTTGTCATATTAAAACAAAATACGTTACCCCTTCCCTGTCATTTTATTCAGGCATGGTCCCTCGCAAAATAAAGTCTTGAAGAGGACTCCCTCACCTGTTTAATATCACACACACATCTACACTGAACTAGGCCCCTCACCCCCACTGCACCCTTACAGCAAGGAACAGAAGATCTCCGAAAAAGAGCCCCTTTAAGGGTGCCCGTCGGGCATTGCAGCACCGGCCCGACGAGAAGCAGGCTCAAATGATGAAGCATGACACCTAGCTTGCTGGGTGTGTGAGAGCCCTAGTTCCAAAAGGAGGAATTCCCCTCCTTGATCACCTGTATTATACCGCTAGGACTGACTTGCTATGGCATTTGAAAGGTGATTACCATATCACCTAGGAACTCCATACCCTTCCTTTGTTTAATACTGTATACATGAACACAACAGTAACACACTACATGGAGGGGTCCATGATAACCATGGACACTCTCTCGTGAACTCAACTGCGTTAGAACATGAGCAGGAAAAAGAAAGCCTTACACTGTGAATTTTATTTATAAAACTAGCTTACTTGGGCCTGCAATCTTTGCAGTAGATGCCACCAACATTCCAATACCCCAAGATTCAACCCTAAGTTCAAACAATCATAAAACCCAACATTATGTAAATAATAATAATAAATAATAGGACTTACTGTGGTCAGCAGAGCTCTCTGCAATGTCACTGGTGGCGGCGCCAGCTGACCAACTACTCCTGGACCTGTTTCCTTCTGCATGTCCTTCTTCTTGCCCTTGGTGCTGATAAAAGAAATGAAGAAGATAAAAAATTGAATATTGATTCAGTTAATCTCCAAAAACGTTTATGGCAAGAAAACACAGTCACATTGTATTTCTCTAAAACAGATAGCCTGTAGTACTAGTTTAGATTTGAGTCTTTCGACTATTGTTGAGTTGCCCATACTAAACCTGAAATCCTTATTCCAAATTTCCTTACCAAAAACTGCATTGCAGTTAATGATCATTGATTCTATTACCCTTTCTCACCCCCCTTGATAGACCAACTCGGTCTCCCTTTTTTGCAATGCATAGATGCATATTACCATTGCTATGAAATAAATAACTTGGAACTGTACGAGCTACATAAACAAAGTCACAGAGAGAATGAGTTACTCAACTCACTGATATCACTGATTCACTATTGTGGCAGGAGAACAACCTGCATTGGCTTTTTAATCAATTAGCCAAAGCAAGCGCCAATGATGAGAACGATTAGGTAACACTGAGTACCTGCCTAGCAGAAACTAGAAATTGGATCATACAATATATACCAACGTAAACTGAACGTAGCTTACCTTCGAGTGTGAGCAGCATACGGTTTGGAAAACAAATGTTTGTATTGTAGAACACAAACACAAAAAATAATGAATACTCACCAAGCCCTGGAATCTCGACTCCTAGCAGGTCGAGTAGGTCCTGTTCCCGGTCCTGGTTGTCCGCCAAGATGTGCACCGGGTGCTGGATGGTGCAGTGAACCTGTCTGGTGTGCCACACACACTGGCACTCCCTCCCCCAACACTGCTGATGCTCCTGCAGGGGGAATCCCCTACTGGGCTTGCAGCCTGATGCCAACATGGAGAGGAAAGGGTGCTGCTCCAAAAAATACAGTGCTGCCACCTCCTCTTCAGCAAAGATTGCTGGGGGCTGCACAACGGGTGGCGGCGCTGGCCACAACTTAGCCGCCCTGCCTCTGCCATGCCACTGGGTGGGTTTGGAAAAAGAATAAAGAAAAAATAAAGATAAGGAAGTAAGGGGAAATAAACAAAAAGTGACAAAAAGTACAAAAGAAATCCCAAAACTGTCAATGCACAAACACATAGACACACACTAATATAAATATAAAAAATAAAAATGAGGGATAGATTAGTTTTAAAGGGGGAGGAATACACAGATAAAAGAGAGATTGAATTTTAGGCCCAGCACCATAAAGAGAGCAGAAAAACAAAATGGCTGCGCCCATGCAGACCGTGTTGCGCCATTCCTGTGAAATTTAGAACGCAAGAATGCACTTGAGAACCGCGAGGTGCTGTTCACACATGATTTGGAATGCAAGGATGCACTCTGCATTTCCAATCGCAATGTGAATGGGCGTGCATACATATTCTGCCCGCAGGCAGAACTACTCGTAGAGTTCAGCATAGCACACCTCTGCAAACTCCACCCGGGCCTAATACATGAAAGTATGGCAGGCCTTTGAACAATCTGCACCCTGAATCACTACTCTTCATTTTTCTAACCCAAACATGGATAAGCATGTGTCATGGAGAGATTGTGCTTCCTAATAGATCAGGTGTGGCATCCTGGGATTACATCATCAGTGATTGGCAATTGCACCCATGCTACAACATGAGACGATCTTGTATCTAGAAATGATGATTGCTCAATTCGCTGCTAAAGATACAGTTGGATTAAGAAAAAAGGGAGTTTGCTATTTGTTTGCTCATAGATGTGTCTTGGATGATGAGAAGCCTGCCTGTTGAGATGATAGTCTGGTCACGGATGTTTCAAAGAAAGATGTGCAAGCTTTAGCATGGAACCAGTTGAAATTTGAACTGGGTAAACTCAGTGTAGTGTCAAGAGTGTCTTCACATGATTATAGTTTTGGGCCATTTCTATCATGTGCTTTAGGCCCATCCACACATGTGGTGTGCCAATTTTGGTGGCATGGTAAGACCTTGTCCAATTGCTGAAATCTCATGAGATTTGTCCTAGCCAAGTTATGGCTTTTTCTATTGGCTAATTATTTACTTGATTTTGGTCACATAAATGTGAGGAAATTGTCTTTTTTGGTTAATACTTTAACTTTTTCAAGGTATTCTAGGTGAGAAAATGTGTTGGGACCCATGCAAGCCACACCATTCTGTATTTCACGGTACCTCTGATGGTTATAAGGTTTCCTGGGTGCCGGCTAACCCTTAGCCCACATGCTACAGCCATCCTCCATGGAAACAGAATGTACAGCTCGTTTTTTAGGCTCAGTTTTGATGTTTGTAGAGCATTCTGGGTAAGAAAACCTGCTCGGATCCATGAACTATAGTCATCCTCCATGGAAAGTGACAGGAAAGTTGTTGTGTTTAGACATCAAAAGGGATTTAGATGGGCATATTTACAAGCCCCTGTCACCACAGGAACGTCACTATTTCCGATGTTCCTGTGGCAGAGTGCGGCATGAAGCCAAGAAGGCTAATGCCACAATCCTTCACTTTTCTTGTAAATATGCCGCAGAGTTTGGTTTAGAAGGTTCTCTATAGCAAATGTGACAAAGTACCTTAACTTGTCGGTTAAAATAATGGTCCACCCACCTTATTTAGGTTCAGGAGGACCTTCAGCTTTCCATCGATATTGCCTCCATTGACAGTCTACAGAAAGCTTCTTTTGACATCCCAACCCAATTGGAGCCATTGAAGAAAGAGCAGGACACATCCGGCCCTATTTTGAAGATTTTGGGGGGTTTGTAATTTTTTTTGCGTTATTAAGAGCATGAAGAATGTATTTTCACACTTGATAACATGTACTCATTGATATAGTACACTTGACTTTGAAACAAAATTCCATATGATGCGTAGAAGTGAGTTTTTCTGACCCTTGTTAACTAGGCCTCAATATAGGCTTGAATGTCATCTTGTCCAAGATTATATCACTCTTCGCTCTTGTGTCCCACCCCCACTCATCCACTGATCTCCCTGGCTGTAATTGCTGAAGCACATATTTAAGTATATTATTATTCGTTTAATTCCATTGTCATTGTTCACGCTGTCTTTAATTAACTTTCCCTGGCTCAGTCACAAAACTGCAATCATTTCTTCAAGGTCCTTCCTCTAGATCACTGTGTCCTATTCATTTTTAATAACACACTGTTGTTTATATATCTAGTTTGTTCTAGCTACTCCAGATGAAGAGGGCAGAGGAATTATTAATGTAACTGGACAGTGTTTAGGTGGAAAGGTAAAATGAGGTTTATTTTTACTGTGCTCTGATTTGCTAATGAAATGATACATTTGCACACAGCACAACAATGATGTACTATTGTTAATTAAATGCTAATAAATAATCTATAAAACCTCTTGATTTTGGGGGTGAGCCAAAACTCATCTGAGAGACTTCCCTGTTCTATTACGGATGATGTCAGTTATGCTCTCAATTTTGCTGCCCATTTGAGGTTTGAAATTATTTTCTGATTTTGGATTACTCTGCATTGCCCTTATCAATAAGAGCATATATGGCATTGACTCTGTATTGCCTAATTTTTCAATTTTGTAAGAAGACCCTATAACTATTCCACTGAGGTAGAACTCAGTTATAGAGTGGGTCCATTTACTGAATTGCCTGTAATTCTGATATTTGGATCCTTTGGGGGTGCCTTAATGAAGGGACATATTGCCACATGAAATTGAGGTTTAACATTGTCTTCAATACAGCAAATTGCGGGATTTCTGATTGAGGTTAATTTTGTAGTGTCTAAAATGCAGGGGATCCCTGCACTAGCAAATGTCTGTAGCAGAGGATGAGTGCCCTATAAAGACCCTTTCTGCTTTAGAAATTCGATTTTAACCCAGTACTTAGTGTCAGTGGCTTTTCCAATGTGGAGTTTGCCGAGAACTTATTTGTACTGCTGTTCCTGAATGATTTAGATAGTAAAAGTGAATAGGGTGGAATGATTCCGGTGATTGGGAGTGCATTTTGGAGTTTTAGTGAGGTGTTGAGTCTTGTGTTGCATGATCGATAGTTATTCTGTCTGTTAGGCTTTTGGATAAGAAATGTTGATTCTGGGTTCAATTGGCGTTTCACCACTGTGGTTTTGATGTACTATTCTTATTTGTGCATTGCGTCTAAAGAGTTTTGCTTTATATTATTGGTTGGTTTAGTTATCAGACTCATTGAAATCCAGGGTCTCGATACATTGTTGTTTAACTTGTCTGCTCAAAGGAAGTGTGTTTTGCAAGGTGCTGGTTTTCCTGAATCACCAAGTTTTCCTTCTAGGAGTTTGTGTGTTTAATCTGGGTTGGTGTCCTTTGCTGACCCCCAGGAGTAACATTTACACCATACACTACCCCTCCTTCAGTCCTCGGCTTCCTCCACCTTCTCCATTCACCCCTCTGACTAATGAGCCTAGGAAGTAGGTTATTTGTTTGGGCAACAGGTTATGATGATATCTAAAATGCATGCTAGACTTTGCAGGAATGCATGACCATGCAGTACATGGATGGCTTTGCTCAATAATAGAAAAAGCCACTACTCAGATATTGGGAGGGACTGGCAGATACTGATGATGATGGCAATGTATTGAATAACTGAATAGGTAACAAATTAGGTGGTTCAGGTGGAATTAGAAAAGGTTTATTTCCCTTTTAAAATATATGGAAGATTCAAATGTGATGTGAAGGTGGGCGGAAATTAAACTTTATTTTCTGATTTCTATACCTGCTATTGCTCTCCATTATCTTCTTCCATATCTATTACTCTTCTTCTCTCCTCCTTTGGAACTGGACAAGGGATTACCCTTTATTTCCCTGTATTACACTGTTTTACGAAATGGAAGAAATCGGGCAAACCTGCACACTAACAGTGTGGATCTCTCTTATGTATAATATACTATACTGTCATTTTGTTGTCAGTGTTATTATAAAAGACAGAATGTAACCTGTTATGTTATAATTAGAAAAATCCCAACAAAGAAATGTGCCAAAATAAAGAACTTATTCAGAATCAGGCAAGAGCAATACCTAACTGTGATACAAAATTACTTATTTTTTGGGTGTAATGGCCTCTTTGCACCAGAAAGAGGTAGTCTGTATTTGAGTCAGTTCTTCTCACCATTATTGATGCTTATTCTGAACTAACTAAGATAGCTGCAACTATTGCATTTGATATGTCAAATGTGATATCTCCAAAATGTCTATTTACTTCAACTGACATATTTTCCTTCCCACACAATACTCATGAATGTAATATATATTGTACAAATATGTATGCGATGAACGTTATGAGGTTGGTGTACTTCTTTTTTTATTTTTTTTATTTCTGAAAACCTTTATTAGTGCATCCAGAGAAGTACAAATACGGGCCCACAACCCTGAGGCCGGCCACGAAAACTGATTAGGCACAAGTGCATGCAATACGGTGACGCAATAGCACAGCAATATCAATAAGCAACTATTCAGCAGTTACACTGGAGATCACCTGCTATCGCGCCTAAGGAGCAATGAAGGTTAATTTTAAAATGTTTATTTTTTATTTTTCCCCTTGTTCTAGCAACCATTAAAGTCCAGACTGTTTCGTTTGAATTGAAAATAGAAACTATAAACTAAAGAGCAGGGTTCACGTAGGCATGACATATCAGTAGTGACCGAGGCACACACAGCCCAGCATCCCAATCTTCAGGTCCCCCCAGGCGGCATGACGGCCCATAAAGTGTGCAACAGAGATATAAGAGCCAAGATCCTATCAAATGTCTACCGCCACCCGTCCACCAGCAACACCTACACAGACCCAAGGTAGAAAATAAAAGAGGAGATAAAATAAAGAAGAAAAAACAAGGCACCATAGAAACAGAAAAGAAAATAAAATCCCATCCCCCAACCCCCACCCTACACGCATGCAAAGGCTACGGCCTACCCCCCCCCAGCAGTGTGTCTGTCGCCCAATAAACCCGAAATATAGAATAAGAAGTGAGAGAAAGAAAAAGAGAAGTACCATATCACATAAGATATAGGGAGCAAGAAAAGAGCAATCTAATCTAAAACTCCCATGAAACCCCACCCCGGAGGAGGGCCATCCCCAAACAACCATAATAACCAACAGGAGTATAAGCGGCCACCACCTCCCCGACCCCTAAATCAACCATATCTAACGTCCGACTACCCCGCCAGTCCATCACAGTCCCATGAATGTAAATACCGGTAGATAAGGCAAGAGAAGGGCGGACTCAGCCCTGGCCCCTACGGTCCATTAAGTCAGCAAATTGTAGTAGCGGCGCAGTCCCATAGTGCAGGAAAAGCAACCGGCATGACCGCCTCGAGAGAGGGCAACGTCCATGAAACGCCATCCAAAGCAGGACAGTGTGATCCACCAGAGTACAGTCCGGGCAGGCATGCAGCAACAGTCCGCCAAGAGTAGACAAAGCACTAGCAGGTAAAATGCCCAAGGTAAACGAAATCACCACGTCATCAGTTCCCACTGGCGTTAATAGATCTGGCGCTGGACGGCGAACCTCAGGTGTCCGCATAAGTACAGAAAGCGCGGTGTCCTCCATAGCTTCAGCAGGCAGTTCAGCGGCGATGTTAAGCTCCATCACCTGTGACCCCTCATTGAGTCCCCGAAAGGGCTGCAAATGGCCGCCTACCATCAGACTCGGCGATATACTACGCTCACAGCCGCCCGCCCGGTCAGCAGAGGAGAGTAGGGGGACAACAGCGTCCAGTCGGCGCTCCAGGTCACGGACGCTGTAGTACCAAGCAGCTCGCAGATCAGACAAAGCTTCCAGGACGTCGCCGATATTCAAGGGTATTTCAAGACAGGATGGAATGCCAGTCCCCTGTCCACGGTAGTCACAGGCGTGTGGCAACCCTCGATACCAGCCTTCGGTAGCCATTGTTAGGCGCCGTGTGAAGAGCAGCTTTCAGACAGGCAGGGCAGGGGCACAGGGATGAGGGCAGCAAACTCCGATGCAGCGCCTCGCACGGGGACAACACAGTGACGGTACAGCCAGGCACCATGTGTGATCGACAATCACTCAGACCAAATGGCCCCCTTCATTACATTGAGAAGCGAGAAAATGCACAGCAGCTTCCAAAGAGAGCGATACAGTTGTTGCACTGACGGGTATAAAGCCATGGAACAGAGAGACTGCAAAAAGAAACTGTTGCGCCGTCACTGAGGATCTCGGCAGTCTGCCGCGTCTGTTCGGCGGTTCCAGTATCTCCCGTAATGGCCGACGTTGTTGTTCCCCAGCCAGACGCAGCCGAGAACAAAGGACCGGACCCATGCAGCAGCCGACGGCAGGAGTTCAAGGCCTTCCGTCACTCCCGGTGCAGGATGGACGACGGGGAGCACATCATCGGACTCAGCGTTGCCTCCCCAACCCGTTACCGCACAGCAGACACGATTCAGGAAGCAGGAGAAGAAGCGGTACGGGAGGGAGGCGGACGGGTCGGCGGAGGCGAAGGCTCAGGCGGCCATCGCTGTTGCCGGCTAGGCTCCTCCCCCGATTTGGTGTACTTCTTAAGTAATATGCTGTAATAAAATTCCAATGAACCTAATAAACAATGCAGCTTTAAACTGTCATAAAATACTAATTTTAGACACAAGGTATTAATAAGCAAGATGCATAGTTGATCTGATTTTATGTATCACATGTTAACACAAATGTACATTTAAAATTACTTATGCAGGGCGGCTAATATTACTAAACTACTGTATTTGGTGCACCTCAAAGGTGTTTTTATAAAGCTAAATAAAAAATTAACATCTGCATGACTCCCTTTGCCTCTTTTGTACTAAGAGTCAATTTCTCTCGTAAATCAGTATCTAAGAACAGGCATATCTTTTGAATGTGAGCTCTCCACCCCGACTGCAGAAACTCCACAGTTTGTGAATGGCAAAAAAAATATTAAACTTAAACATGTAAGTTTGCTTTTATGAATCATAAATATATATATACACATACATATATATGCTATGGCTCCAGTTCCAGAAAATACACCAACATTCTCTGTAGAGGTTAAATCCTCAATTGGGATTTATTGGTACAAATAACAACTGCGTTTTAAAGTTGCATTTTTCTCTGTGTCGATGGCCGCAACATTTTCATTTCTTTTATGTTAGTTATTTCAACATAGACAGCAAAAACAAGCGTGCTCTGCAACAGCAATAATGTCACACCATCTTGGAACGTCCAGCATTCCCTTGTTACCCAATGACCATGTTCTCAATATTGCATCTTAAACTCTCTTGAGACCACATAAATGATAATGTAATCAAATTTTATGGTGTAGGGTACCACATTCTTACCAAGTTAAGGATAATTTGCTGGATAATAATTTCACAATCCCCAAATACATGGGACAACTTATTCAAAGCATTTCTTGCGTCACTAGGTTATTTCTTTTTGTGACTACATAATTGTGCCCTGAATGGGCTTATACACAATAATCACCAATAAATTCATCTTCACCATCCCCTTTAGTCCGTATAGGACCCAGCACTTAGGGCCCGATGTAGGTAATTAAATTTTACCACTTCTTAAATACCGAATGATAGCGAATCGGTATTTAAGAAGTGGTAAAATAGAGGGGGGGGGTGTAGGTAAAACAGAATCGGTAAATACCGAATCGTTAAGATTCGGTATTTACCGATTCTGTAAATACCGAATCGGTAATGCCCATTGATGCCTATGGGCATTGAAGCCCATAGGAATCAATGGACATTACCGAATCGGTATTTACCCAATGCCCTTATTTTTCTTTTTAACCGATCTTCCAATTCTTTCTAATATCCATTTTTGACATGTCCTATCAAAAAGTATGCACCTAGCTCTTCCCACCTATTGAGCCATAGTAGTGATTGCCTCTGCATGTATATTCTCTGTCTGGATTCCAATCTCTGTAGTTTTTTCTCTCTCTCACCACCTCTGATATCTTGTGGTACATGATCCACGCAGAAACATTTAAGCAAGGAGTTATTGCTTTGATGGTACATTTCAAAAAGTTGTGCAACTGGATAGTTACGATCCTTTTTGCTAATTGCCCTCTGGTGTTCTAAGATATCCATTTTTGTGGGGTGAATCGTGCTCCCCAATATCTCAGTCCACAGGAGCACATTGAAGAATACACTGTATATGGTGTGTTACAATTCATGAATTTTGTTATTTTCTTAAGATTTGAAGACTGTGAATACTGCAGGAACTTTTTTGGGGGCTGTTGGCACAGGCCTTACATTTTTAGATGGGAAATAATCCAGGCAGATGTTTAAAATGTATGGGCAGCTTGACTGTTGGTAGATGGCTCTCCACTATTTGATCTCTAATGGATCTGGATTTTCCGAATGCTGGTGAGGGGTGGGTTGGAAGGTCCTGACTTATGACTTGGTCTGAATGTAATATCCACCAGTTCTCTAGAATTATCATCCTCACATGGCTTGGCACATTAGAGAAGCGTGCTATCATTCTAAAGTTATTCTTTACATCCCTATTCTTTGCTTTGAGCTTGTTGTCCCTCATCAAATCTGCCCTGTCTTTCTTCTCCACTCTTTCCATGGCTTTCTGCAAAACTCATCTTTGATAGCCGCTCACTTCAAATCTTCAAATGCTCTCCTGTGCTGCCTTCTAGAAATCCACCTCTCTCGAGCTTTTTCTTTTTATTATTCCCAGCAATTCCTCATACGGAATACTTTTTTTATCAAATTAGAGGAATGACTGCTAGTAGCATGTAATGCTAAGTTACCTGTTGTGGATCCGGCCTGAGTGCGGACATAAAGATAGTACACGTGAATGCCCTTATGAATTCCCAAATTCGTAAACTTAGACCGTGGTCTAAGTTTAGACCAAACGTCAAACTTTACCATTATGAATTGGGCTTAACGTGTCTCAGCCACAATTCACTGTTGGGAAATCATGCTACCTTCACAAGTGAATCTCTTTCCAGGATACGTACAGGATCAAGCCATCAACATACAACATAATCTCCTGTATATCACATTTATTACAATCTGCGATTTTTAGCAGTAGTAATTTTTCTGTGTGTTTATGTAGTCACTGAATGATTTACCACAAATGCATTATGCTTAATCTGTGCATGAATTGATTGAGTATATATACTTTTTTTACTGACAGTCGTACATTGCCTGACATGTGTACTCATGACAGTTTAAGATGGCATCCATGTTTGTGACACTTTTCAGGGCTTAAGTTGGGACTGTCCTCCATTGATGTTACAGATATTTAACTTACTCATATTCGCTTGCAACCTATCATGATAGCAAGGCCACTCACTGACCGAAACGCATCATTGTGTTGAAGTAAACTTCATTTTATTACTGCAACCTGTCTCAGGTGAGCACATTCTGTTGGATTTCACTCTTGCAATTAATGTTGCCGGTGCACTTCACTGGTCCCGCGCTCCACCTCCCTCGGGTCACAAGTCTCCCACAGGAGCTGTTTGCTTTGCGGCTGCCATTAAATCCCTGAATGAAGTTTCTCCTTGTGGTCTCCTTCAATTAAGAGTGCCTGCATATGAATGGATTTTTGCGTCCAGCTTCGGTCGCGAGGAGAGGCCCGCCACAGAACAATGGATCTTGTCCTTGTGCCGGTTGGTGTGGGGAAGCACAGGAAAGGAGAGTGAGCCGGTAATCGCTGCAGGACGACGCCCGCTTACCAGCAAGGCATCCAAAAAGTGGGGTTCAGGGTGACAGCAAGCTTCCCCCTCCACCCACTGGGGAATGAATTTTAATCCACTTTTTTAACTGTTTGCACACCCACTGGGGTGAAGTAATGTGCACTACAATATCCAGGATGCACTGTGATCCAGCCACGCCCGAGAAGCAGGCAATACTTAAGTGTGCAGAGACATTACGTGCGAGCAGTTACTTTCACCACACGCCGCAGATGAAGGGAGAAGGTCCCGAAACGCGTCCGGCGTTTACATTTACATTTGGGAAGAGGTGCTGCTGTCTCACCGTGTGCTTGCAGGCTGCCATTAAATCCCTGAATGAAGTTTCTCCTTGTGGTCTCCTTCAATTAAGAGTGCCTGCATATGAATGGATTTTTGCGGCCAGCTTCGGTCGCGAGGAGAGGCCCGCCACAGAACAATGGATCCTGTCCTTGTGCCGGTTGGTGTGGGGAAGCACAGGAAAGGAGAGTGAGCCGGTGATCGCTGCAGGACGACGCCCGCTTACCAGGAAGGCATCCAAAAAGCGGGGTTCAGGGTGACAGCAAGCTTCCCCCTCCACCCACTGGGGAATGAATTTTAATCCACTTTTTTAACTGTTTGCACACCCACTGGGGTGAAGTAATGTGCACTACAATATCCAGGATGCACTGTGATCCAGCCACGCCCGAGAAGCAGGCAATACTTAAGTGTGCAGAGACATTACGTGCGAGCAGTTACTTTCACCACACACCGCAGATGAAGGGAGAAGGTCCCGAAACGCGTCCGGCCTTTACATTTACATTTGGGAAGAGGTGCTGCTGTCTCACCATGTGCTTGCAGGCTGCCATTAAATCCCTGAATGAAGTTTCTCCTTGTGGTCTCCTTCAATTAAGAGTGCCTGCATATGAATGGATTTTTGCGGCCAGCTTCGGTCGCGAGGAGAGGCCCGCCACAGAACAATGGATCCTGTCCTTGTGCCGGTTGGTGTGGGGAAGCACAGTAAAGGAGAGTGAGCCGGTGATCGCTGCAGGACGACGCCCGCTTACCAGGAAGACATCCAAAAAGCGGGGTTCAGGGTGACAGCAAGCTTCCCCCTCCACCCACTGGGGACTGAATTTTAATCCACTTTTTTCAAACTGTTTGCACACCCACTGGGGTGAAGTAATGTGCACTACAATATCCAGGATGCACTGTGATCCAGCCACGCCCGAGAAGCAGGCAATACTTAAGTGTGCAGAGACATTACGTGTGAGCAGTTACTTTCACCACACGCCGCAGATGAAGGGAGAAGGTCCCGAAACGCGTCCGGCGTTTACATTTACATTTGGGAAGAGGTGCTGCTGTCTCACCGTGTGCTTGCAGGCTGCCATTAAATCCCTGAATGAAGTTTCTCCTTGTGGTCTCCTTCAATTAAGAGTGCCTGCATATGAATGGATATATATATATATATATATATATATATATATATATATATATATATACTAGCAGCCCGCCCCAGCGTTGCCTGGGGCAGAAGGGGGCTGGGGGCAGCATTTCAGGCATGCGTGCACTCCCGCCCCGACCCCCGCCTGCCACGACATTGTCTGTGTCCCGGACAATGTCGTGGCGGGCGGGGGCCAGGGCGGGAGTGCACGCAAGCCTGAAATGCTGCCCCCAGAGCCTGAGCCTTACCTCAGCCGCATTTGTTCAGGGCCAACCTCCCGCACCGGCTCCCTCCCGCCCGACATTTCCCGTGTCCCAGAGCCTTACCTCCTCCCCCGCTCCTCACTTCACCGCCGCTCCTCCTCGTCATGACGCACCTGAGCTGCCGCTCCTCACTTCACCGCCACTCCTTCCCGTCGTCACGTACATTGCGGACAGCGCTACGTCGCGGCCAGCGCAGTGTTGCGGCCGGCGCTACTTTCAGGGCACTACTTTTTTTTTAAAGTTATATGTTTAAATGTACGTTTTTTTATTTTCTATAGCCTATGTCCATCTGCACACCCTGAGGATTACAACAATGTATTGGGTGTGTGGATTGGCGCTGTGGTTCCCGAGTTTACCTTGCCAAAAGGTTTGTGTTCTCTCTTTATAATAGTAGTTTAGATATATATATATATATATGTATATGTATATATATTTATATATATATATATATATACATATATATATTGCATACGGGTGGTCGCCAGTAGGTAGATATAGTTAGGAACTAGTTACCATAGGAAAATCACAACATTCTATTCCCAATAACTTTGGCGCCGGTTGACGAATCTTAGGTCCGCTCCTATCTTGAAAGTTTTGGGGAGAATCGGCAAGCGGGGGCCGAGAAAAAATGGGGGGGTCCCACAACCTGTTTCTCCATGTTCATTTCCATAGGAAACTGTAGACACAAAATTTTGCAAAAAGGTAGGTGTTGGTTCAGAAAGAGCCCTTTTTGTTAAATGGTGTCAATCTGTTCAGTAGTTTTTTAAATATTAATGGAAAAAGAAATACATATATCTGGGTGGAGCCTAACCACACATCTCATTGTGAGATCTGATTGGCTGTCAGCACTTCATCCAAGACATGTTGGCAGCTATCTTGGGCTCAATATACATGATAGCACCTCAATAAAAAGCATTGCAGTGAATAGAAGGTTTTAAGACTTTAGTTACATTATAAATCATTTGTTGATGGTACCATACTCATTTTAGGAATTGTGGTGTGTTCTAAGGTGATTTTACCATGTGAAAAACCTTCTGCTGGGATATCATGAATCATGCTTGAGAGAAAACTATTTTCTCATGCTTTTCCCACAAGGTTTGGAAGGTGATCAATAAGCTAAACTGAGAGCATATTTTCAGTAAATTCACATTATATTTCTCAGTCATGTGAAAATGAAGTCTGACATTCTCAGTAAAACATGTACATCCAACAAGGGCAGAGACTGTCAGTTGATTCCTTTGTGTTCCACTGCAGCTTCCCAGAGTGTTCTAAAGAACAACTAGAGCGCTAACAGTCCTACTTATGACAAACGTATTGCACACCTGAAGCCATCTTGATTGGAATAACGTGGTAACTTTTAAAACATTTAATCTGAAAAGGAACAAAATGAGGGGGTTCATTTTGCCATAGAAAGTATGATTAGCGCTGCAGAAAGAAAACTTAGGTCACATTTTGAGTGCCTTCTCATATCCTCTTCTATTTCATTGAAAGATTCTGACATGCAGGCTGAAACATGCACGTGCAATACCGGCAGCAGGCTTCCCTGGTGAGCAGTAGATTTACTACAGTGGTCTAATGAGCAACTATAGTGCTAACATTCTGAATGTATGGCAAATGTGTGACACAGCTGAATGCCTTCTTGCTGGAACCAAAGTAAAAAACTAAAAGTATTTCCTACTAAGGAGACTGCAGTAAATGAGGAAATTAGGAAACTTCATAACAAATAAGTCTCCCAAGATGGCCACCAGAGACAAAAGAGCTCAAATGTAGCACAAATATCATCCAGATGTAGCCCAAGTATACTCCAATGACATAATGTCCCAGAGTGTTCTAAAGAACAACTAGAGCGCTAACAGTCTTACTTATGACAAAAGTATGGCACACCTGAGGCCATCTTGATTAGAATAAAGTGGTAACACTTAAAACATTTCATCTGCAAAGGAACAAAATGAGAAGTTCCTTTTGCCATAGAAATTATGATTAGTGTTGCAGGAAGAAAAATTAGGGCACATTTTGACTTCTCAAATCTTCTTCTATTTCATTGAAAGATTCTGACATGCAGACTGAAACATGCACTTTGAATACCAGCAGCAGACTTCCCTGGTGAGCAGTAGCTTTACTACAGTGATTTAATGAGCAACTAGAGTGCTAACATTCATAATGTATGGCAAATGTGTGACACAGCTGAATGCCTTCTTGCTGGAACCAAAGTTCAAAACTGAAAGTATTTCCTACTGAGGAGACTGCAGTAAATGAGGAAATTAGGAAACTTCATAACAAATAAGTCTCCCAAGATGGCCACCAGAGACAAAAGAGCCCAAATGTAGCACAAATATCATCCAGATGTAGCCCACGCATAGCTCAATGGCAGAATGTCCTAGAGTGTTCTTAAGAACAACTAGAGCGCTTACTGTCTTACTTATGACAACAGTATGGCACACCTGAAGCCATCTTGATTGGAAAAAACTGGCAACACTTAAAACATTTAATTTAAAAAGGAACACAATGAGGGGTTTCATTTTGCCATTTAAATTATGATTAGTGCTGAAAAAAGAAAAATTAGGGCACATTGTGACTTCTCAAATCCTCTTCTATTTCATGAAAAAATATGACATGCAGACTGAAACATGCACTTTTAATACCCGCAGCAGACTTCCGTGGTGAGCAGTAGCTTTACTACAGTGATCTAATGAGCAACTAGAGTGCTAACATTCAGAATTTATGGCAAATGTGTGACATATCTGAATACCTTCTTGATAGAATAAAAGTAAAAAACTGAATGCATTTCCTATTGAGGAGACTGCCGTAAATGAGGAAATTAGGAAACTTCAAAACAAATAAATCTCCCAAGATGACCACCAGAGACAAAAGGGCCCAAATGTAGCACACATATCACCCACATGTAGCCCACATGTAGCCCAATGATAGAAGTGTGCAACACACCATTTATTTTTTGTGTTTTTACAGTTTTATATAGTGCAGACTTGTCAGGTATTGGAGTGCTTTACATGAGCATTGATTACATCACACAAGAACAAATTCATTTTGGTTGTAGGCACGGGGAGATTAAGTGATTTGACCAGAATCACAGAATGTCGAGCTGAAGCAGAAACTCCAACCTGGTTCCCCAGTTGCAAAGTCTGCAGCTCTGGAAGTAACACCACATCCTCTCCCCTAAGTGCAACATTTAATCAAATGGTCAACTGGATAAAAAAAATAAAGATAACAAATAATTGAAAAGTGCTTTGTCGCTGTTTGAAAACTCAGAAAATATGTCCTCATTTTAGTTTTTTTAGAGCACTAACCATAATTTTTATGCAAATTAGACCCTCTCATATATGTCATTTCTAAACTAAATGCTCTAGGTATTACAGTTTTGATTACATCAAGATGACGTCAGGCGTTCCACATTTTCGTAATAAATATAGAATGTTAGCAATCTAGTTGTTCATTAGGATACTGTTGAGAGGCAGAGGCCAGGAGCACGGACTCTGAACATTGAAGGCAGGTAGGAGGCAACAATTTGTCCACACTGGGCAGGCAAGAAGGACAGTAGCAGCACAACAGACAATGGAGGGCAGTGGAAAGGGGGGCAGGGGCAACAAACCAAAGATACAGGACTGGCAAGAGAGGCTGTGGCAATCTAATAGACCATTGTGGGCAGATGGAAGAGGCAGTGATAGTACAACCATACATGCCAACAGACCCGATTCAGCCAGGAAACGTCCAATGTTTTTAAGCCCAAATTGGCTGTATTTGATCTGTCTTCTATCTTCAATCTCCTCTTTTTTATTGTAAGTCAAAGGGGAAAATCAATACCCCAGTTTTTATTTCAAAATCTCCCTCCTACCAAGTTCAAAATGTTAGCAAGTATTGTACATTGGATCATGGAAGGCAGGAGGAAATGGGGTAGGGACATGGACTCGGATAACAGAGGACAGGAGGGACATGGAGAGGTGCATCAAACTGACCCTACAGGGCAGGCATCAGGGTTTGCAGCAGCACAATATGCCACACAGGGCATGAGGGACGGGAGTGCAGCACAACAATACATAGAAAGCAATAGGGAGGCGACAGGACCATGCACATGGACAACAGAGAGCGAAGGGAAAGAGGCTATGGTAGCTAGCTCACCATAATGGACAGACAGGCAAGAAAGCTGCAGCATAACGGACCATAAAGGGCAGGAGGATGGATCAGGGGCATTACAATGGAACAGACAAGCTAGGAGGGAGAGAATAGGGGTCTGCACATGGAAACAGAGGGCTGGGGACAAGGGGGCAGGGCAGGAGCAGCAAGATGACCATGGAGGTCAGGCATGATGGGCACTAGAAGCAGGACACACCATGGAGAGCAACAGTGAGACTATAATGGCAAACACACAGACCATTGAGGGAAGGTGGGAGGGGGTCAGGGGCAGCTAGCTGACCACATATGGAAGGTGGGAGGGGCTGTGGAAGCACAGAAGACCATGCATGGTAAGCAGAAGGGTGAGTGGCAGCACAATCGCTATGATGGGCAAGAAGGCGGGTGCAGGGGCATGCACAAAGTACCATGGAGGATAGAAGGGAGGGTCAGGACCTGGGCACAGACAAGAGAGTTCAGGGGAAGGTGTCTCACAATAGACCAAGCGGGGCAGGCAGGAGGAACAGTTGCAGCACAATGCAAAGTAAGGGAACATTACCTGCTCCATATATTAAAAGGAGGCCTCTAAAGGTCCAACTATGTTCAGGTAAGCCTCATGCCACACAGAGAGTTCTTAAGCACAGGGTTAACAAAATATAGAAAAAAACCTTTTTTATTATTATTATTTTGCAAGACAACATTTTTTATAGTGTTCAAAATTATTCAAAAAGATTTTTCATTATAGGTAGTTCACAAATGTTGAATACAAAAAGACTATAGCAAAAATGAGAAACCCAATAAAATTCATACTATGGCCCTCACTCAAACCTACACAGCCATACCAACATTCATACATCTCAATTCATACTACTGCCACACATTCGTAAATCACTCCACGCAGATGTATGAATCAGCGAACAATAGGGGACAGTGAAAACAATATCCCAATTCACTCGGACGATCTTCCAATGGTGAAAACGCCAACGCGCGTTTCGGTGTGAGGGCCCGTCCGGGGCTACACCTTCATCTGGGCGGGAGAGTAGGGGGGGCCTCAGAGTGACAAAGCGTCTGCAAAGAAAATATGCATGTTTAAAATGTAAGAACTATCTTGTGTGGTTTCAGGGAGGTCAATCTAATGGAACAATCATAAAAGGAAAAAGAGACTCCCAGAGGATCACGGCAAAGGGGGTAGGAGTAGTGCATGTATAGATTAAAATAACAATGGGGGAATGATTTGACAAGTGAGGGAGGAGAGGTTGGAAAGGGCTAGAACCCATTCCGGGATAAACCTAAACAAAATAGGAGACATCCGTAAAAATAGAAATAGGCCAAAGTAGTGCCAGAGCAGCTAACACACCCAGAAAATAGTGAAAAACAAAAGGCCTGTCACAATGATTTCAAACGGATACCTTGATATACAGGGCCGGGCCCTGAAGAAATTTTCAAACAATCCGGACAGGTCTAGGGGACAACGAGGTAATCTTGGTAACGGCTAAAAATGAAAATGAAAAAGGAATGGCCCTGGTGTTAAGATCTCGGGGAGAGGGTTTTTTTTTGTTCAAGACAATAGAGGGTGGACGGAAAAACCAACAAACTCATACCTCCAAGAAGGCACGGGGGCCTCCAAACGCAAATCTTTTAGGCCGGTGTTAGGTCTAATAGCGGGCAGCCTGGGAGCAGGTTCCATTCTTCTTTGTTGCTTGTAATTTTAAAGCGAGGATCTCCTGGGTGCAATGGGAGGAACAAAATAGAATGAGTTGCCATCTGGAAACGGATGTGGACAGGAGGGAGGGAGGGATTTCTAAGCGGTCCTACTGCGGTTCCAAAGGGTGGCTACTAATACAGGGAGCTCACAAAATTAACACGGACACTATCCCATACTGCTAGGTATATCCTAGATCAGGATTCCCCCCTTGACTATCCGATGGACAAGCGCCAGTAGGGCAGGGATAGGATTAGGGCAGCCAACAAACTTAACACGTGCAATATCGCAAACCGCTAGGCATATCCTAGATAAGAATTCACCCCTTAACTATCTGATAGCCAGGCGACAGCAGGGCGGGGTAGGATTCGGGGGAGGGAGAAGCTGTGGCGGGGCAGGCAGGCTTTCCTTACCTCTAGGGATGAGAGGATGATCCGACCCTTGTGTGGTATTGTAAACGTTCTAGTAGCTGGGTGGGCGGATTTAGTGGGCTGGGGGAAGAGGAGGATCGAGGGGATGGGCTAGTCAGTTAGAGTAGGGACGGGGACCTGAGAGCACCTGTTGAATAAAGCTCTTCGATACATAAAGAAGTAGTCTGTCGTTATTACGAGGAAGACTGGACAACTGGCGATGAGGGTGGAATGTACAGCTTGCTGTCCCTGAACCCGCAAATGACATTCAGTCCCGTTCCTAGAAATTGGGAAGGAAGTCGCTGCTGCGACGCAAGTGCCCTAAGAAGAAATGCCGCCCAGAGAAGAGAGGCCAGCAGTTCGTATCTGTTCCGTGATCGGGAGATCGCGTAGAGCCCCCAGCGAAGAAGCGCAGTCGAGCAGTGGTGAAGTTTTGAATTTGGCGCCGGTTCGCGCCTGAAGCTGTGAGAAGCTAAGAGGCCCGGCATGGTGTGAGGCCTACTGACAAGCTCTGAAGTCACCCAGTACCGCTGTGCCACGAAATCGTAAGAAGTGTGAGATCAGGATGAATGCGTGGAAAAGTACTGAACAGATGAGATAGCCCGCCACGAGAGAACATCACCCCAAAAGCGTGCGAAGTGGCATGCGTGTGAAAAGCCGAAGTTTGAATTGCAGCCCAAGCATACCTGGTGAAGCGGGGTGGCCGGCGAGAGACAAGCAGACGATTGGAGAGATTGTTGTGCCAGCAGTGTGGTGGCGACCGGTGAGTCCCTGTTGTAACGCATAGTGCAAGTGAAGAGTGCATGTCGTCGGACATCGCAGATTGAAAACTGTCAGTCAAGCGGCCATTTTGAAGCCAGGCAAGACGAGAAGGACCTTCCTGGTCAATAGTGAAGCGGCCATCTTGGAGTCAGGCATCAGTGCGCGCCATTCAGTTAAAGAAATTCGAGCACAGTAATGATCGAATAACGGACTGTACCAAGTGCGCATCACCCCAAGACAAAGTAGGACACGGGCGTTTGTAGTGTTGCACAGAATTGAAGACATAAAGTGTCACGAGTACAGTGTACCGACGAGTCACATGAATGAGGTGACCCTGTTGCATGAAGACAAGCCCGAGACATTCCAAGCCACACGGTAATGAACTGATGAAAACATGAATAACATGTGATGATTGCTCAGCATGAATAAGGGCATCACTTGAAACTGTGAACAGTGAATCACACGACTGCCCAGAGGCAGCGACAGAGTTCTTGAACAAGCACAAGACAATCCAAATGACCACACGTGGTCAAGAGAGATAGAGCGTTACAGGAAACAGGAACATTAGATAAATCATTCATCATGTCAACGCACAACTCACCACAAAGAGAAGCCAAGCCAATCCTGGTGGGCATGACCCACCTGAGGCCCCCAGAGCCATTGACTCTGATAGCTGGTGGAAGCATGGATCCACGGTGGCAGGAGTGGGTTGAAGACTTCGAGGACTACATCAAAGGGTCCAAGGTGATGGTGGATGAAGATCAGTTAATTGCATTGCGTAATTTAGTTGGAAAAGACATTAGCAAAGTGATAAAAGAACTGCCAAGGTTCGTGAGGCCCTAAACAAAAGTTCCTGCACAAGCGTAATGTTGATTACGAGAGATATAGGTTTCACCAGGCTCGTCAGGACCCAGAAGAGCTGATGAGCACGTACATAACACGACTTTGTCGGTTATCCCGATACTGCGACTTTGACACATTTTCCACTGAAGATGCCATACGGCTTCGAATCATTGACGGGTGTCAGTCTGAAGCACTTAGACGGAAGCTGCTAAAGAAAAGTCACAATCTTGATGAAATCAAAGAGATGACAAGAGTGCACGATCAGGCCGAGGAGCACGCCAAGAAAATGGAGTCAGGGCGTGTAGGAAAAAGAGAACAGGCCAACCGGGTTCAGAATGTCCTATCCCGCCGGCGTTCAAGCCAAAGGCCCAGAAGAACCAGGCCATCCTCGCGGCGCCAACCAGCCAGACGCTGGTGTCATGAAATCAGTTGGCATGATCAAAGGGTGGATCATGCCAAGAAATGCTATAGATGTGGCTATGACTTTCTACATACAGACGCCTGCCCGGCGATGGGCCAGCAGTGTCGGAAGTGTGGGCGCCAGAATCATTTTGAAGCTATGTGTGGAGATCACCGACGTGAACAGGAAGGTGACGTCGCACGAGCGTCCCGGCCGGGCACTCGGCGTCATCATGCGCGAGCAGTACATGATCGCACCAAATCCTTGTCCGGATCATCAAATGCCAGCAGGGAGTCGAGGCGATCTCAGTGGACCCACAGACCGTCGTCAGGAGAGTCCCGGTCAGGATCCAGAGAACCTGAATACACGGATGAATACGTGAGCATGGTGACCAACCGAGATCAGTTAAAGAAGTATTCCCGCCTTGACATCTGGATAGGGAGTCACGCTGCCAAATTTGTGTTAGATAGCGGAGCGTCATTAAACTATATATCAGTGAATGAATACAAAAAAATGAAAGCATCACCGCAGTTAAGCCCCGCTTACGTCCGGGTGTACACATGGATGGCCAAAGAGCCGCTTACCTGTCTTGGAAAGTTTTCCACAACACTTCAATACAAAGCAATGTCAATACCAGCTGTTAGTCATGTTATCGAGGGTCCAGAGGCGGACTGTCTACTGCCGAGCACCTTCGGCTGGTAGAAATTCTGTATAGAGGTGGTGATGACCCAGGCATAGTGCACCAATTCCCAAAGCTATTCTCGGGTCTGGGAAGGATGAACCAGTTTCAGATTAAACTTCGCATAGATGAACAAATCCGCCCTGTGGCTCAACAACCCCGAAGGGTGCCCGGGCATCTAAAAACAAGCTGTCGAAAAGGAGATACAAGAACTATTGAAAGATGACATTATTGAGCGAGCATGTGGTCCTGTCACCTGGGTGTCACCAGTTCTTATCGTCCCCAGGAAAGGGACGCCCACAAGAGTACACCTGTGTGTGGATATGAGAGCGCACGGCATGGCCCTTGGTGAGGAGCGCCCTGTAGGGCCCCATCTGAGTGACATGAGATGGACACTAAATAATGCTAAAGTGTTTTCCAGACTTGACCTCAACCGTGGGTATTCCCAGCTAACACTACACGACAAGTTGCGATACATCACGACTTTTGTCACACACATGGGACTATTCCATTACAAACGATTGAGTGAAGACTTCCCTGCAGCAGCAGAAATACTGCAGGAAGCAATTGGCAAAGTCGTTCAGCATATACCCAATACTCTAAACAGCAAAGATAGCATACTCGTATATGGGTCCAGCACACAAGAACATGACAAGGCACTGGATAGAGTATGTCATGCTCTGGTGGAAGCTAACTTAACGCTAAACAAAGATAAATGTGAGTTTCATTGTTCCACCCTCAAGTTCTCTGGGCACATTCTGTCGGAGGCTACAACAAAGGGTGCCAGTGACAAGGTGGTTATGGCCGATGACTTTTATGCAACTACCCTTCAACCCCGGGAGTCAGCCGACATTGGTGATCATGTGCCACACTCTCTGCTTTCATCTCCTGCCACTGATTTAGCAGCAGCGGTAGAATGCTATCATCGTGTGGTAGATCAAGTCAAGTCACCGGCAGTTCCCATGGAGGATGTTCGGCAAGCCACCAGAGATGATGCTGTTTTCAAAAAAATCATATACTGTCTACGAAACAACCGGTAGAGAGACGTTAACAAAGAAGGGGAGAATAATCCACAACTTCGGCAGGAACTGCAAGTGTTCCAAAACATTCGGAGGGAATTGTCTGTCACCCCTGATGGGCTTCTGTTAAGGAACCAAAGGATTATCATTCCCAGTAAATTACATCAGAGAATCATCAATTTAGCGCACACCAGTTATCGTGGTGTGGGGGCCACCAAGAGAACTGTGAGATAATGGGTCTGGTTTCCCTCACTCGATCACATGGTTGAACTAGCGCTGCAGGATTGCCATCAATGCAAAGTAGTCAACGCTGGAGGTCCACACCAGCCTCTGCCAAAGACTGGACTACCTCAAGAGGTGTGGCAAGAACTAGACATAGACTTTCATGGCCCGTTACCTTCGGGCCAGTATGTCCTCGTGGTGATGGACGAACTTTCCAGATTCCCAGTTGATCAGCCTGTCTCCTCCCCGACTGTGCTCAACATTATAGCGATGCTTGACGAAGTCTTTGATGCATGGGGTGCTCTCAAAGGGCTGAAAACAGAAAATGGTTCCCCATTCACTAGTTCAGAGTTTGAGGATTTTACAAAGCAGCTCAACATTCACCATCAAAAGATCACCTCGCTGTGGCCACCAGGTAATGGCACTAGTGATCGGTTCATGGCTATCCTTCGGAAAACGTTTCAACAAACCGCTCTGAACCGGAAGGACTTTCAGGCGACCCTTGATGAAGTAGTGAGAGTCTACCGAAACACTCCCCATGTCACCACAGGCAAGTGCCCAGCAACATTGATGTTGAGTCGACCCCTCCCGACAAGAATGTCCACAAGGGATGGCGCACTGAGACATGTGTCAACGACTGGCTGTGTTTCCGAAGTCAGCACTGCCCAGAAGGCCAAGACTGAAGAAATGAAATTGCCTGTTGATCACCACCGGAAGATGAGACACTCCTCTCGGCCGGCAGGGGACACTGTGGTGATAAAGCAAGAGCAACAACCAGGAACAGATTACCCTGTGGTGATAAAGCAAGAACAATCAGTGGAGGCAGACTGTCGATTTTGGGATGATCCTTTGACTACCACATGTCAGAAGGGCGCCCTAGTGACCAGAGCACCTGCCGGTCAGAGAATCCCCAACAGCATGTCGCATGCACTCGAGTGTGCCCCAGTCCTGAGAGATGCCCTTGCTATAACAGTTGAGCCATCCAACGGTGAATGCAGTGATAGTTCTGTTCTGAACATTAACCCTATTCATACGGACACCCAGGCTGAGAATGAGATTGCTGGTGGAGGAGGCTCCCAACGGCCCCGACGAGCTGTTCATCGGCCTAAACAACTAATTGAGGAACTGTGAATTAGCTTGTTATTCCGTTTTGTCAAGAAAGGGGGAGATGTGGTATTGTAAACGTTCTAGTAGCTGGGTGGGCGGAGTTAGTGGGCTGGGGGAAGAGGAGGATCGAGGGGATGGGCTAGTCAGTTAGAGTAGGGACGGGGACCTGAGAGGACCTGTTGAATATAGCTCTTAGATACATAAAGAAGTAGTCTGTCGTTATTACCAGGAAGACACGACACCGTGGTCACGGCGAAAAGCGCGGCAGTAACTCTATTTTCTGGGTGTGTTAGCTGCTCTCACACTACTTTGGCCTATTTCTATTTTTACGGATGTCTCCTATTTTGTTTAGGTTTATCCCCGAATGGGTTTTAGCCCTTTCCAACCTCTCCTCCCTCACTTGTCTAATCATTCCCCCATTGTTATTTTAATCTATACATGCTCTACTCCTACCCCCTTTGCGGTGATCCTTTGGGAGTCTCTTTTTCCTTTTATGATTGTTCCATTAGATTGACCTCCCTGAAACCACACGAGATAGTTCTTATATGTTAATACATGCATATTTTATTTGCAGATGCTTTGTCACCCTGTGCCCCCCCCCTATTCTCCCGCCCTGATGAAGGTGTAGCCCCGGACGGGGCCTCACACCGAAAGGCGCGTTGGCGTTTTCAGCATTGGAAGATCGTCCGAGTGAATTGGGATATTGTTTTCACTGTCCCCTATTGTTCGCTGATTTATACATCTGCGTGGAGTGATTTACGAATGTGTGGCAGTAGTATGAATTGAAATGTATGCATGTTGGTATCGCTGTGTAGGTTTGAGTGAGGGCCATAGTGTGAATTTTATTGGGTTACTCATTTTTGCTATCGTCTTTTTGTATTCAACATTTGTGAACTACCTATAATAAAAAATCTTTTTGAATTAATTTTAACACTATAAAAATTGTTGTCTTGCAAAATAATAATAATAAAAAAGTTTTTTTCTATATTTTGTTAACCCTGTGTTTAAGAACTCGCTGTGTGGCATGAGGCTTACCTGAACATAGTTGGACCTTTAGAGGCCTCCTTTTAATATATTGGGCAGGTAATGTTCCCTTTCTTTGCATTGTACTTTCCCTGTCTACCTGCCTTCATTTGACGTGGGGTCCCCCTTCTTTGTGGAAACAGTTGCAGCACAACAGACCATGGAGGGCAGAAGGGGGTGTCAGTGAAATGGATCATGGAGGATAGGAGGAAGGGGATAGGGGCATGGAATGTGGACAGGCAGGGTGGAGGTGGCAGGGACAGGTTACAGTCATCTGACAATGCTAGGCAGGTGGAAAGGGAGTGGCAGCTCAACAGAACACTCAGAGTAGATAGGAGTGGCAGGTCCATGGAACATGGTGGGCAAAAAGGATGGAGCAGGGACATGCACACAGACATCAGAGGGCAGGGGGAAGGTGAATAGGGACAGCAAGCTAAGCACAGAGGCTAAGCAGGAGGTTAATGATGGGGCATAGAATTGGGTAATGGAGGGCAGGAGGAGTGGACTGGTACATCATGCTAAATGGAGGGCAGTGGCATCACACCAGACCATGCATGGCAGGAGGGAGGAGGCTGGTTCATGGTCTACAACAGAGGATAGGGGGGAGGTGGATGGGGCAGCAAGCTAACTTTTCAGAGAAGGCGGGAAGGCCAGTGGCAGAACAACAGCCACACAGGGCAGTAATAAGGGAGCAGGGACATGGACTTGGACAATGGATGGCTAAGAGGAGGGAAGGCAAGAGCAGCAAGCTTGGTGGGGGCAGCACAATTCCAGGCCCTGCTTCCAGCCCCCCAACATCCATTGTGATATGCATCTTACTTAATGTTAAAAAAAACTAGAAATTGTCGGAAAAAACAAAGATTACAGGGACGGTATAGTTACACTCAGATTTTACTCGTACACAACCAGTGAAATTTGGCAGTGATAGTTCCCTGAGCTAACTATAACTTACGCCCCCGCAATGTACTGCTAACGACCTCAAACATTACATCATTCATGACTTGGTCAGTTACATCACTCATGACATCTCAAATGAGCTGTGAATGAAATTGAACTATAATCGCTAGAACTTTATTTAAGGATAGTTTGTGTATATATTAACACCCCTTTTTTTTCTTTTCTTTCATGTAGGAACCATTATAATATGCAACGTGTCCAGATTAATATAACTGATAGCCTTTCACTTTAAAGTAATGTGTGGTCTATTGTTTATGTTGATGTTTGCAATCCTAAGTATGTTTATTATGAACAAGTCATGTTGACAAACATCAATCAATCAATCAATCAATCTATTTGTAAAGCGTGCTACTTACCCGTGAGGGTTTCAAGGCACTGAGGGGACGGGGGATGCTGCTACTGTTCGAATAGCCAGGTCTTGAGGAGTCTCCTGAAGGTCAGTAGATCCTGCGTCCGCCGTAGGTGGAGGGGAGGGTGTTCCATGTCTTGGCGGCGAGGTGGGAGAAGGATCTGCCGCCGGTGGTTGCTCTTTGGATGCTGCGGACAGTGGCGAGGGCGTGGTCGGCAGAGTGGAGCTGGCGGGTGGGGGTGTAGAAGCTGAGGCGGCAGTTGAGGTACGTTGGTCCACTGTTATGGAGTGCTTTTTGTGTGTGGGTGAGGAGCTTGAAGGTTATCCTCTTGTTGATGGGGAGCCAGTCTAGGTCTTTCAGGTGGGGTGTGATGTGGCTGCGGCACTGGATGTCGAGGATCAGACGTGCGGATGTGTTCTGGATGCGTTGGAGCCATTTGAGGAGTTTCGCCGAGGCTCCTAGCATAGAGGGCATTTCCGTAATCCAGTCTGCTACTGACGAGGGTCTGGGTGACTGTCCTTCTAGTTTTGGTGGGGATCCACTTGTAGATCCTGAGGAGCATACGGAAGGTGTTGAAGCAGGAGGAGGAGACGGCATTGACCTGCTTGGTCATGGAGAGGGTGGAATCAAGGATGACCCCTAGGTTGCATGCGTGGTTGGTGGGCGTGGGAGACGCACCTAGTGAGGTAGGCCACTGGGAGTCGTCCCATGCCAAGGGGGTGGAACCAAGGATGAGGACCTCCTTCTTGTCTGAGTTCATCTTTAGCCGGCTGTTTCTCATCCAGTTGGCGGCAGCCGTCATTCGGTTGTGGAGGTTTGTCTTGGCTGTCTGAGGGTCTTTGGTGAGGGAGAGGATCAGCTGGGTGTCGTCGGAGTAGGATATGATGTTGAGGTTGTGCAGTCGGGCGATGTGTGTGAGCGGGGCCATGTAGCTGTTGAACAGCGTGGGGCTGAGGTATGGGCCCTGGGGTACGCCGCAGATGATCTTGGTGGCTGTAGAGCGGAAGGGGGAGGTGGACGCTCTGGGTTCTGTTGGAGAGGAAGGAGGTTGTCCATTCCAGGGCTTTCTCTTGTATCCCGGCGTCGTGGAGGCGTGTACGTAAGGTGTGGTGGCAGACCGTATCGAAGGCGGCTGACAGGTGCAGGAGGATGAGGGCCGCGGTCTCACCATTATCTAGCAGGGTTCTGATGTCGTTGGTGGCGGCTAGGAGGGCTGTCTCAGTGCTGTGGTTGTGGCAGAATCCCGACTGGGACAGGTCCAGAATGGTGTTTTCCTTAGGGAATCTGGTCAGTTGTATTTTGACAGCCTTCTCTATGACCTTCACCAGGAACGGGAGCAGGGAGATGGGTCGGATGTTTTTGAGGTTCTTGGGGTCGGCCGTGGGTTTCTTCAGTAGGGCGTTGATTTTGGCGTGCTTCCAGTCCTTTGGGAAGTTAGCTGTCTCGAGGGAGATGTTGATGGCTTTCCGGAGGTGTTGTGCGATGACTGTGCTGGCCCTGTTGAAGATGTGATGTGGGCATGGGTCAGCCGGGGATCCGGAGTGTACGGAGTTCATGATCTTGATGGTGTTGTTGCAGTCGATGCTGGTCCAGGAGGTCAGGCGGTTGGTGCGAGTGGTGGTCGTGAGGGTGGAGGTCTCAATGGTTGCAGGGGCGGTCGCAGTGTTGAAGCTGTCGTGGATGTTAGTGATCTTGCAGTGGGTTGTTTGTTGGAGCTTCTCTAACTTTCTGCAGGTTTTCTTGGATGCCTGGAGGTCTTCGGAGAACCAGCTTGCTTTCTTCCTGGTGTGGTTGGTGGAGGGTTTGTTGATTGGGGCAAGGGTGTTGGCGCAGTCTTCGATCCATTGTCTGAGGTTGTGGGCTGCGGTGTCTGGGCCGGTCGGGTCTGCGGGTGGGTTTTAGGCGAGGGTGGTGGTTAGCTGGTCATCGGTGACTTTGCTCCAGCAGCGTTGGTGCATCTGTTGGGTGCGGTGGGGTTTGAAGGGTTTCCGGAAGGTGAAGTGGATGCAGCGGAGGTTAATCCAGTGGAGTTCGGTGGAATGGTTAAAGAAGGCGTGGGGGCTGGCTGAGAAGGTGGGGTCCAGCATGTGGCCGGCTGCGTGGGTGGGCATTGTGACGAGTTGTCTGAGTCCGTGGTTGGTGAGGTTGTCGATCAGGGTGGAGGAGTAGGGGTCGTTGTTGTTCTCAAGGTGGAAGTTCAGGTCCCCAAGGAGGATATAGTCCCTGGAGGCGAGGGCGTGTGTGCTGACGAGGTCGGCGATGGAGTCGCAGAACTGTGGTTGGGGTCCGGGGGGTCTGTAAACGAGTGTTCCTCTGAGGGTGTTATTGGGGTCAGTGTGGATCTGTAAGTGCAGGTGTTCGGCGGTGCTGAGGGTGTCATCGGCGTTTGTCAAGATGTTGAGAGTGTTTCTGTGGGCGATGGCGATTCCTCCTCCTACTCCGTTGGTGCGGTCCTTGCGGGTGATCTTGTAGCCTTCTGGGATGGCTACGGCAATTTCCGGTACCAAGGAGGAGTTCAGCCAGGTCTCTCACAGGAAGATGACGTCTGGGGTGTAGGTGTCGAGTAGATCCCAGAGTTCAACTGCGTGTTTTCTGGCGGAGCGTGTGTTGAGGAGGATGCATCTGAGGTAGTTGTCTTGTTTAGCGGGAGGTTTGTCGGGCCGGATGCTAGTGTAGCTGCAGTTTCGGCAGGAGAAGGGTCCTTGGGTGCGCTTCGGGGTGGCCAGGCAGCAGGTGCGTGATCGTCCGGTGTTGAGTGTGAGGAGGGTGCCGGTGGTGTAGTGGAGACGGGTGTTGTGGCGGTCACGGGGGCCAGGGGTTCTGGTGCTGGGTGCGATCCAGGCACAGATGGGCGCAGACGGGCTTGCCTTAGGCGCGCCCGCTGCGTGCGTCCGCTGCGCGGCCATTTCACGGCCTGCATATGAGGTGGCTTGGGAGGGAGGAGCAGCTGGGAGGCGGGGAGACGAATGGGTCTGCAGGGGGTAAGAAGGCGGGGGAACCGGCGCACAGGGCAGAGGGGAAGGAGAAAAACCCAGCCAACAAGGGCTGAAGGGAAGGAGAAACCCAGGAAACAAGGAGGCAGTGAGGAGGCAGGAACCAAGGCAGTCAGGTGACGAGCAGCGGCGTGGGGGCAACCTGCCTGCGAGCAGGGTCAAAGCTCGCTCACATACAGGTATGCCGGTCACAGGGCAATATATGCTGAAATGACATTGTGTGCATAATAACACTTGTTTTCTTTTCTTTATTTTATCAATTCCTGAATTTTCATATTGTGACCAGGCCAATATGGCCGCCAGATTTTTGGATTGAAGTAATATGTAGTCCTTTGTTAATGTTGGCAACTGGAGGCATTTGAACATTTAAATAAGGATGCTACAATGACGTCTAGCATTGATACAGTCTTTTAAATACTCAGTTAGTACCTATGCAGTCTAGGAATCCTTCTGTCTGTCCCATGCACTTCTCCATTTAACCATCCAGCACTATCTACGTATCCTATCACTTTGCCAATACCTAAGAACTAATAAATTTAGCATGCACTCTATTTGCAGCACTGAAATTACTCTAGGTATTAGTCATATACTTAAGGAATGGCCTAGCCACTAACACAAGTGAAGGTACAATATTTTTTATACTATGCATGCAGACCTCTAACCAGCTACATACCAGTGATACGCTCTTCTAAATACCCAGTTAGTACCTATGCAGCCTAGGAATCCTTCTGTCTGTCCCATGCACTTCTCCATTCACCCATCCAGCACTATCTACGTATCCTATCACTCCACCAATACCTAAGCACTTATAAATTTGGCACGCACTTTCTTTTCAACACTGAAATTACTCCAGTTATTAGTCGTATACTTAAGGAATGCCGTAGTCACTAACACAAGTGCAGGTACAATATTTTGTACACTATGCATGCACACCTCTAACCAGCTACAAACTATTGATACGCTCTTCTAAATACCCAGTTAGTACCTATGCAGTGTAGGAATCCTCATGTTGGTCCCATGCATTTCTCCAATCACCCATCCAGCACTATCTACTTATCCTATTATTCCACCAATATCTAAGCACTTATAAATTCACAATACACTCTGTTTGTAATACTGTAATTATTCTAGTTACTAGTCATGAGCTTATGGAATGGCCTAGCTACTAACACAAGTACAGCTATAATATGTTGTGCACTATCCAAGCAGACTTCTAACTAGCAAAATACTATTGATACACTCTTCTAAATACCCAGTTACTACTCATGCAGTGTAGGAATCATCCAGTCTGTACCATGCACTTCTTTAATCATTTATCTACCACTATCTACTTATCCTATCAATCCACAGATATGTAAGCACTTATAAATTAAGTGTTCACTCTGTTTGCAGCACTGTCATCATTCCAGTTACTAGTGGTATTCTTATAAAATGACCTAGGCACCAACACAAGTACAAATAAAATATTCTGTGCATAATCCCTACAAATTTCTAAGCAGATACATACTATTGGTCCACTCCATTAAATACTGAAGTAGTACCCATGCAGCGTAGGATACCTCCTGTCAGTCTCATGCAATTCTTCAATCACCCATCAAGCACTATGTTCTTATTGTATCAGTCTACCAATACCTAAGCACTTATGGGGCAGATTTACAAGCACCCTGCACCACCAGTACGTCACTTTTTGTAACATAGTGATGGCGCAAGGCACTCCTTCATATTTACAAGGAGAGGAAAAGCCACCCTGCGTGGTTTTTCCTCTCCTTGTAAATACGACCCCTGATACACAGAACTTTGCGTTGAAGGGGCGTTCATAGGTGTTGCTGTGGGTGTTCCTGTGCAACGCCCATAGAATAAGACACATCTCCAGATTTATGAGAAATCGTAAATCTGGAGATGTGTGTGAATGCTGCGCCATCCTAGAGTTGGTGTAGCAAGGAGCAACGAGGAGAATTGTTTTCATTTCTCCTAATTTTTTCCTCTTTCAATGCATGCTGCATTCCACAGCATACATTAAAAGAGGAAAATGCCTTTACTGATTGTTTTTGTGCAGGAAGGTGTCCCTTCCTCCACAAAAACAATCTCAGCACAACACAGACTTCCTTGCACCATGGTGCAAGGGTGCCTGTGTCACCGCATGACTGTAGTTTGTGCAGCAGTGCAGAGGGAAGCACAGAGTTGGGACATATTCATGTACATATGTCACAGCTGTGTGCTTCCGAAGTGCCGCAGTGCAGCTAAAGAGCTTGCAGTGTCATGCTGCATTACTTCCTTATAAATCTTCACCTATAAATTCACCATACACTACTGATGCATTCTTTCAGTCAATCATGCTGTATATATATATTCAACCAAACTTTCACACATTACCTTGCAATTATAGCTCTTTCTTTAACCAGAGAAGGTAATTCTGATAAGAACTTTTTTCTATCGTATTTTTTTTTAATTTTTGAACAATTGTGTATTTTTTTGGGTGGTTTTTCAAAAAATGAACAAAAAAAAGAACGAATAAAACAGGAAACTTTTGGAATTACTTATCATTCCAAAAGACAACAACAACAAAATTAACAACGATGGTTGCGTTGCGCAACACAAACTGCATCCACCGACTGCTCACCGAAGCATATAAGTTTCTTACACTTCACGCAGTGTTGCTCGAGAAAGGCGAATTCTGGCCTCATGTCCACTGCAGGTGTTCCTGAAGACGCTCCAGATGTACTTGCCAAAGCAGGTGAGTGGGGTTCAAAGCAGTTCGCCTCATTTTCTCCCAAGTAAGATTGAGAGGAGATGCTTGTACATAGAACCAGTGCCACAAGAGTATTTTTTTTCACTGCCTCTTGACAGGACTCGGTCACAAATTTTGCACATCACCTTTCTCGCATTTACTTTCTTCTCTCCAGGTGGAAAAGTGAAGGATTTCCACAAGACAGATACCGGCCTCTGTAGACGTGGTGCATCCTGCAAGAGATATTTTTTTTAAAACACCAACAAAACAAGCAAAAAGGGTTCTTGTAGGAAAAGAGATGTCTCTCTAAAGATGCTCCAACAAGAATGATTAAAATGGGTGGGGTCCTTCAATAGTTACAGTGGGAAATGATGTTATGAATCAATGAAATAATATTTTTTTAGGTCACACGGGATCCACGCACTCTGCGCTCACGAAGCATGCACCCGACGCAACTTCGCGAAAATATATTTAAAAATAATATAAGTTCATTATAAGTACAAATATATTATTTTTATGAGTATCTTAGATAAACTCTTGCCCTAATATGTATATTAAAGACACATACATAATATTTTAGAACAATAAAAAAATTTGCAGGAGTCGCGCACCCAGGAGCCCAGCACTTATATGACGTCACGTGGAACCTGCCACCACGCAAGCATCACATACCGTAATGCACATGTGTCACAAATGCGTGGGAGCAGGAGTCGCGGACTGGTCGCATACCAATCACGCACATCACGTAATATTAAATGTATGTGATGTAACTGAAAAACACGCAGCCGTCGCACATCGTACATGGATCCTTCACAACTTTTCTAAACTGGAGGCTAGAATACGCGCACCCACCGTGATGTGTACGCTTTGGGTGCGCGACTCCGAATTTTTTGGGGAAAAAAGGATGTTTTTAAATCAAATAATATAAATAAATTTAATTTAAAAAAGAAAATAAAAAATTAAATGATATTTCAGTTTGAATTTTTTACAAAAAATGTTTTTGCAAAATCAGAAAAATATATAATTTTATTTAATGAATATAATATTCAAAAATAAACAGTTAAAAGACTTTAGAAAATCAATACAAAAAAATAGGTATAATTACTATTACACTTAAAAATTAGCATTTAAAAATCTTTGAAATTCACTGAAAAAAACCATTGGTTTCAGAGACATTATAGTTCGGAATTAGCATTTAAAAAAGCTTTGAAATTTACTGACAAAACCATAGGTTTCAGAGACGTTATTGTTAGAAATTAGCATTTAAAAAACCTTAGAAATTCACAGAACAAACCATAGGTTTCAGAGGTGTTATAGTTAGCTGGACATTTCACTCGTACAAAACCATAGAAATTCCTCCTTTATAGTTAGTTCTGCTAACTATAACTTACGCGCCTGCAATGCACTGCTGATGATGTCACATATTACATCATTCATGACATGGTCAGTGACATCACTGATGACATCACTGATGACATCTCAAATGACATCACTGATGACATCATCAATGTGACAATCTGATACACCTCATCATACACTAGTATAACCTATCATCACTCACTGTAAAATACAGAGTAGCATATTTGAAACCATTGACACACCAATACCAGTTACTACATAACCACTCACTGATTCCTAAGTCTACACACACAACTACCCATTCAACAACAGAATCACTTATACATGCAGACACTAATTAATGGAACACTACTTATTTATATACACTAACTCTCACATAGAATGCCTTTTTTTAGTTTGTTGAAGATGTACAACAAAAACATATATTCCCTCACCAACACTCAAATAAATACACCCAGTCACCCAAACAACTGTTTCCACATGCACTCTTAAACCTATATACCTAGTCAATCAACCATTCACACATCTATGCATAGAGTTACACACACCCCATCCAACTACACACAAACTCAGTGTCCCATACAAATACTCACCCAGCTAATCAATAACTAATATACAAACTCATGTAGTTAGTGACCAACTGATGCAGCATGTTATACAACAACAGAGACAGTGATGTGCACATTCACATAATTTAGTTACCAATCCATGTATTAAGTGAGACACTTTTAATTACTGACTTAAACAGACAGTTAGACAGCTACTAAATCCTCCATCCAGACAGTTATATATCCACTCAAGCTTCAATACAGATTGGTATATATATATATATATATATATATATATATATATATATATATATATATATATATATATATATCGCAGTATGTAGGAAGCACGATTAAGCCCGTTCATCAACGGGTGTTACAACATCTGCGGGCGATAAAGAATGCAGATAGATCCTATCCGGTCGCCCGGCATTTCGAAAAATTTCATGATAGAAATGCTAGCAGTCTGTCCTATTTTGTAATTGATTCTATACCCATGAATGAGAGGGGGGGACAGGATTAAGAAGCTTCGCAAGCTTGAATCATGGTACATTGTGGAATTAAATTCGAAAAGCCCATACGGATTGAATATTGAAGAGGATCTGTATACGCACCTATGAATTTTTGAGCAAAATTGAAGTATTGATTATCTTTGTATTTCTGCTTCCAGGGTAGTACCATTAATTTCTTCTATTTTAAAAGTTTTTCGTTATATCACTCGTTATAATTTTGCTTTTTCACTTTAATGAATGAACTGATCAGATTTAACTCACGGACAACTTTGAAAACGGAGGCCCACTGGAGGGCTTTAATAGACTGAAAAAGCGACATTGGAGGTTGGTGCCCGGCAAGATATTTGAACTTTGTAATTACCCACGGGAGGGATGACAATGCACTACAACTCCCAGCATGCTGTCACAATACCCAGGTGGGAGCATTATGCAAATGGGATTAAATGTTTGTAAGGCGCAGCCGCGCACCAACGTGCTTTTCCCTTTGAAGAAGAGACATGGTCTCGAAACGCGTCAGGGAGTCACAAATGAACTCTGTTTGTAAGCTGTCCGCTGTAAATAAAAAGTTCGGTGAACCAATTCTGGTGGAGTGGCGTCCTTCGTGCACAGGACATCTGGAATAATTTTTGACACGGCAGTCCGGCCGTGGAAGGATGCACCGCCCGCGTGAAGGAATGGCGGGGCTGCATGCCTGAATCAAGCGGGCATAATGCGCGGCACCAGAGTTGCTAATTAACTCACGGACAACTTTGAAAACGGAGGCCCACTGGAGGGCTTTAATAGACTGAAAAAGCGACATTGGAGGTTGGTGCCCGGCAAGATATTTGAACTTTGTAATTACCCACGGGAGGGATGACAATGCACTACAACTCCCAGCATGCTGTCACAATACCCAGGTGGGAGCAGTATGCAAATGGGATTAAATGTTTGTAAGGCGCAGCCGCGCACCAACGTGCTTTTCCCTTTGAAGAAGAGACATGGTCTCGAAACGCGTCAGGGAGTCACAAATGAACTCTGTTTGTAAGCTGTCCGCTGTAAATAAAAAGTTCGGTGAACCAATTCTGGTGGAGTGGCGTCCTTCGTGCACAGGACATCTGGAATAATTTTTGACACGGCAGTCCGGCCGTGGAAGGATGCACCGCCCGCATGAAGGAATGGCGGGGCTGCATGCCTGAATCAAGCGGGCATAATGCGCGGCACCAGAGTTGCTAATTAACTCACGGACAACTTTGAAAACGGAGGCCCACTGGAGGGCTTTAATAGACTGAAAAAGCGACATTGGAGGTTGGTGCCCGGCAAGATATTTGAACTTTGTAATTACCCACGGGAGGGATGACAATGCACTACAACTCCCAGCATGCTGTCACAATACCCAGGTGGGAGCAGTATGCAAATGGGATTAAATGTTTGTAAGGCGCAGCCGCGCACCAACGTGCTTTTCCCTTTGAAGAAGAGACATGGTCTCGAAACGCGTCAGGGAGTCACAAATGAACTCTGTTTGTAAGCTGTCCGCTGTAAATAAAATGTTCGGTGAACCAATTCTGGTGGAGTGGCGTCCTTCGTGCACAGGACATCTGGAATAATTTTTGACACGGCAGTCCGGCCGTGGAAGGATGCACCGCCCGCGTGAAGGAATGGCGGGGCTGCATGACTGAATCAAGCGGGCATAATGCGCGGCACCAGAGTTGCTAATTAACTCACGGACAACTTTGAAAACGGAGGCCCACTGGAGGGCTTTAATAGACTGAAAAAGCGACATTGGAAGTTGGTGCCCGGCAAGATATTTGAACTTTATAATTAACCACGGGAGGGATGACAATGCACTACAACTCCCAGCATGCTGTCACAATACCCAGGTGGGAGCAGTATGCAAATGGGATTAAATGTTTGTAAGGCGCAGCCGCGCACCAACGTGCTTTTCCCTTTGAAGAAGAGACATGGTCTCGAAACGCGTCAGGGAGTCACAAATGAACTCTGTTTGTAAGCTGTCCGCTGTAAATAAAAAGTTCGGTGAACCAATTCTGGTGGAGTGGCGTCCTTCGTGCACAGGACATCTGGAATAATTTTTGACACGGCAGTCCGGCCGTGGAAGGATGCACCGCCCGCGTGAAGGAATGGCGGGGCTGCATGCCTGAATCAAGCGGGCATAATGCGCGGCACCAGAGTTGCTAATTAACTCACGGACAACTTTGAAAACGGAGGCCCACTGGAGGGCTTTAATAGACTGAAAAAGCGACATTGGAGGTTGGTGCCCGGCAAGATATTTGAACTTTGTAATTACCCACGGGAGGGATGACAATGCACTACAACTCCCAGCATGCTGTCACAATACCCAGGTGGGAGCAGTATGCAAATGGGATTAAATGTTTGTAAGGCGCAGCCGCGCACCAACGTGCTTTTCCCTTTGAAGAAGAGACATGGTCTCGAAACGCGTCAGGGAGTCACAAATGAACTCTGTTTGTCAGCTGTCCGCTGTAAATAAAAAGTTCGGTGAACCAATTCTGGTGGAGTGGCGTCCTTCGTGCACAGGACATCTGGAATAATATATATATATATATATATATATATAAAATACATATTTAAATTCCAAACTAAACCACATTCACTGGATGATGTCACCAGTGATGTCATTTGAGATGTCATCAGTGATGTCACTGACCATGTCATGAATGATGTAATATGTGACATCTTCAGCAATGCATTGTGGGCGCGCGAGCTATAGTTAGCAGAACTAAGTATAAAGGAGGAATTTCTATGGTTTTGTATGAGTCAAATATCCAGCTAACAATAACACCCCTGAAACCTAATATATATATATATATATATATATATATATATATATATATATATATATATATATATATATATATATATATTGGGATTCACAACTCTGCCACAGAGAAACGGAGACGCACTCTCCTTCCAAGCATATTTAATTCTGTCAAGCAGCAATCCGGGTAAGAAATAATCAATGCAGGCCCAACGCGTTTCAAACTATCCAGTCCTTGATCACGGGCCATTTTTAAAACACTGCGGAGGTGCCGCGCTTTATAGTCCTTCATTAGCAGATCTTGCATCAAGCTCATGTGAGCGTCGTGATGCCTTCTGGGACCATGAGTCTGCGGCAGGAATTTCACTTTCAATCATTCTAAAATAGAAAAATATTGTGCTTTAGTCCATAGGCATATTTACCCAAATTGTCTCTGCAGTGACAGAATTGCTGAAGAATACACCCAGAGGCTCATTTCCATGCCCCGTGTAGTCGCTACAGTCTGCGATGGTGCTGTCTCCTGGCTGGCGACCGATACAAATTGGGATTCACAACTCTGCCACAGAGAAACGGAGACGCACTCTCCTTCCAAGCATATTTAATTCTGTCAAGCAGCAATCCGGGTAAGAAATAATCAATGCAGGCCCAACGCGTTTCAAACTATCAGAATTGCTGAAGAATACACCCAGAGGCTCATTTCCATGCCCCGTGTCTTCAGCAATTCTGAAATAAAGCGCGGCACCTCCGCAGTGTTTTAAAAATGGCCGGTGATCAAGGACTGGATAGTTTGAAACGCGTTGGGCCTGCATTGATAAGGACCATCACCAGCAGGTAAAGGATTACCAATGCCAGCTGTAAGAGGCTGGGGCTTTGAACTATTCAAAACCTGATCGGCACAGCAATCCAAATGCTTACTTAGCTTGATTTCAGATTCTGCCGCCTACTAAAGGAATGAAAAGGACTTTAATTATGAACGCACATGTTGAACTTACTTTAAGTGAACACTAAGGCTCGCATGAAGGACTCAATACCCCACAAAGAAGCAGAATGGAACTGCACTGAGTATACGCCCAATGGGGGCGGGGTTTGTAATACATAAAACCGGAAATTCAAACAATGTGAGCTTCAGATGTGCTGTTTGCAAATTCCCATGAAGAAGAGGCTTGTGGCCTGGAAACGCGTTGGCAGAAAGAGATTTTAAGGCAGAGCAGTAAAGCAGGCTGCATCACGAAGCCGTATGGCAGAATGATGTTGTGTTCCATCTCAATGCTTCAGGGCAGCTTGTTTCGATTAATTACATACAGCGCCTGGCCGTGGAGATGAGAACCATCACCGGCCGGTAAAGGATTACAAATGCTAGCTGGAAGAGGCTGGGGCTTTGAACTATTCAAAACCTGATCGGCACAGCACTCCAAATGCTTACTTAGCTTGCTTTCAGAATCTGCCGCCTACTAAAGGAATGAAAAGGACTTTAATTATGAACGCACATGTTGAACTTACTTTAAGTGAACACTAATGCTCGCATGAAGGAGTCAATACCCCACAATGCACCAGAATGGAACTACACTGAGTATACGCCCACTGGGGGCAGGGTTTGTAATAAATAAAACCGGAAATTCAAACAATGTGAGCTTCAGATGTGCTGTTTGCAAATGCCCATGAAGAAGAGGCTTGTGGCCTGGAAACGCGTTGGCAGAAAGAGATTTAAAGGCAGAGCAGTAAAGCAGGCTGCATCACATATCCGTATGGCGGAATGCTGTTGTGTTCCATCTCAATGCTTCAGGGCAACTTGTTTCGATATATATATATATATATATATATATATATATATATATATATATATATATATATATATATATATATATATATATATATATATATATATATATATATATATTTTTTTTTTTTTTTTTTTTTTATTTTTTTCACTGAAAAAGCCATACGTTTCAGAGACGGTATCGTTAGAAATTAGCATTTAAAAAACCTTAGAAATTCACAGAACAAACCATAGGTTTCAGGGGTGTTATTGTTAGCTGGATATTTGACTCATACAAAACCATAGAAATGCCTCCTTTATAGTTAGTTTGCTAACTATAACTCGCGCGCCCACAATGCATTGCTATCTTTTGTCAATATCTTTGGAGCCGTTTGGCGAATCTTCGTGAAATTTTCAAAACTAATGACCAGCTCAGGTCAGCTTCTGTCTTGAAAGTTTGGGGTAATTCTTCAAGCGGGGGCCGAGAGAAAAGGGAGTCCCAAAACACGGTTTCCCCATGTTAATTTCCATAGGAAACTTTAGACACGGCTACAGCCCGAACTGCTGAACAGAATTAAACCACATTTGGCAAAAAGGTAGCTCTTGGTTCAGAAAGCGCCCCTTTTTAGGTTTTGCCTGGCGTCCGCTGCGCAGCAGCTTTCGCGCAGGCGAAATCTTATGTTGTACAGTGTGGGGCTTTGTCCCGCCTCTCTCTTCCATTGGCTAGCTCCATAAATGGAGGCTAGCCATTGGAAGAGATTGGTTGTCAATCACTCTTTCCCCGGCAAGACGCGATTCAGGGGCGTTTCTGGGTCTTTTTTTAAGTACCGCCCTCTCCTCTTCCCATTGGCTGGAATTTTACCTTCCAGCCAATGGGAAGGGGAGAGCACGCAAACACGCCCCTGAATCCCAAAATGACCTTGTTTTTTTCTTTCGATGGCTCTTTCCGTGTGTTCATTTTTTGTATCCCTTCAAAGAAGTTTCCCTTTCGTTTTGTCAATTGTGTGGTGAAGTCCTGGCAGTGCTCGAGTGATTATGGGCAGTTGTGTTCACGTATTGGCTTGTTTCTCAATGAGGAAGACTCGCTGGGCCAAGAGGAGGGGGGGATATTTTACCACATGAAGTGACAGCCCCCTACCCCATTCAATCCGCCTCCCCTTCCTGCAAGCTGAACGCTTTCAAGCGTGCTCAAATTCTCACAAGCTACTTCTCACTTCAGCACAACTCTTGTGGTTGTATGTTTACATGTGTTGCGCCCAATATACGCATCAGCAGCAAATGCGACTGGAGGGCAGTGTGCAACTGGAGGAGGCGGGGCTTCGATGCCCTCGGGGACACCCGGGACTTTCTTCTCCAGGGGTCTGTATTCTTTCACTTTCAGCTGCTGTTTGTAGGATGCGGCTCGCCCGTGCATGGAGCCCAGACGGGCGGGCAGCAGCGCCCACCAGCTGCAGGCACAGTGATGACCCCCCCTGCCCAGGGACCCGGATGAACTGCGCCTAGAGCCCGTGCGGGCGGGGAGATGCCGAGCCCCAGGTTCTGAGCCCGCAATGGGAGGCAGTGTGGGGAGACCGCCACGAGGGGAGAGCCAGGGCTGTTGTGGCAGGGCGGCTGGACACCCCCGGAAGAGAGCAGGTAAGAGGGGTCTGAACTCCAGCCACAAGAGTCGTGTGTGGGGAATCGTTTAGAATAAATGCTGTTCTGAGACCCACCGCACACATCTCGAGGGGAGCAGAGATCCGTCTGTACGGCGGGACTGGAGAGGAGATGAAACCACACACACAACACGCAACTGTGATCTAATAATGGAGCGGGGAGGTGCGCGGAGACCAAGGGATAGCACAGGGCCCCCCACCATGTCCACCAAGGAGTGACTGGAGATAATGGCCCGAAAGGGATTAAATTGAGGGAGAGCAGGGGTGCAGATGGCGGAGATTCCCCACAAACTGTGATGGGCATGGGAACTTCTTCATGGAAGTTAGCGGGGACATACATTAGTGTTGTGCATGCATCCATCCTCTGTGGAGCTAAAAGTGGGCAAAGGACCCATTATTTTTAGAAAAGAATAGCGGTACCTGGTAGTGATGGCGTTTGCCCACTGTGTCACGGGAGTTTGAGCAATGCTCGCCCCTCACCCAACCCCCGCCCGGGCTGCTTCTGGAATGCCAAACCCCGCTGCCATGGGCTGCCTGCCTGCCTGTCTGAGAATGGATGCTGCCGGCTTCAGCGCCAGCCTCCCAGGGGAGCACAGACTGCAGGGACGCCCGGCTCCTCTGGCCTGCTCCCACGGAGGAGACCCGGGATGGGCTGCTCCCACAGGTCGGCAATAAACACTCTTACAATGTGTGTGCAACCACACTGCTTATAAATGAAATTGGAGCTTTAGATATTTTCATTACAACAATATCACGGGTATTTCTGTCAGGCATCTATTCAGTGCATGAGAAACGTTAATGTGATGACATTTATATGGACACTGCAGTATTCTGACAAATATGCAGGAATACTGATGAGCAAATATCTATCTAGTCTCACAGATCAGTGGTGATCACCCTTCCTAAAAAGAAAATCCTCGGTGTCAAAACCTTCATTCATTTTAAACCAACTCCTTGCTGTCACTCTCACACGAAAATGGGTCATGTTTTTGGGAGTTTCCAACTTTCCAGGACCATCTAGGTGCACCTCTTTAGACCAGAGAAGCAGGACTCTGAAAGTCCACTGCTAGCGACTGACACTGAGACATCTTGATCATCATAGGATGTCCATTTTGTGTGAATACAAAAAGGTACTTGTATGTCAACTTTGTGGTGTTTTACCACATCTTTCTTACTTCTAACCATAGACTATGATTAATTATCAGACATCATATGTGTGTTGGGGGGCTCTGTGTGTGTGGGGGGGCTCTATGTGTGTGGGGGTATTAAGCTAATGGCAATGTAATGACAATGCCATTTATGTATCTGTTTTCAAAACCAACACATAAACACAAATTTTGTCATTTACAATGCCAATAGCTCTAACTTTTCCAAAGGCGAAACCATTGCATTGTAAATGCTTGTTTTAAATGGTGTAAATCCGTTCAGTAGTTACAGAGAAATAAAAAAAATTCGATATCTGAGCACCGAGGAGGAAGCGCAACTCCTCCCGAGCTCGAACTGACTTCTGATTAGCTGCCAAAACTCCAAACCAGGAAGTGTTGGCAGCCATCTTGTGACTCGGTAACCGAGTCACTAGAAATCAGTTGAAAAAAAGCTGAAAAACAAGAAAAGGGAGCAGGTAGAAACACCCAGACCCCTAGGCCAGCTCAGGGGTTCCCAAAGGGACTCTCAGGGCCAACAAAGGCATTTTTTTAAAATAAAATCCACAAAATTCACTGGGTGCGCGAATCCGTCCGAGAAAAAGAAAAAGAAGCGCAGGCTCCCCTGCTTTGTTTTGTATAAGCCCCCGGGTGGGCCAGGGGCAATGAGCAGTTAATTAGGAGGGGCCTGAGGAGCCCCTGGATCCCCAGGGACCGCCACCTCCCTGGGGCTTTATTCATTATGTGGGGGGGCACGCAGCACCCCTGCAGCCCCAGGGACCACCACCTCCCCAGGGCTTCTATAGAAATGTGTGGGGGGGCTCCTGCCCCCCCATGCTGCCCAGGGACCACCACCTCCCCAGGGCTTCTATAGAAATGTGTGGGGGGGCTCCTCCCCCCCCATGCTACCCAGGGACCACCACCTCCCCGGACATTTATCAACATGGGTGGGGGTCACACAGGCCCCCCCAAGCCCCGGGGACCACCACCTCCCGGGGCACAAATTATGGTAATGTGGGGGTCTACCAACTCCCAGGGTCTATGCTAATGAAGTAAGGGGGCCACGTGGCCCCCTCCTGGAGCCCTTAATGGCCCTGGGGACCGCCACCCCCCAGGCCTGGCTCCTGCAATGTCCCCGGGTGCCCACCCTGGGACATTGCAGTTTGCTATGGTGGGGCAATGAGGTCATCTTGTGTCCTGAGGACCTCAGGACAGAAGTGGACTTCATCCCCCAAGCAGCAGTGCACCAGGAGCTGTGTTTGCAGAGTGGTGTAAAAAGGCAGCGTGGCTTTGGACCACTCTCAGCAATACAGCTGTGTGGGGCTCAGTGGAGGTACCTGGTGGGCTAGTTGGCCCCCAGGGACCCTCAGGAATGAATGAAGGGGGCTTAATACCCTAACTTCGAATGCGCCAGGAGGCATGTTTGCAGAGTGGTGGAGAAAGGGGGCGTGGCCTGTGGTCATCTCTCAGCAATCCCACTGTGTGGGGCTTACTGGAGGTAGGCTAGTTGGCCCCCAAGGACTCCCAGTAGCGAAGGGGACTTCAGTCCCCATCCAAGAGCGCACCAGGGAGCACATTTTCAGAGTGGTGGGAAAAGGGGGCATGGCCTGCTATGAGAACTTAGTAATTCTGCTGTGTGGGACTTACTGGAGGTAATAGGAGGACATCCTTGGGGGCCAACTTCCTCTCTTGTTACCTCCAGAAAGTCCCACACAGTGGGATTGCTAAGACTTCTTCGGAGGCCATGCCCCCCTTTCTCCACCACTCTGCAAACGCGCCTCCTGGCAGATCAGAGAGTGGGGGATGAAGTCCAATTTACTCCTGAGGGACTTTGGGGGCCAAGAAGCCCTCCTGGTACCTCCTGTAAGTCCTACGCATTGGAATTTCTGTGCGCTGGTCGGAGGCCTTTCTCCACCACTCTGCAAGCGCGACTACTAGTTAAAGAAGTGCAATGTAATAGGTTTCTCATTTGGGAGAATTAGAGCTAATGGTGTTGTAAATGTAAAAGTATTTTACTAATGTTCTTTGGAGTGGAGTGGATGTACGTTCTGTTTAGTGGAATTATGGGGTATGTTGTACAGAGAAATTATGTGGATAGAAAGTATGTGGTATTTAGTGTATAGGAATTATGTAGAGTGGGAGTATGTGTTATGGAGAGTAATTATGTGGTATGGTAGTCTGTGTTGTGGAGTGGTACCGTCAGGTTTAGTCTTGTTCATTTCCATAGAAGCTCAACTATGAACTCAGTGAGACAAAAAAGAAAAGAAAGAAGGAATCACTGAGGAACGCTTGTGGACCTAGTTGGAGTTATGAGCAGGGCGGCTTCTATAGTTGGAAATTAGCATTTAAAAAAACCTTACAAATTCACTGAAAAAGCCATAGGTTTCAGGGACGTTATAGTTAGAAATTAGCATTTAAAAAAACCTTTGAAATTCTCTGAAAAAACTATAGGTTCAGGGACGTTATAGTTAGAAATCAGCATTTAAAAAAACCTTAGAAATTCACAAAAAAATACACAGGATTCAGGGACGTTATAGTCAGTTGGACATTTCACTCGTACAAAACCAGAGAAATTCGACTGTTAGTTATTTGAGCTAACTATAACTCGCGCCCCGGCAATGCACTGCTGATGATTTCACATATTACATCATTCATGACATGGTCAGTGACATCACTGATGACATCACTGATGACATCGCAATTGAGATCACTGGTGACATCACTGATTACATCATCCAGTGACTGTGTGTTTTGGTAAAGTTTAATATGTTTTATATATATAAATGCCAAGGTGTATTGAAGAATGCGTGGGTGTATGAATGTCTGAATGGATGATTTAGAGGGTGCATGACTGACTGTATAAGTGAGTGATTAAACATGTCTTACTGAATACATGGGTTAGTGACTAAACTATGTGAATGTCTGTATCAGTCTGTCAGTTGGTATGTAAGCAGCTCCATGAGTTGGTGAGTAGCTACATGAGTATCTATGTGGGTTATCGATGGGTTGTCTGAGTATTTGTTTGGGTGCCTTAGTGTCTGTGTGGGTGGGTGGTGGTATATGACTCTGTGCATAGATGTGTGAGTGGGTGATTCACTGGGTGTATGGATTCAACAGTGCATCTGTGAGGGGCTGTATGGGTGGGTGAGTGTGTGTATGGGTGGCTTGGTTAGTGAATGGATGTATCAGTGGTACATGTGTGAGTAATTATGAATGTGAAAGGCAGTATATGTGAGTGTTGGCGTATATAAATGACTATATGGGAGTGTGAGCGATTGTGAGAGTGTCTGTATGGATGAGTATGTGCTTGTATCAGTGATTGTAAAAGAGAGTAAGTATGTGTTAGTATCTATGAATAAATGAGATGGTATGTGTATAAATGTATAGATGAGTAAATGGGAATATGATTGCTTCTTTGCATGACTGACTAGGTGTGTGAGTAACTATGGATGAGTGGTGGTGTGTGAGTGTCTGTATAGGTGTATGAGTGCATATAATTGTGCTATATTGATGAGTGACTGCATGTATGAGTGACTGTACGAGTGAATGAGTAGATATGTGTGTAGACTTAGGAATAAGTGTGTGGGTATGTAGTAACTGGTATTGGTGTGTCTGTGGTTTTGAAAATTGTAGTCTGTATTTTAGAGTGGGTATATCAAAGGTTATGTTAGGGTGTGAGGAGGTGGATCACATTATCACATGGAAGATGTCATCAGTGATGTCATTAGTGTTGTCATTTGAGATGTCATCAGTGATATCATCAGCGATGTCACTGACCATGTTATGAATTATGTAATATGTGACATCATCAGCAGTGCATTGCGAGGGTGTGAGTTATAGTTAGCTCAACTAACTATAACAGCCGGATTTCTCTGGTTTTGTACGAGTGAAATGTCCAACTAATTATAACGTCCCTGAAACCTGTTGTTTTGTCAGTGAATATATATATTACTAGATGCGAATCCTAAATCTAGAAAATTAAGATCATAAAACTATAAACACAATTGGAAAAAATGTCCACGGAATGAAAAATAATTAGGCATTGATGCTATGATGTAAAAAATCAAAAATTGTATTTTATGGAATTAACCAATTATTTATTTAAATGTATTTATATATTTATTTATGCATTCAATTACCTACATATGCATGTATATATTTATATATTTATGCACATATTTATTTACATCAATGAAGAGGTGACTGATTATCAGGGAAATAATTTTATTTTAGTGGAAATGTGTTTATACATGCTTATAAGTGTATTTATTCATTCATGTATTTATTCACATATTTATGTATGCGTATTTGCACAGAACATTGTATTTGCACGGAACATTATGTACTGAACAGGGAGTATGAAGCTAACAGTGCACAATACCCCCTTTGTCGAAATGGAATGCAAAACTACTTGGATGGCATTTAAACATGGATGTTTGCTTCAAAAAGCACTGGGCACTTTAAGACTGTCAGTCACATGGTTTATTTAAACCAAACAGCATATGTAAAGAAAAGAGAAAAAGAAAAAAAGTGTACCCTTCAAAACAGCATGTTAGTGGTAGATACGGGTCATGTGATTAGGTCCCCTGGGAGGGATGAAACGCGTAATGATAAGCGAGATATATATATATATATATATATATATATATATATATATATATATATATATATATATATATATATATATTACCTACTGGCTATCGCCAGTAGGTATATATAGTTAGGATTAATTCCCTATGGGATTTTTGAAAATTCTATGTCTAATAACTTTGGCGTTTGTGGACGGAATCGGCTGAAATTTTCAGGAAAATGGCACATTTTGTTTCTGAGCAGCCCCTGAAAATTTGGTGGGGTTTCGTCAAGGGGGGGCTGAGAAAAAAGGGGGGTCCCAAAACGCGTTTTTTACATTGAGTTTTCCATAGGGCGGTTGGACTCACTTTTAGCTCGAACGGCTGAATGGATTTGCACAAAACTTGGCAAAATTGTAGGGACTGTTAGCCCGATGTGCCTTTGCTAGGTCTCAATATATGTGCTTCAGTGGATTTTGAGAAATTAACGTTTAAATCAAGATATATATCTGTAACAGCGCTCCGGGCAGCGATCCGGTCCGCTTACTTTTCGCGTTTCGGAACTTTGCTTGCAGAAAGCTGATTTGCTCTCCGGTGTCTGTCAACATTCTAAACAGTCCGGAGCGGCCGCCATCTTGTCTCTCGGTAGGATCGAGAGAGAAGAAGAGGTGAAAAACGAAGGAGGAATTTAATGAAAGGGGGCAAGGTATCCCCCTCTTGACCCCCTAGGAATGTTGTTGGGGTTATTAAAGGGTCCCGTGGGGAAAATGAAAAAAAAAATGATTTTTCACGGTAGAAGCGCTTCACGGGCCGCGAACTGGGCCGCAAACTGGTAGCGAAACGGGAATTCGCCATTTTGTGCTTCGTTAATTAAATTACTAGGTATAAGGGGGTGCGGGAGACGTATCCTAATCCCCTATGTTTCCTGAGGGTGGCTGAGGAGGCTGATATATGTTGATACATCTCTTCCAGCGGCTGTGCGTGAGCTTTTTTTTTTTTGCTGCGTGACAGTCCGGAGCGGCCGCCATCTTGTCTCTCGGTAGGATCGAGAGAGAAGAAGAGGTGAAAAACGAAGGGGGAATTTAATGAAAGGGGGCAAGGTATCCCCCTCTTGACCCCCTAGGAATGTTGTTGGGGTTATTAAAGGGTCCCGTGGGGAAAATAAAAAAAAAATTATTTTTCACGGTAGAAGCGCTTCACGGGCCGCGAACTGGGCCGCAAACTGGTAGCGAAACGGGAATTCGCCATTTTGTGCTTCGTTAATTAAATTACTAGGTATAAGGGGGTGCGGGAGACGTATCCTAATCCCCTATGTTTCCTGAGGGTGGCTGAGGAGGCTGATATATGTTGATACATCCCTTCCAGCGGCTGCGCCATCTTGCCTTTTTTTCAATGCCACAATTTTGTCGTGCACAGCAGCCATTTTAGATGCCAGGCTGGTCCCAGGCTATCACCTACCCCTGCGGATGTAGTTTATGGCCCCAGCTGTAGAGAATTCAGACATGCCAACCCTCCCGATTCAGGCGTGTGACTACTGATTTCAGTGCTAGTCTCCCGCCTCCCGATTTCTGCAAGCAAAAACCCGGGGGCATATTACGAACAACTAGCGATAATTTTTGTCTCTAACTTGTTTAGAGACAAAAATTATCGCCGCACATCGGCGATTTTTATCGCAGATAAACCTTGCTATTATCGCAGAAAAGTCAGCGATATTCATGTATTATCGAGCAAATGCTCTTAGCCATGTTATCCACCTCCCATTGGATAACATGGCTAAGAACTGCTCAGGGCAGGTGTTAGATTTTGGAGATATTCGCGCTTAGCGCGAATATCTCCAAAAGTTGGTAATAGGAGATAGCGATGTTAGGGACTGTTTCCAGTCGCTAACATCTTGGCACGCCACTTTGCATGTCATTAGTGATAAGTATCACTGACATGCAAAGCGGGGCCCAAGATGGTCGCTATCTCCTTTTAGCTGTCACTAACTGGTGTTAGCGACAGCTTGGTAATAGGGAGATAATTTTATCTCCGCTTTCATGGCTTTTAAAGCCAAAAAAGCGGAGATAAACCCCCTTGATAATATGCCCCACGATTCCTTGGGGGTTTCAGCTGACAGGGCTTGGTATTGTGTTACATGGTAATTTTTCCAGGAAACGTCAGAGGGTCGATGCAGGGCTTCTAGAAGAGGTGATAAACCATTTAAGCCTCATGAACAAGCGCATGGTCTTTTAAAGATTTGTGAAGTACTCGGGGCGGCGGTGTGTGTGTGCCCTCTTTCAGGAGCGGGCGGGGGGCACTGCCAGCAACTTGCCAGGTCAGGTAGTGTTCAACACGTGCATCACCCTTTCTCTGCCTGCTATTGCGCTCCATGCTTCGGAAAGGTAAGAAAAAGAACGTGCATTTGAGTTTGAAATGTCCGATCCTGCAGCAGCACACTTCCAAAGCCCACACATGACAATAACCCGATTCAAGGCCCCATTCACCCGTTTTTAAAAAAATAGATAACACTCCAACAAAGTAAGATTATAAAACTTTATTAACTTTTAACTATAATGAACGGAACAAAAACTAAAAACATTTAAACATTTTTCAACTCAAAAAGCAACAATGGTTAGAAGCTGTCTTTTGTGCGAATAGTCCCAAGGCAGCACAACGTGCAGAGTTCTGGACGGCACCCAGGTGATGTCGCCTGGGTGCCGCACTGGTTTTTGGTATCCTACAATGCAGCACAGAAAAACAGCGTGGGGCGTCCCTGGTGGTGCGGGGGGAGGCCTCGTCAGTAGCGGTCTGTTGTGCGAATAGTCCCAAGGCAGCAGAACGCGTTGAGATGTTGATGGGACTGTGTCCAGTGTCCCATGGCTGACACAACATGTACGACAGGCACCCAGGTGATGTCCAGTACACTGCCGCACTGGTTTTGGTATCCTACAATGCTGCTCCGAAAATTGGCGTGCGGCGGCCCGGGGGGGGAGGGGGTGTGGGGGAGGCGGCGTGAACGGGCCTCCCCAGGTGGCGGCCATCTAGCTGAGTTGCGCCCGCTCTTGCGGCTACAGCGTCTCGCTCACCATGTTGTTGAGTTGCTCCCACTCTTGCAGTGCAGCGATAGGCGGCTGCCACATGGCTCTTAAAATGGCGGACGGCTCCTCGGTTTTGGGCCTGGTCCACTGAAATGGCCCTGGGACACCTTGGAACTCGGACGCTTGCCTGCTAGGGCTTGGGCTCCATTCTCGAAAAGCGTCCCCTCAGCCGTGAAGATTCTACAAAAGTCTTGGGGGCCCCCGACTCCCGCAGGCTTCCGGTGGGGAGCGGCTGCCATGATTGCTCGCGGAATGACCACGACGGAGGCACGAGATGGTGGTGCTCTCCACTGCTGATGATGTCACATATTACATCATTCATGACATGATTAGTGACATCACTGATTTTTTTTTTTTTTTTTTTAAATATATTTTTATTGCAGGAATCAGTAAATCAGTACAGTAACGACCAGCATGGTATCACAAGCAATAGTAACAGAATAAAGCCCTCCGGCCCCCCTCCATAAAGTCTGTACACAGCCAACCAGCCCACAACCCTGGGGTTGGGCGGCAAATTGCAATGGGGGTCAGTAGGATGCTGGAGCTGGTCCGGATAATGCACTGTCCGTCATCTGCTTTTCCAAACAAGCCTAAAACCCCCAAAATAAACCCCCCTCCCCATAAACGTCTACTAACTAAGAGAAACTCCCCCCCCCACCACCACCAGCGCCGGGGAGCTATCAACATGGGATCTGCTATCGGACCCAAGGGGAAGGCAATAGGACTGTCAATACTAACGTTCACCGGGACTCGGGGTGAGTCGCTCCTTCACTTTCAGAGTCGCTAGGGGCACTATAATCCCTGAGGGCCTGCACCAACATTTCCCACTCCAACACGGCCTCCTGCGCCTTCTCATTACCCTGCCTCCAAGCCAGTTGATATCTCAGTGCGCTCTCTCCCGCCGCCCACTTCAAAAGCTCACTGTGCCATCTGCTGCCCGCCGGACCAGCCCGTGCCTTCCAATTCCTAGTCACCTCTCGTTTGGCGAGGAGGAGCCCCAGGTCGATAAACTTACTAGAAATTTTATTCCTGGGGGTATGGGGAAACCAGTGTAGGAGCCCCACCGCCGCATCCAATGATAAGAGTCTCCCTGTCACCTCCTCCAGGGTCGTCGCTACCTCCTGCCAGTAGGATGTCAGTCCTGGACAGGCCCATAACATATGTAGGAGGTCCGCCTCCTGAGCCGGGCATCTAGGGCATTCCGCCGAGGCCGTGGCAAAATAACGCCTGACTTTCATCGGGGTCAGGTACGCTCTATGGAGAACATAATAGTTGACCAGCTGGAAACGGGCATTGCGTGTGCCCTTCCAGGCCCGTCTCACCAACTGGGACCAGGTCGTTTCCGGGATCTCTCTACCAATTGCCTCCTCCCAGCGGGTCCTCAAAGTGGTGGGAGGAGCCAATCCCTCGGTAATCAATCTGCCGTATAGGCAAGTGACCGCCTTCACCGTGCCCGCCGACATCATTACGTACTGGCACACCTGAGATAAGTGGGGTTCCTCCTGCCCATTCTTCCAGTGTGCCTGGATCGCTCGTACAATGGCCGAGTGCAGCAGAAAGTCACCTCGGGAGAGCCCGAAGCGGTCAATGAGATCCTGAAAGGATAAGAGCGCGCCGTCCTCGTACAGATCACCAACGAGCTGTAAACCGGAATCCTCCCAGGCCGCCAAGCGTGACCAATCCCCTCCGTGGGGGAGGGCCGTCAGCATCCCCAACGGTATTTCAGGCGCATACGGTGTTCTCAGTTGGCCTCGGGCATGGGCCCGATTCCAACACAGGCGGACAGTCCGCTCCTCCATCGACAAGTCCCGTAGGATTAAACGTTGTCGCAGCGCTATAAAGGAGAGGACATGCCTGGCCATACCTGTCCCTCTTCCGTCTTCCGGGCCCCGGAATTCCCTGGCGATCTCCTGGGTGAAGGTCTGGAGCTGTGCCGCCAGATAATACTTTTCGAAGTCCGGCACAGCAAGCCCCCCCTCGTCTTTCGGCCTCATCAAGGTATTGAGGGCCACCCGCCGTCGGCCCGTTCCCCAGAGGAATCCGACCACCATAGAGCGTAATCGGCGGAACGTGGCCGGTGGGACCCAGATCGGCAAAGTCCGGAAGTAATACAATAACCGGGGAAGCGCCACCATTTTGAGCAGGGCGATACGTCCCGCCACTGAGAGCGGCAACGTGGCCCAAAAGTCCATGCAACCTCGGAGTGCTCGAATGCAGCGGGCAATGTTTCCATCTAGGAGGTCGGGTTGTTCGTGGTAAACGAATACCCCAAGGTACTTAAAGCAGTCGGGCTCCCATCTAATCTCCCTACTCAGCGCAGGGGCGGGGGTACCCCTGCGTACCGGAAAAAGACAGGTCTTAGACCAATTCACTCGGAGGCCCGAGACCTCTCCGAACTCCGTGAGCGCCATTTCCGCTCCCCGTAAAGCGTCGACCGGGTCCTCTAGGAAGAGCAACAGGTCGTCCGCATAAAGCGAGACATAATGCGGGCCCGCAGACGTCCATAAGCCCATATAGTGGGCTCCCGAGCGAAGGTGCAGCGCCAGTGGCTCCACCGCCAGCGCAAAAAGAAGCGGGGACAAGGAGCACCCTTGCCGCGTGCCTCGTTCCACCGGATACCGCGATGAAATCAATGGGCCCGCTCGGACCCTGGCCGAAGCAGAAGCATAAAGAACCGTGGTCCATCGGATAAATCCCTCCCCTAGGCCGAATCTCCGTAACACCGTGCAGAGGTAGTCCCACTCTAGGCTATCAAAAGCCTTCTCCAGGTCCACCGATAAGACTACCGGGGACGGGGCATCCACAAATGGTTCCCCTAGCAAACGGAACAACCTACGAATATTCATAGTCGTGTTCCGCCGTGGGATGAAACCGGCCTGGTCCTCATGCACCAGAGAACTCATGTGTCCCAGCAGCCTCGAGGCCAAGATGCTGCTCAGTATTTTGTAGTCCACCGTCAACATCGATAGGGGACGGTAGGACCCCGGGTCGGATGAGTCTCGGCCCGGCTTGAGGAGAGGAACCACCAGCGCCTCACACATCGAGCTCGGGAGTCGCCCTAGCCTCTTCGCCTCCCTGTAGACCACTAGTAATCGAGGGGCTAGTAGGTCAGCGTAAGCTACATAAAACTCCACTGGTAGGCCATCTAGGCCCGGGGTCTTGTTTCTCGCCATCCGTTTAATGGCCCCGCGGATCTCCCCTAATTCAATGTCGGAACCCAGAGTTTTCGCCACTTCCTGCTCCACCGTGCGGAGCTCCAGTGGGCGAAGGTAATTATCAAGCCGGTCTGGGTCACGTGCGGAGCGACTGCGGTATAAACATTCATAATATTGCCGGAAGCAACTAAGAATCTCCGGTTGGGTGCATACCTCGGTTCCGTCTGCCCCACGCATATTTGTCGTCGTTTGGGACTGGCGCGTAGGGTTGGCCAACCACGTCAACAACGCACTCGCCCTGTCCCCCTCCGCGACAGATCGGACCATATAGGCCTTATAATCAAAACAGCGGAGCCGTTCAACCTCCACCGCCACCTTCTCCCTCGCCTCCGCCGTTTGTGCTTGCAATTCCGGGTGTCCGGGGCGTCGAATCTCAAACTCGCGGAGTTCTCGGTCCGCTGTGTCTAGATCAGCCAGGATGACGCGCCTCATGCCCACCTTCTTGGAGATACAGTAGCCCCTCACCACTACCTTAAAAGTGTCCCATTCTAACGCCCTAGTACTCGCGGAGCCGCCGTTGGACGCAAAATAATCCGATATTCTCTCCCCCAAGTCCGCCTTGAAGACACTGTCCTCGAGGATCTCGGGTCGCAATTTCCAGGTGGGCACCGCCGGCGTCCCCGGAAACCAGCGAAGGTCCAGTAGGAGGGGGTTATGGTCCGAGATGGTCCTCGATAAGTACTCCGATCGGACCGCTGCCGAAACCAGTTCGGGCGATCCAAGAAATCCATCTAGTCTGACATGCAACTCATGGAGGCTCGAGAAATATGAATAATCCCTAGTTGCGGGGTGATGCGCCCTCCAAATGTCCGTCAAACCCCAACGGGTCTGCCAATCCAGACGACCCTTAGCCGTGCGACGGACCGGGGAATCGGGAAGCGGGGGATGCGAACGGTCTATGTCCACATCCACTACGGAGTTAAAGTCTCCCCCCAGCAGGAGGGGCCCGGCGAAAAAGTGGGCCAACGAGCCCGATAACCTGGAAAGGAAGGCAGTCTGGTCTACATTAGGAGCGTATACACAGCAAACGTTCAGGTCCCTCCCCCCTAGAGTGCCCGAGATGGCCACGAAACGCCCCTCTGGATCCAATACTGTCCTCGTGACTTGGAAGGGGACCCCTGCCCTGATCCATATTAGCGCCCCCCTGGCATAAGCAGAGTACGACGTGGAAAAGACCTGCCCCCGCCACCTACGCTGAAGCGCCGCCCCTTCCGCCTTGTTCAGATGAGTTTCCTGTAGCAGCGCCATTTGCACTCCCCTACGCACTAAATAAGCGTGGACCTTGTGGCGCCTGGACATAGTGTGAAGCCCCCTTACGTTCCAAGTAACACATTTCAAGTTAGCAACATCAGCCATTGTCCCAGATTGTTCTTGCACAGTCCCCCCATCCGGGTCCCCTCAAAGAAAAGACATCAAACCTCCCAGCGCTGATGGCGGCCATTTTCCCCAACCCAAACCAAGCAACCCAAAAACCAACCAAACTCCCCCCCACCCACCCCAGAACAGGACCCAAACTGCACCATCTAGATCCCATCCAAACCTCGTCCTCCATCAACCCCAGAACCCCCTCTAATCCTGCGGTCGCCACCGTAGGAAGGCCTTACGGGCCAGGTGCGGGCTGGGCGGAGGCAGTGGGCCCTCGTCGCCCAGGCCACCAGGACTATAACAAGCCCCAAACAGTGCCAAGACCTCCCGGGGCAAAAGCAGAGGCCCCCCAACCCTCACCCCCTCGTTGTCATCAGTAAGGAACGGCAACCGCCTCCCCCCTGCCGGGCCCCCACCCAAAACAAAGCAGTATACCCCGTTACCCTTGTCCATCCAAAAGGTCCTCCACCGATTTCGGTGTGATCACCGGTGTATGGGCACTATCTGCTACTGAACCCTCCGAGTCCGATTGTGCTCCCTCATCACCCGGGTTTTCTTCCTCTTCGATGATTTCCTCCCTTGCTCCCGACAACTCCGACAATACTTCCAGCACTCCCCTCCGTTCCGATGATGTCTCCGCAGTCGAGGGCCCTCCCGTGCGGCCGCGGCGATTCCTGACCCTCTTGGATCGCCGCCGGTGTTCCGGCTCATTTGCTTGTTGGGACGAGGAGCCAAAGCCATCTTTCCCTGTCCTGTATAGGTCGAGCCAGACACAGACATCCTCCGGGGTGTCGAAGAACTGGGTTTTGTCATCGACAATGATACGGAGCTTTGCAGGATATAGGAGGGAATACTGAATGCCCTCGCTCCTGAGCTCGCGCTTAACCGCCAGGAAGGAGAACCTCTTGCGCTGCGTCTCGTAGGTGTAATCTGGGAAAATGTTCACCTGACTGTTCGCTACTTTGAACGGGCCATTGCGCCTGGCGGCATTGAGGATTAAGTCTCTGTCTCGGAAATGCAGCAACCGCGCCACCACCGGCCTCGGGGTGCGTCCCTGCTGGGTGGGCCGTGCTGGGACTCTGTGGGCCCGTTCCAGAGTGTAGAAGGAGGACAGTCCCTCCGGGACCACCGTGTCTCGGAGCCAAGTCTCCAAGTATTGCACCATGTCGCCATCCTCGATCTTTTCCGGCAGGCCCACCACTCGGATGTTGTTCCTCCTGTTGCGGCCTTCCGCATCCTCCGCCCTCCGTTCCAGGGTCTCAATTCGGGATAGGGCGTCCTTCATCGTCGCCGCCAAGGTTCGCTGCGCCGGCTCCAAGGTTTTCACCGTGCCCTCCACCTCCTTGACCCGGTCTGAGAGTTTGCCATGGTCCGCCCTGAGGAGGCCCAGGCTCGTCGCCACCTGAGCAATGTCCTGTTGGAGGGCTGATCTCGTAGTTTCTATCGCCTCCAGGACACGGTCGAACTGTTGCTGCATCGGCGCGCCACCAGAACTTTTTGGGTCCCCATGCTCCTCCTTGTCCTGGGCTTCAGAGTCCGAGGCGGTCTGGGTGGATCCCTTGGCTCCTCTGGGTTTCCCCATGTCTCCCGGGGCACTCCGTGAGGGTCCCGTAGTAGGCGTCTCCGTGTGCGGGTGTCGACCACGACCTTCCCGGGTGCTTGTCCTCAATTCGGGTCCGGGTGACCTCCTTCTCCAGAGCCTGTGGAGACCCCGCCGCTTCGGCTCACGCCATCGCCACGGCGTCCGAGGGCACCGATGAGGGGGCGGAGACAGCCGTCGTCGTGTCGGGCAGACCCGTTCACCCACTATAACCCCGGGGCGAGGGCCACCCACTCCCTCGGGTGATCTGTGGCGCCAGAGTGTCGCGCCTCCCATGTAGTTGGACTGGCCAGGAAGACGTAGCTAGTTGCGGAGTCGCTAGGCGGGCCACCGCTTGGATCACAGGGCGTCCGCTCCCGGTGCCCTCCACTGCGTGGGCACCTGCCCGGCCGTCCAACCAAGTGCAAATCCGTTGCAAGAGGTCCAAACCAGTAATGTCCAATGTCCAGAACAGCCGGGGATGGCGAAGCAGGGCGCCAGGCGCCACCCGCGGCACCTCTTCAACTCAGTAGTTCCGAATAAGGGGACAAAGGGGTCCGGGCGCCATGTTGGGTCGCACTCCGCAACTCCGCAAACTTCGGTTTTACTCCGGAACAACCCCCGTCCGAGTTTCACCAGGGGCCCCGGCAGGTTTCCGTCGGCACGCTCAGCAGAATGCGGGGTCTGGGGTGCCCCGCAGCCTCCGATTTTCAGGATAATTCCGGGCTTAGTCCCGGAGCCGAGCTCTCAGGCGACCATCGCCATCGGCGCCCAAGCCACGCCCCCTTAGTGACATCACTGATGACATCACTGATGACATCTCAAATGACATCACTGATGACATCACTGAAAACATCTCATTTGACATGACTGATAACATCACTGCTGATATCATTCATGTGATAATACGATGAACCTCTTCAGACTCTAATATAACCTTAGATACAATCAGTGTAAACAGACACTCACAGACTGTCACTCATCCATGGAGTTACTCACACACCTAGTCAGTCATGCAAAGAATCAATCACACCTCCATTTCCTCAACTATACAGTTATACAAACTTTACTTATTCAAACATATACTAACACATATTTACTCTATTATACAATCCCTGATACAAGTTCACAATGATCCATACAGCCACTCACACATTCACTGGCTCTTATGCACAGTTATTTATATATGTCAACTCTCACATGTACTGTGTTTTACATATGTACTTACTTTGACATGTAGCACTGAGATATCCATTCACTCACCAATACACTCATGCACACAGTCAACCGCCCATACAGCTGTTTCCACATGCACTTTTGAAACCATACATCTAGTGAATCAACTGCTCACACATCTATGCACAGAGTCACACACCTCCCAGCCACCCACACACACACTCAGTATCCCATACAAATACTTGGGCAACCAATCAATAACCCATATAGTTACTCATATAGCTACTTATCAACACATGCAATAGTTTACAGAACAACAGACATAATGATGCACAAATTAAGACAGTTTAGTCACTAACCCATGCACTCAGTGAGACACATTTAATCACTCACTCATACAGTCAGTCATGCACCTACTAAATCCTTCATCCAGACACTTATATATCCACTCATTCTTCAATATGTAAGAGATATTTTAACTTTACAGAAACATACAGTCACTGGATGATGTCATCAGTGATGTCATCAGTGATGTCATTTGAGATGTCATCAGTGATGTCATCAGTGATGTCACTAACCATGTCATGAATGATGTAATATGTGACATCATCAGCAGTGGATTGCGGGTGCGCGATATATAGTTAGCGCTTATAACTATATATGGAATTTCAATGGTTTTATGCGAGTAAAATAAGGTTTTGTAAATGCAAATCCCTAACTATATATGGCCTAAAACCAATGGTTTTTTCATTGAATATATATATATATATATCGCAGTATGTAGGAAGCACGATTAAGCCCGTTCATCAACGGGTGTTACAACATCTGCGGGCGATAAAGAATGCAGATAGATCCTATCCGGTCGCCCGGCATTTCGAAAAATTTCATGATAGAAATGCTAGCAGTCTGTCCTATTTTGTAATTGATTCTATACCCATGAATGAGAGGGGGGGACAGGATTAAGAAGCTTCGCAAGCTTGAATCATGGTACATTGTGGAATTAAATTCGAAAAGCCCATACGGATTGAATATTGAAGAGGATCTGTATACGCACCTATGAATTTTTGAGCAAAATTGAAGTATTGATTATCTTTGTATTTCTGCTTCCAGGGTAGTACCATTCATTTCTTCTATTTTAAAAGTTTTTCGTTATATCACTCGTTATAATTTTGCTTTTTCACTTTAATGAATGAACTGATCAGATTTGCCCACTGGGGCTAGATTTGCAAATCTATTGGACTCTGTTGGCTGATGCTAATCCGTCATGAAATTGGGGTTTTGATTCCAGTGAAATTTAACTAAGCTTAAGATAACATCTTGCTATACAGTTTATAGTTTGTCTGGAAGAGGTTAAACTGCCCACTGGGGCTGAATTGTGTGCAATAATTTATGTTTACCATTCTCTTCATTAGAGTATGACGCCGTAATGATGGGCGTGATTATTTGAGTTCCATTGTGCAAATATTCTCATGACAATAATAATTTTACCATGCTTTACATATAAATAATTGTGTGATCGTGTTTGGAATTTAACTCCGTAATGAATTTAATTAATTTGATGGAAATGTGCACCACAGAAGTCTGTATCAGTCTGTCGTTCAGTTCTATGATTTTATGTGTCACGTGATGTATCACATGACACCAATGCACTTTAAATATTGTTTGTCAATTGTAAACTTTATTCATGACCAAGCCTGCTGGGTCAGGCGAAACGCATTGAAAGCGGCGAAGATAGAAAATAAAAAGAAGTTTTCACCACATTGTTGTCGTCTCCTGTGTGTGTGTATATATATATATATATATGTATATATATATATATATGAATGAGGTAAAAGGAAGTCTTCAAATCGCGTGGCAAAAAGACAAGGCAAACACGCTGGATGGTGCGATTTTTCTTTATTGCGTGCCCGACACCAAAACCGCCATGACGCGTTTCAGCCCTGAAAGGGCCTTGATCACATGACATCGTTGAAAAGGCGGAGTGCTCTTTTAAAGTCGTATTTAACCATGACGTATTTTAAATGCATCAGCTGCAGTGTTAGTAACTGATAGACATAAAAGACATACTAGCGCAATTTCTAGCGTTGGGTGTCATTGCGCGTGTCAGAATAATATCTGTGCTCTTTACAAAGCGCATGCAGTGAGGAAAGCGCATTGGTGAAGGTGTACTAAGCGATATATATATATATATATACATATATATATATATATATATATATATATACATATATATATATATATATATATATATATATATATATATATATATATATATATATATATATATATATATATATATATATATATATATATATATATATATATATATATATATATATATATATTCCAAACAACACACCAAACGCTTGGAGGCCCTCTCACAGCACGTTATTAATCATGCAGCCGTTGATTAGTCCCGCCCACTGGGCGTGCGCCGGCAATGCACTCTGGTCTTTAAAGTCTTTGCCATGTTAATCTGTAGTAGAGCCATCTGCTAAGTTTTCCTAAGTGTGCTTCTTGTTCCACAGTGGGTTACTGCATCACACCAGACTGTAGAAATGCTGTTTATACCCCTTGCTCGAACCGCGATGTTCAATACAGCTCCGTATTTTTGACGCCGCTTTGACCTGCTCGTCCGCAGGGAGGGGCTCTCCGCGACCGTGGCAGGCCGCAATATGTTCCAAACAACAAAACCAAACGCTTGGAGGCCCTCTCACAGCACATTTTTCTTTATTCGGTAAGGCAGCATTCAGCCACAGAATGGTAGGTACAGTAAGGTTTCTGCCAAAAGTCCCGACGCGTTTCAGGCTCCTTGCCTTTCTTCATGGGGATGGCAAATGAGGAAAAATCAGCTTGCAGGTGTTATTAATCATGCAGCAGTTGATTAGTCCCGCCCACTGGGCATGTGCCGGCAATGCACTCTGGTCTTTGAGGTCTTTGCCATGTTAATCTGCAGTAGAGCGAGCTGCTAAGTTTTCCTAAGTGTGCTTCTCATTCCACAGTGGGTTACTGCATCACACCAGACTGTAGAAATGCAGTTTATACCCCTTGCTCGAAACGCGGTGTTCAATATACAGCTCTGTATTCGTGACGGCGCTTTGACCTGCTCGTCCGCAGGGAGGGACTCTACGCGACCGTGGCAGGTCGCAATATGTTCCAAACAACAAAACCAAACGCTTGGAGGCCCTCTCACAGCACGTTTTTCTTTATTCCGCAAGGCAGCATTCAGCCACAGAATGGTAGGTACAGTAAGGCTTCTGCCAAAAGTCCGGACGTGTTTCAGGCTCCTTGCCTTTCTTCATGGGGATGGCAAATGAGGAAATATCAGTCCATTTAACGCAGTGTTCTGCGTTATAAGGGCGTGCAATGGGTGTTGCTGGGGGCATTCCCAGCAACATCCATTGCCTTTTCCCACTGCCCCAGATTTAGAAGAAATCATAAATCTGAGACAGCGCCAAAAGCTTACACCTCACCAGGGGTGGCGTAAGGGAGGCACAACAAGGAGAAATATCTTTATTTCACCTTGTTTTTCCTTTTTCTAAGAGTAAAAAGCCTCTTGGGATTATTTTTGTACAGAAAGGTCTCACATCCTGTACAAAAATAATCATCTCTGCAATGCTGGCACCCTTGCACCATGGGGCAAAGGTGCCTGCTTTGCCGCACGGCAGCCCATTGTGCGCTGGCGCTGGGGAAAAGGACAGGAATGCACCGTATCTCATAGATACAGTGCATTTCTGCCCTTTTCTTTTGCCTAGGGAAGTGCAGCAGGAAGGCCTGCTGCACTGCCCTATGGCAAAATCTCATAAATGAGGCCCTAAATGTTTAATAATAGTGATCATTATAAAAATATGTAATAACACTTTAATTAAAAAAATAAAATCATGTATGCAAATCTTCCTTCTAAACATTTTTATGATTACATGCCGTAGGCCGAAAAATGTTAAAAGAAAGACTCAGACATTATTTTTTTTCAAAATTAAAACCAGCCTGTCTCTGAATCTTTCTTTTAACATTTTTCAGCCAACAAAATACAATCATAATACAACCTCAAAAGGGACTTGCACTCCAACTAAAGAGTCCCAGGTAGGAGTTTTGGAAAAATGTGATACGTTTTCCTGGGGTCAAGCATTTATGACCAAGGAGACTTGTTTTTTTGTGTTAATGCATTTGAGGGTCTGCTGCACTCTCTGCAGCCCCCTACAACATTACAAACATGCCACTATCCCTACAAGGCTCATCTTCAAGCTCATAAATAATGTAACTAGCCCTTGCAGGACATTATGGGGTGCTGCCACACACTTACTATTCACTTCTTATATTTATAATGTTTTTGTTGGTGTTGTGGCCACATGCTTAGTTTGGTTAGAGGCTGTGAAGGGAGCACCAGTGCCCTCCAGCCTGCTCCCCAGCTGGCACCCATTGTGTGTGCTAGTGAGAAATGCCATATTTTTTATCAAGTGGTTGCCCCCATGGAGCACCTACAGCTCTATTTCTTTTGGGGCACAGGGCCATTGCGGATCCAGTCAATTCCTCTGGCGGGAGCTGGCCTTTCTTTTTTTATAACTGTAGTTGTATTCCCCGTTGCCCACCCAGGGCACCCACAATGCTGGCCAGTTGGGGAACGTGGGAGGGAGCCATACCGGGTGTTGGTAGGAGCTGGCACATTTCCTTTGCTCGGGGAAGGGGGCACATGGCCCCCTCCCATTTTTAAACAAATTTAGCCCTGCAAGAAGGGGTTTTTGGGGGCTTTCTAGGCTTGGGGAAGGGGCCACATGCCTCTTCCTCTTCCAATATTATGCTGGACCGCAGGGATAGTGTCCTAAGGGCTGACATTGACTCAGTTAGGGTAGCCACATGCCCCCTCCCCTTTCACAATTATGCTTGGCCCCAGGGGTGGAGCCCCAGAGACGTAATCAGCTTGGGGAGTGGGTCATTCCCCTCCCCTCAACAATCCTGCCAGGCCACAGGGATGGGGTCCCAACGGACGTAATTGGCTTGGGGAGGGGCACATGCATGACCCCAATATAATAATATATATTGAAACCCAGCCCTGGCCCACCCCGGGGTTAATTTTGTTTTAAATGGTTGTTATCATTTTGTAGTGCAGGATTGCGGCAAACAACTCTTTTTAGAAATTTTGGCAAAAGGTTGGGGGGTGGAGAATCTATTTTACAAGGGCTCGGGTTGCAGGGTATACCTACCCTGCCCCCTTATGTATTTTTTATTTTGGCATCTCTGTCCCCACTTTTCCTCGGCCCCTGCTTAAAGGATCACCCCAAAACTTTCCATGAAGGAGCTAAGCAAAAAAGAGCACATTTAAAAAACAGTTACGACGATTCATCAAATGGCACCTAAGTAATTAGCAAACCAAAAAAGGGATTTCCGATGGAAACACAACCCTAACTATAACTAACTAGTGGCAATGTATATGGTTTACTAACTGTGCAAAAGTGGGTTGTTGGTTTAGGGGGGTGTGAACCCTTTTCAAGCAATAGCCAGAATCCGTGCCATTGTGAACCACCAAAATCACTAAATAAACCTGTACTTAACCCTCTAGTAGCTTGGCACAAAAGCAGTCAGGTTTAACTTAGAGGCAATGTGTGAAATATTTATGCAGCACTCAAACAGTACTAAAGTGAAAACTCAACACAAGAAAAGTCCCACACCAGTTTAGAGTATAATGTAATAAATAAAATGATACCACAACTCCGATAATCTAATCAGTAGAACCACAATTATTATTTTTTAAAGTTTAACATGAAAAATAGAGCCAAAAACAACAAAGCGCCTTCCACAGGTATCTGTTTGCACCAGACCAGAGCAAGGTCAAACGTGATGGAATATGGTTCAGCTACACTGAATCGATTGGGCCCGGCCTCAGCTTACCTTCAGACTTAGAAGAGTTTTTGAAGAAAAATGTTTGACATCGTAAAGTTTGGCGGGGCAAGGTAGCCAGATGTGCCCAAGGAGGAGGCATTGTTGTTGAGGAGCTGCTGGACGAGGTCACTGTGGCGTTTTCCTTGTTAGGACTTAGTCTCTTTATTTGGAAGGTGAAGATCTCCAGCAGGACAAGGTTGCAGGCTATAGCAGACGGGAGTTTCATGAGGCCGGACACCCCTTCTTCGTGGGGCAGCTAAACAGGAATTGGTGCTGCAGAGAAAAACAGAGCACCAACTACTGCAGAGTCAGGCCTACTGGTGATGCACCTTGGGCGGATTGGCAAGCAGGTAGGTCCCGGTCTCTTATCAGTTCTCAAAGCATTTTTGGGCTGAAAAGTCCCAGGTTTTGCTTTTTGACTGTTTCGTTACCTTTAGCACCACTTCTAAGAGTCACAGATTGGATGGGCACCACTTGGAAGGTCATTACTAATTTAGGCTGGGTCCAGGTGAAGGTTCAAGATACTTGGAGCCTTTTCTGATCCTATGGTTCTGAACATAAGGCCAGCAAACTAGCCCTTGGAGTCACTCTGGTAGTCCTATGTTCAAGCCGAAAGCAGGTTTCAAGCTACAGGGCAGTCCTGTGAGGGATAGAAGCAGGCTTCTGACAGCAGTGCCACTGGATTCAAGTTAGCCTGGCTGATGAGGAGTGATATCCCGAAACCAGTCCCAGGATGCTTGTTTATGTTTCAGGGAGGACCTGGCCTGGCAGTTCAGCTGGACTGTTCCCATGAGGAGCAGGGCCAAGACTGATTTGCATATGGCTGTGTCCAAATTGAGATGGTATAGTAAGCAAAAGAACAATGGACTCAACCCAGATCTCTTGACTAGGGGTGAGTGGTTAAAACGTTTCAGCACTCCGTCCATCATCTTGTTGTGCTTGCCATCTTTGTTCTAAGTGGTCAAAGGTATGCCCAGATGTGGGTCCCTTGCTCGCTGTGCCCCTGGATTCAAGCTATCCTGGCTGATGAGGGGTGGTACCCCAAAACCAGTCCCCAGATGCTTGTTTCCAGGCCATGGAGGTCCTGGCCTGACAGTTCTGGCTGGACAATTCCCATGAGGAGCAGGGTCAAGACTGGGTTCAAACTGTGATAGCATAATGAGGAAAAGGGTGATGGATTCAACCCAGATCTCTTGACTGAGGGTGAGTGATTGAAAGCTTTCAGCACTCCGTCCATCATCTTGTTCTGTTTGCTATGCTCTCCCTAAGTGGCCAAACATGGGTACCTTGCTCGCTGTGCCACTGGATTCAAGCTAGCCTAGCTGATGAGCGGTGATACGCTGAAACCAGTCCCAGGATGCTTGTTTCCAGTCCAGGGAGGACCTTGCCAAGGCAGTTTAGGCTGGATTATTCCCATGAGGAGAATGGTCAGGACTGATTTGTGAATGGCTTGGTCCAAACTGGGGTGATATGGTGAGCAAAAGAACAATGATTTCAACCCAGATCTCTTAACTGGGGGTGAGTGGTTGAAAAGCTTCAGCACTTCGTCCATCATCTTGATGTGTTTTCAACTTGTTAAATTGGCAATTTCAGAATTATGACTAAAAATATGACTTGACCACTAAAGACAATATTCAATTACAATTCTTTAGAGACTAAACCTGACATTTCAATCTGTTCCCACACAAGCATTAGCATTGATTAAATGTAATAAGATAACCCAATGTTATCTATGGGACAGGTCCCTTGAAATAGTGAAAACGAATTTAAAGGTTTTTCACTACCAGGACATGTTAAACTTAAAAATACATGTCTAACTTTTCAATACACTGTACCCTTGCCCTAAGGGCTATTTAGGGCCTACCTTAGGGATAACTTGTATGTTTTAAAGAGGAGGTTTGAGGCCTGGCTAAATTAATGGACTGCTTCTATAGCCTTGCAGTGTAAGGCTTGCATGTTGGTCCCATTTGTCCATTGAATGGATGTTTGCATGTGGTTCCGTTCTATTTAATCAAGTGAGGCGTTTCTGCCCTGATGGCTCCAGTTTCCTCGCATACATTTATGGTGTAGATGCAATCATTTCTTTTTGTCCAGTTTTGGATATTTTGGCTGTGGAGTTGGCTGCAAGTAGGGCTTGCACAAGACCATGTTTGATGGTCTATTGGTTTTCTTCAGCTACCCGATCACAAAAATTAAATAGCCGTTCCACCAGGTTCACCTTACAAAACGGCATCTTTAAAGATCGCACCAATTCAAAAAAGTCCAGAACACAAAGATCCCCTTTGTCTCTAGCTTCGCCTTGTACGTCTGCCCCTGATTAAACACACCTGTGCAATAATCTGTAATTCCATGTCCTGTCTCAGCCGTTTTTCCTCATTCCAATCGTAATTGGTTAGAAATCTGTCCACTTCCGTGTCAAAGCGCTTCCCCGTAAATAATGCCTGTTATCTCGTAGAAAGACAATATCTAATATGACTTATTAGTATGACTTGCTTGGTACATCACTTCAAAAAATAAAGCCCAAATAAAAAAAAATTACATTTCAGGTTCTCCCACACATATTGGTCTGTTATATTATTCACATACTCCGGTCTATCTTTTTGAGTACCGACTGTGTGGTATTGTTACTACCCACCATCTTAACTCCAGACAAAGTCATGCCTCGACCCAAGAATGCACCCAATAACCAACCAGTCTTAATCACAGGAGCATTGCCAATTATATTGAGTCCACCATTATACACTGCTAGATCACCCACTCACATCACCTCACTAAGCACTATCTTAAATTCTGCTGTTAATATTTTGGTGCAGGACTCCATCAACATGGTGAAGCAGGGCTCCATCAACATGGTGAATCCCTACACCAAACTGTTATCAATTTTCTTTTCAAAAAGAAAATCCAGAAGCAAGATGTTCTTTTGGAAAATAAAAATAGAAAATGCTCATCTCGCAATGGGAATCATTTAACAGTTTTCACTGACCCTTACTGCCAGGGTTTTATTGGTGGTAACAAGTAGTAAAACATTATGTTTTATCTAAACTAGGAGGGCGGATATAGACGTCTGCCTCCGATGGCTCTTACGCCACGAGGCCATCGGAGGGGTTTAATCACAGTAGAGACAAAGCAGTATTGGCCGTGATAAATCCTAAGATCCACTCACTTTTAAATTTGGTGGGTGGACCTTTATCTTTGTGGTATGTTTATTCCATCACCATTGCGACAAAGTTTCGATACCCCCAAGACATAAATCGGACACTTAATCTAAAAACCAAAGTCCAACAATCTTACGTAATAAACCACATATTCTATCCAATTGTTCTCTACTGTTCAGACCATATGAAGAAGAACAACATTTAGACACAAAGTAATGTTCCCTTAGCCTGCTCTTTATGGTTATATCTCCTCCTCTGCGGTTCATCTCTAGTATTTCCAGTATACTGCACTTATTATCTTGATCTGTTCACTTGTATTTTACATAGTGATCAACAAAACGTGCCCCCACTTTTGTTTTGTGGATAGCCAACCTGTGTTCATTTATCCTAATCTACAATTCACGTCCAGTTTCCCCTATATGTCCTTTAATACGCGATACATAAAGATATAAACAATATTTTAGCTTCTACAATTGGTCATAAAATCAAGCCTATGCTCTGCTACATGGGAGTGGACTATTTAGCCCTGCAAACCTAATTCACAAATATTACATGAGCCACATTGATAACTACCAACTACTTTAATCACCTTATCTACGCTAATCTATTAGCAACATTCCTATCCCTGTAGATAATGAAGATCTCAGACTTCATCGCCAACACTGTAGGAATCTAGAAAGGCGCTGGAGGAAAGCCTACTGCCCCAAAGCCAGACAAATTTATAAAGATGCCCTTATGATTTATAAAAAGGCGATTTTGGCTCGAAAAACGGTTTTTTTTCTCGGCGCAAATTAAGACCGCTGCTAATTCTGCCAGAGAGCTGTTCTCTGTTGTCACGACTCTGTCCACCCCCCCCCTCTGGCCCTGGAGTTGAGCCCTCACAGACCTTCTGTAATGAATTATCCACTTTCTTTACCACAAAGGTGGAAGATATATATGCTTCATTTGAAGATGATATCAAAAATGAACACAGAAGCGGTACTGTGAAAGAAGCACTTTCCCACCACAATCATGAGTCCTTTCCATGTTTTTCACCCGCTTCACATGATGATGTTATTAAACTCATTTCCACCATCAAATCGGGCTCCCCTCTGGACCCTTGCCCTCCTTCTGTGATGTTAAAACTCACAGAAGTGATCTCACGCCCCCTTATGGAGATCTGCAATACTGCATTTCAGACAGGCCAATTCCCCAGTATATGGAAGAAGGCTGTTATAAAACCCCTTTTGAAAAAACTTTCCCTAGACCCTACAGCCGTCGCCAGTTATAGACCTATTGCGTGCCTGCCCTTTCCTGCCAAAGTATGTGAATTCCTGATGAATAGACAGCTCTCAGAGTTCGTCGAGACCCACCAACTTCTCGACGAAACGCAGTTTGGTTTTAGGAAAGGGCATGGAACAGAGACCGCCTTGATAAAGGCCTCTGATGAGATCAGGGCGATCTTGGATCAGGGAGGGGCGGCTGTCCTCATCCTTTTGGATTTGTCAGCAGCCTTTGACACGGTCGACCATGTCACTCTAGTCGACCGTGTCACGGCCCTGGGGATAAACGGTCTGGCCAAGGATCTTATTTCATCTTTCCTGGCAAACCGTACCCAGACAGTAAAGCTGGGAGATTTCTACTCCCCTATTTCTGTACTCCCTTGTGGAGTCCCACAAGGCTCCTCGCTAAGTCCTATGCTATTCAACATCTATGTAGCGGACTTAGCGAGGGTAATAAAGGCCCATGGGATACGGCTTACATCGTATGCAGATGATACCCAGCTGGTTCTGGGTATCCATAAGGACGGCTTTACTGTGGCAGCCAACTTCCAGAGAGCTATGATTGAGGTCAGTACTTGGATGGCCTTGAATTGTCTCAGGCTCAACTCGGACAAGACCGAGGTTATGACCTTCGGAAGACTCTCCCCGGAATGGTGCCCTAGTTGGTGGCCGGAAAAGCTCGGCCATCCACCTGTCCCAGTGGAAAAAGCCAGAAATCTGGGAGTAATTTTTGACAGCAAGCTGGTTTTTGACCTCCGCACTAATAAGGTCGTGTTGTCATCATTCTTTATCTTGAAAAAAATCAAGAAGCTGCTACCTTATCTCCCCCCCTCAGCTGGGAAGACTTTGGTTTCTACCTTAGTCTTCTCTAAAATCGATTATGGGAACGCTCTCTTTCTTCACACCCAGAAGCGTGTCATAACGAAGCTGCAATCCATCCAGAATGCGGCTGCCAGGATCCTCCTAAACATTCCTCGCCGCAAATCCACCACTCTTGGCATTCATCAGCTCCACTGGCTGAGAGTTGAGAGAAGTATTAAATTCAAGGCACTCTGTATTGCATATAAGGCAGTACATGGCATAGGACCCAGGTTCTTGACCGAAGCTTTTCAGCTGTATACTCCCAGAAGGCAATTAAGATCGGCCAACACCAGTCTCCTCCCTGTGCCACGTACAAGAACGGCCACCTGGGGAGACAGGCGCTTCCTTGTGGCCACTCCAAAACTTTGGAATCTTTTGCCACTTCCCATCAAAACTGCCCCGAATCTGATGAGCTTCCGCAGGCTCTTAAAAACATGGTTGTTTAACCAGTAAGAGGATGGCTGACCCCAGTAGCTCCACAGCGCCGAGACACCCCAGGGTAATTGTTGCGCTATAAAAATTACGTAAATAAATAAATAAATAAATCATACCAAACTGTTTCACGAGTTGCTATTATGCCTAGAGGCAAAAAGGGGTCTCTTTAATGTAGGACGGTGCTCAGTGTTGGGAAGACCCCAATTACTGAGTAGCAAGATTTCACTTTGTTACTTCTGCTAGACTAATTACTAACATATACTCTTGTATTTGTCTCATAATTATTATTTTGTTGGAGCATACTATCTCTGTCATAATTTCTTGCCCTCTTATAAAAGTACCTTACTAATCTATGTGGGTGCCCATGCCCTCTGATTGGCAGTTTTCACCACATTCACAAGTTTTTCACTGTGCCTGATCCAGTACATGGTTCTTTTGTACGTGAATAGCCTTTTGTTGTGTTCGGACTCTGTAGTGCACCTCATTCAGAATGTGGGTGTTTACTTTGGCTTTTTCTATGCATTTCTTTTTGACATGGGACACAACTGCATCTCAAGCATGGTGTTCCTTCGGTCCAAAGGTATTGCGGCATCTGGGTTGTATTTATGGGACTTCTTGCCTTACTGCTCCGCTGGGCTGCTCCTGTTCATTTTAAGTTTCTGTCCTATGATGAGAGTGTTGCCAGAAGTCCCACTATGATATTTTTATTTCTGCCCATAGGTGAGGTCCTGAAGGTGTCCTTCTTGGGGCTGTTGTGTCAATACCTGTTGATACAGCCTGTTGTTTGGCTACTTTCAATACTGTGGGTGAAAGTTCTTGTCTTAAAATCACACCAGAGCTTTGTTTTTTGATGGTGTTCAAGACTGGGCCCTTATATTGGTATTAGCTGCTCACAGGTAAGATTTGCTCAGCCAGATGTGGGACTCTCGTTCAATTTGTTCTGGTATAGGCTATGGAGAGCCCTCTGGGCCTGTGTAGCCTTCTGTGTCCTAGTTATTCAGAAGGGCTCTTCTCTTGCATGTTGATGGGTCACACCTCATGCCCCGCATGGATGGGTGTGAATCGGTTTCACTCTTTTCCTTCTTGTGAGTGCCGGCCTTTCCTTCCTCCTTATGCAAATTGTTAATCCTGACTTCTGTGTTTGTGTCACATTCTTGGGTCTTATGGTTCAAAAGTTTTTTTCCTTAATGGTGTTTTGGGGGATATTTATTTCCATGGGTCCTTTTTATATTAAGGAGTTCCTTGGCTTGTGGATAATAGTTAACTCCTCCTATTGCACCCTTTCCCTAGAGTAGCCAGGGGTTGTGTGTTCAGCTATTGTTTTTGTTTGTTATTCTGGCTGTGGTGCTGTTCTTCTGCTGAATTGATTCCTGGGACGAGTTCCATGTTTCCTTTGAATGATTGGATAGCTGGTCCTCCACCTTCTGTTCGGTAGTCCGGTGTCTTATGTTTTATTTGGTCATTTCGAAGACCCACTTCTGTGCTGAGGTGCGTATTGCACTTGCCATACATTGGTGTAGAATTCTGCTCTTTGAGGAGGACTGCCTTCTTCTCTCCTTTCAAATGATTTTTTCACCTCTGTAGTTTGGCTCAACGTCCTGGCTGCTCAGGGCTTTGATCAGCCATGTTTACTTCCATCTACTTCAACCTTGGTCACCTGTGACCCTGTTGGTTAATCTGTTGGTGGTGGGTTCCTTGGGCCTACTCATGTTCAATCTGCAGTGTTTCAGATCCTTTTGCAGCCACGGCCGCTGCAGGTAACAGCAGTGGGGCCAGTTGGGGGGGGGGGGGGTGAGGTATTTCGAGAGACGACCACAAGGGAAAATACATTATTTATTTCATTTCCCCTTGTGATTGTCTCTTGAACCCCCCCCCCCTCAGCCAGCTCCACTGGCCCATCTCTCTTACCTACAGTGGCTGCGGCTACCCTTTTGGACAGCACTTTATCTCTCTGCTGGTTCCTGGCCTCCTCCTAGCTGCAGCAGGTTAGTGCCCTGATTGTGGTTAGTGCTTGTAGTTGCTACACTCCATGTTCTTGTATGTTGAGGTTGACCTGGTATCTTTAATTCACTTCTGCTGATCCTTGTGGGAGCTTTTGGGATATTTTTCTCAGCTCTGGCTCTTATCTGACTGGGAGTTGCAGGGACTTTTCCAGGTCCTATGATGCTGGTTATATATATGAAGTAACAGAGACCCCTGACATGTGAAATCTTCTAGGACAGGGCAAAACACAATGTAAGTATCTTCCTAGACAGTTATGAATCACCATAAACAAATACAAAATATGTGTCTCATAAATCATGTACAGAAACTATCAAGCAAACAAGGACAATACAAATGAGTTTTTTTTTTAATACTTAAAGTATAAAGGTAAAAACAAAGTACGTGTTCAACGGTGCACAGACATAATATCGAGTCCAAAATATCGTTTGGACATAATATCGTGTATTCAATATCGAGTGGAAAAAATATCGACAGGACAGAATATCGACTACAAAAATATTGTTTTTAAGGTAAGTGAAGTAATATCGACTGTAAAAAATATCGATAGTTGAAATATCGAAGTATATAATATAGATAGTACAATATATCGAATTTTTAATAATATATAATTTTTTATAGTGTATTTTTATGTTATCATATGTGTGAACATTGTGTATTTATGTTATAAATAATTATATTTAACGAATTTTGTTTTAATAATTTTTGCGTAATTTTAATCTGTAGCGGGTTGTGGGTTTATAGGGGAATAGGGTGGGAAGTAATTTAATTATAATTAATTAATTATGTAAAATTATTTATTGATAGTAATTAGTAATTAATTGCTAATTATTTATATTTGTTAATTAATTAATTTAAAATTGTTAATTAATTTACATTAATTGATTAATTGGTAATTATGTAGATGTAACAAATTTAATTTATGTAGCGGGTAGTGGATTTATAGGGGCATAGGGTGAAAATTAAATTATTAATTATTAATTAAATAATAAAACGAATTACAATTTATTTATTTGGAAATAATTGTTATATTTGTTTAAGTTATAAAATATTTATTTGTTTATGTTTAATTAATTAGTATTAATAGGTGATTAATTTAATTAATTATTGTTATTTTCTTTTATTCATTATTAATAGATATTTTTTTGTAGATTTTTGAATAATATATGAATTATTTACTTTCCCTAATGTTGTATTCTCTGGAGTGGGAATAGTAATTTTAACCCCTACGCTTTCCAATGCTTTCCCTACTGTTGCACCTATTGGAGTGGGAATAGTAATTTTAACCCCTACGCTATCCAACGCTTTCCCTACTGTTGCACTCTTTGGAGTGGGAATAGTCATTTTTACCCCTACGCTATCCAACGCTTTCCCTACTGTTGCACCCACTGGAGTGGGAATCATAATTTTAACCCCTACGCTATCCAACGCTTTCCCTACTGTTGCACCCACTGGAGTGGGAATAGTAATTTTTACCCCTACGCTATCCAACGCTTTCCCTACTGTTGCACCCACTGGAGTGGGAATAGTAATTTTAACCCCTACGCTATCCAACGCTTTCCCTACTGTTGCACCCACTGGAGTGGGAATAGTAATTTTTACCCCTACGCTATCCAACGCTTTCCCTACTGTTGCACCCACTGGAGTGGGAATAGTAATTTTAACCCCTACGCTATCCAACGCTTTCCCTACTGTTGCACCCACTGGAGTGGGAATAGTAATTTTAACCCCTATGCTATCCAACGCTTTCCCTACTGTTGCACCCACTGGAGTGGGAATAGTAATTTTTACCCCTACGCTATCCAACTCTTTCCCTACTGTTGCACCCACTGGAGTGGGAATAGTAATTTTAACCTCTACGCTATCCAACGCTTTCCCTACTGTTGCACCCACTGGAGTGGGAATAGTAATTTAAACCCCTACGCTATCCAACGCTTTCCCTACTGTTGCACCCACTGGAGTGGGAATAGTAATTTTAACCCCTATGCTATCCAACACTTTCCCTGCTGTTGCACTCTTTGGAGTGGGAATAGTAATTTTAACCCCTACGCTATCCAACGCTTTCCCTACTGTTGCACCCACTGTAGTGGGAATAGTAATTTTTATTCTTTTGTTATTGTACGTTAATAATATTGGCTATTATTTAATTATATTTTGTTACTATATATATATGTTTTAAGAAATATGATTAAATCATTTTTATTTGTTTACTTTCATTAATTATTTAATTATCATTAGTTAATTTAAGTATTCTTAAGTATCTTTTAGTACTTAGTTTTTAATATTAATTTAATTTAATAGTGTTTTTAGTAAAGTCGATATTTTTTAAAACTATATTTTTGTAAACGATATTTTAAACTCGATATTTTTGTACCTACCTGTTTGTAGATAGAAACTCGATATTTTGTCAGTCGATATTTTTTACACGATATTCTTGCAGGTCGATATTTTGGCATTCGATATTTTTTCAGTGATCCGTGTTCAACATGTGATATTCACTATTATTTTAAAAAAATCTTTTTTTTTTAAATAAAAAAATACAATTCATATATACAACAGTTATGTTTGGGGAATACAATCCAATAATTAGTGCTGTGGCTGAGCTGTGTGCTATTCGACGCTTGTTTCGGCGTGTTGTGACGCCTTCGTCAGGAAATAAGGTCACAAGTTCCTAAAATTCATAAAAACATTACCAATGTAAATAGTCCTATAAGTGCTAGACATAATGATACAATTTATAGAGTCTGAATTTTGGTTACAAAACAGACAATCATGAAATCGGACATATATTTGAGAACAAAGATGATATTTAATATGCCTTCGGACATGGCAGATATAAAAGGAAGAGACAAAAGAATCATGAATCAGGCGCTTCCTCAACAAGTAGTAAAACATTACGTTTTATCTAAACTAGGAGGGCGGATATAGACATCTGCCTCCGATGGCTCTTACCCCACGGGGCCATCGGAGGGGTTTAATCACAGCAGAGACAAAGTAGTATTGGCCGTGATAAATGCTAAGATCCACTCACTTTTAAATTTGGTGGGTAGACCTTTATCTTTGTGGTATGTATATTCCATCACCATTGCGAAAAAGTATCGATACTGCCAAGACATAAATCGGGCACTTAATCTAAAAAACCGAAGTCCAACAATCTTACGTAATAAACCACATATTCCCTCACACCGGTACACGCTAACCGGTCCCTCACACCGGTACACTCGAGTGCGACCGGCATGAGGGACGAAGACGCGAGGAAGCGCCCGGCAGATACGTGAACAAGTCGCATGTACTAATTTACAAGAGGTGTCGAAACACGTGTTGGCTTGGAAAACCTGAACACCTGACATCAGGAAGACTGATTAAAAAGAAGAAAAAAGTCAACAGAATTGTTCTACTTCATTGTATGTGTTTACTTATTCCTGAAAAGAATGTTTTTTGAATTCACTTGTGCTGGGGTATAGTTTTTGCTTTGTTCTGGTGGTTCACCACAGAGATTTAGGGAGGCAGGTGGTTCTCCCTAACCCTAGAGCACTGTCACTAATATTTGATTCCATATGACTAATTCTAAGTGAGAATACCCTGTAGCGCCTATAACCTATCACCTATACCACCGATCTCACTTTAGACTATAGTTAGAGAGACTCACTCACAGTTCACCTCCTAAGCTACATAGAATACTGCGTTCATTCAAGGCCTCCACTCAGTTCATTACCTCAGGTATGCAGGCTGTATACTTTCAATATCATCCCTCCCATTATTTTTCTCTCAGTACCCAGTCTATCTTCCTCGCCCCTTCCATGGACTTTGACCTTCAGTTTAGCAACTGAACAGGTGATTAAAGTGAGGTGTCAAATGGCAAATGTGTGTTAACAGGCTGTTCACCGGTCTGAGGTATTCAGCTGTGGCCATGGCGTGAGACCAGTGAGCACAAAACGGCCCCCACCAGGATCACCAATGGGAGGGGGTAGATGGGGAAAGGGTTGGGGAGAATGATCAGGAAGGAAGCCGATTTTAGTTTAGTCCGGAGACCTGTCTGAGGAAAGGTCCGCCCTGCTTACTGTAATCTTTCTTTTCTCGTCTGGGACTTGGGATCCACCTCATAAACAGGCACAGTGGCGAGGAAGAGAAGGAGTAAAAGCAGGGTTTTAAATGGGCCGGGTCCTGATGGTGTTCAGCATAGGCAGTTCAAAAAAGCATGTGCTGAGACAGGTCCCTATCGGGCTCTCCAGTTTTGCCCTCACCCTCAGGATGAAAAAATAAATCTTAACACTGCAATAGTACCACCCTTCACTGCCTCTGATTTAACTTCAAAGAGACTTGTTATAGTTCTTTCACAGTCTCATCATTTCAGAACTGAAGCATTTTCAATATTCGATACAATAAAGCCATGGTTGGCCGAAGTGGGTGGCATTGACAGGGCTCAGCGTGCCCCAACTTTTTTAATTTAACAGAATCCGTTCTCCAACTTTTATATTTCAAAAGTGTGTCCCAGGGGGGGCGTGGCTGTTAGAACTGGCTATTTCTGGTAGGCTAAGGCTGACGCCAAAGCCAGGCAGAAACCACCAATCTAGTCAGGGCAAGGAAGTCACACGCCAAGATAACCCCTGCTCACCCCCTTGGTAGCTTGGCACGAGCAGTCTAGGCTAAACTCGGAGGCAATGTGTAAAGCATTTGCGTCAGCGCACAACAGCAACAACATACTAGGCACACCACAAAAGAGACTCCACACAAGGTTATTATAAAAATACCTTTTGTATTGTAAAAGCACATCAGATAAGATCACACATATACATGGTGCCAATTGGCACGGGCAATATTCACATGGGATTATTCACAAGACAGGGCCACAAGGGCCACTGTCACAATCAGCACTTTAGTAGTAATGAAATACTATCAGAACTTAGAATAAGCATATAAAATCACTGTAGCACAAAGTAACAGTTATGAATCACATCCAGTAACTACTGGGAACAGGTAAGTACACACTACGCAACCCTAAACACCTTAGGAGCATGTCACGCAGGTACTCAGGACCTCACTAGGACCACCTGTACTAGAAAGAACAACCACCTAAGGATGAAATCCACTTAGGGGTATAAGTCAGAACACACTACCCATGATGCATGAATATACATTCAGAGGAGTAGTAAAGAAAGAAAACACATGATGTATAGACCTACACATTCAGCGGTGTTAAGGACAGAGCACATGATGTAATCACAATACATTCAGGGGTGCAGCGCAAGAAGACACATGATGACTAAACATTCAGAGGTGCAGCGCATGAAAAGAAAGACACATAATGTATCAAACATTCAGAGGTGTCAAGAGTAACGCAATAGTGCAAAAATCACATGAGGCCTAAAAACCTTCAGAGGTGCAGGAATAACACATGATGCAAAACATTCAGAGGTGCAATAACCATACCATTGCGCAAACTCACATAAGCCACCACCTGTGGCAGTCCCTAGGCCAATGGCCTTGTTGGGGCTCAGACGCCCTGAGTCTCAGTGTCAGGGTGCGCTGCCATGCAGCGCCAGTCTCAAAGTACCAAAAAGCCTAAACGTAGCAGGTGCCCACAAAGTGCTGGGCACCTGGAGAACAATAAAACTGCGCCAGGGCCCTCACTGGCCCTTATGCGCCAACTGCGCCACTGCTGGAGCCACACAGGCTCTGGGCATAGCACATGCCCCAGACGTTGGAGCCACAGAGGCTCTAAAGCAATGATGCCAACCGTTGGAGCCACACAGGATCTTAAAACACTGGTGCTCCCATGAGCCTCGTCGGACTCTGGACAAAGAAATGCCCCCCTCAGGGCCTTCTCCAGGCTTTGCCACGGTGGGGCGACCCTCTGCCAATCGGGGCCGCCCTGATTCTGCGTCGTTCACGGTGGAGTCCCCCACGGGGGACTCTAACTTCTAAAAATGCCCCCCAGAGCCTCTCAGGGCTCTGAATACCACATGAGGCGGGGAGCCTCTCCGGGCTCCGTGGACGTTGGGGCGACCCACTGCCAACCGGGGCCGCCCTTGAAGCCTTCACGGCTTCGCGATGGCACTAGGCGCGAACACCGACAACGTGTCCCGGCGCCTCTCTTCTTCCCCACTCTGCCCAGCCCTCCGCCCAGACTCACTGGGTCTCCTGCGTGGCGGGGGCGGGGCTCGGCGGCAACGGAGGAGCTCCTGCTCCTCGCAGACTCTCCTCGCTTGGCCCGGTCCCCCGTCTCGGGACCGGGACGCAGAGTGGAGCCAGCCAGGCTCCCGGGGCAGTCTCTTCTCTCGCTGCAGGGCTCCCTCGGCACACGGGAGCCCCGTTAGCCGGCCTCCACCTTTCTCTCTCGCCGCCTCGTCTTCCCTGGGTCACGAGCGATGGGCCAATCCCATCGCGGCTCCTTCGGCGAGCCCCCAATGACGCCAGAGCCTCTGCAGGCGTCTCGACCAACCGGAGCGCGACTCTCCGGGCCAGCGGCCAATCAGGGCGCGCCTCTCCTCGGGTCTCGGCCAATCCGGTCGCGGCCCCTTCGTGGTTTGTTTCTCTCCGCGGCAGATCGAGGTGGGCACTCGTAATTAATGAAGTAAATACGGCCAGGACTCCTCAGCGCGTCCAGCGCTATAAACGAGCATGAAAGCGCTCCTAAGCGCTAGGAAGTCCAGAAAACGCGCCCTCAAGTGCTTGGGGGAAATGAAGCGCTCCAAAGCGCTAGACAGCAGGCAGAGCGCTCCCAGGCGCTCAAGGCGAAGCACAGCGCCTACAGGCGCTAGGAACCAACTCCAGCGCTCTCCCCAGGAAAAGGCAGCTTCTCCATGCTGCCAAGGTCCCAGAGCTTCCCCAGGGGCAAAGCCAAGTCCCCCCTTCAGCCCAGGCAGGGCAGAAGGGTCTCCCAGGAGTCCAGGAATCCAGGCACCCAGGGGCTGGGCAGCGCCCACCCCGGGTAGATCCAAGTCAGCCACAAGAGCTAGAACAAGAACAACTTGGAAGGAGACTCATCCCCTTCTTATAGCCAGAAATGCCTTTGAAGTACTTCGTGCAAGGGACCCTGAGTGCTGGAATGTTTCTGGTTTTCGTCTTCCTGACAGCTTCAGGGCCAGAGGTGACAGTGGGCCGTCAGGAAGGAGAGCTAGCAGGGTGGGTGACAGGCACGGCCCGGCACCACCAGACGCTCTTTCCTCCCATCCCTGACAGCAGAGGGGCCTTTCATCCACGGCTGACTCAGACCCCCTCCTCTGGGGCCTTGCAGACCCTGCAGACCCTGTCCTACTCAAACCGGACGGTCCATCCACCAGCAGGTCCAGGCACTCCTGGGCAGACTCACCAGCCAATCACACGCTAGCACCAACTTACACAATTATGCCAACTTCCAAAAGTGGTACTTCTAGACTAGACACAGTCATGCTGCATACATCATTTTGCAGCATTCATTCTCACGAGTTCACACATATCAAACTCGACCCCTGCACTCCCCACACAACAGGAACTACCATGGGCATACATATTCCCCATTCATTCCTATGGGAGGGCAGGTCACTCACTCTTCATACAGAGAGCTCCAGCACTTTACACTGTACCACAGTGAAAAAGTGCGCAGAGGCCTAGAATCACCAACACCAGGTTCCAGAAACAGGCTAGGAAAAAGCAAAAAGTCTAGGGGTGAACCTGCCCAAAGGGCCGGGTCCAACACAGCCCCCCTCCCCAAGATGGCGGCCTGACTAGACGTGCTTTCTGAGGCTCCTCGGCCCTAGACCCCCTTTCACCCTTTGATAGCAGGCAAATACCCTCCCCGCTCCACCAAAACGGCACATAACACGCAGCGCCACCCCCGGAGCCCTGAGCAGCCAGAGCGGGAAGTCGCCGTTGGCAACAGCGGAGAAACCGAGGCTTCGGCCTTCCCCGGCGCGGGTTGGCGCGAAAGAGCTGACGCAACTGCGGCGCCCAGGGGAGCTCTTCAGCCACGGGGTCCGGCGTGACGGAGGTGCTGGCCTGCTGGTAAGAGCCGAGAGCAGCACTCTGTCAGGAGAGGCCGGGAGAGACGACCGGAGCGCCGCCCGGGGGGCTGCGACACCCTGAGGCGGAGACGCGACCCGACCGGACCAGAGCGACACCCGGTGGAGGCTGCACTACTTTAGCCCCCGGCTTCAGGCCTAGTCCGCGAGGAGCGGCGTTCGGGCCCGGGCTTCCGGTGAGAGCCGGCCTGAGCGGCGAAGACTGAGGCTCCTGGGGAGCTGCGAGCGGACGCCCACCAGAAGCGGATGCACCGTAAGGAGCTGGGGCTCAGAGGAACTGGAGAGCCAGCGGTGATAGGACTGGGGGCGCAGGGGACGGCCGGTGGCCCGGCCTATCGTGCTGCGAGAGCCGCGGCAGGTCTACACCGAGACCGCATCTGAGGCAACGGTAAAGGCGCGTGCCCCCCCCCCCGCCTGCCCCGGGACACTTGACCGCAGCGTGGAGGGCGAACCAGCTGGGGGACAGACAGCCGCCTGAGGGCCGGGGACTGTGCCGTAGCCCTATCCAGAGAGGCCCCAGCAGAGGGACGGGGCTGAACCAGGGGCTCTCCGGTGGAGGGTCGCGACAAGACCCTGCTTCTGCGCACATGGTGGAGCTGCTGACCTAGCACCTGAGACTTGGGCCCTAGCTGAGTGGCGCGAGAGAGGACCCCCGGTGGAGAGCAAGTTACCTGATGCGGCAACGGGGGAGGCCTTGAGGAGACAGAGTCCGGCTGGGACGCGAAGACTAGAATCATCCCTGTGGCTGAGGGGGTGAAGAGTGTACCCCCCATCCAGCTGGCGTCGCGCCCTGAGCTGAGACAGTGGAGGGGCGCTGCTGGCATACCACGTGCGGGAGCTGGTGATCAGCGAGGCGCTGCGGCCTGGACAACGGGGACGGCGCCGAGGGCCCCCCACACAACGAAAGCTTCACGCTGACGGAACGGAGCCACTGAGCAAGAAGAGTCCACACAGCCACGCTCCGTTACAGAGGGGGTTCCCGAGCTCCTAACGGAAGAGGGGCCCTGAACCCGGGCGCTCCCGCACCCAGTGCCTGAGGTGGGGGAGACCGGCCCCTGAACCCTAGCACGCCAACAATATGGCCAACACGGCACGCAAAAGCAACCGCACCATAACAGACATGCTCCCTAAAAACACCTCCAAAACGGAGAAAGCCCCGGCGCAATCGCCTCCCAAAGTATCGACCGCCGCTGCGGAGGCGGATGACGAATCCGCGCCCATCACAAAGGCCTTTCTGGCCTCCCTCTTTAACACCCTGAGGGATGACTTTCAAACCTTGAAGCAAGAGCTTCCGTGTGAGCAGCGAGAACTACGCAGGGACATGGACAGCCTGGGGGAACGCGTGGCGGCGGTGGAAGAAGCGGACCAGACCTGCAGCATGGAGGTGGAACGACTCCAGCAAGAAGTCCTCCGTCTCCAAGACCAGCAACTGGACCTCCAAGCACACTCGGAGAATCTAGAGAACCGTTCCCGGAGAAACAACATACGGGTCCAGGGTGTTCCATTGAAAACAGAAGGGAACAGCGCTGCCGCACAGCTACAAGATCTATTCCGGGAAATCATCGGGGAACCCAGCGAATTCGAAATCCGGATTGATCGCGCCCATAGAGTCGGCCCGGCGCGCTGGGCGCAGGCCCCCCCGCCGGATATATTGGCCTTTCTACTGGACTTCCCTCTGAAGGAACGCATCTTGAGAGAGGCCCGAGCGCGACAACCGATCATCGTCCGGGGAGACCAGGTGGCCCTTTTCCAAGACCTCTCGGTCATCACCCTTGAGAAAAAGACCGACCTTCAAGGTGGCCACGGAATTTTTGAGAGACAAAGGGGTGCCTTACTCATGGGGCCACCCGTTTCGCCTCATCTTCAAGTGGAAGGGGTCACTTCACCAGCTCAGATCCCTCCACGACACGTGTGCGGTGCTGGACATCGAGCCGCCAGAGGAGACAGACTTGGATGGGAATTCCCAGCGCCATTCGGCGGAGGGGCCTGATCGCCGTCGTGATGATGGTTGGCAGACTGTGCGAAGACGACGCTCCCCCAGATCCTTCCGGAGACCGGACCCTCAGGTGGCGGACCAAGAACGGGAGGCAGCTGTGCAGGAGGTAGCGGACAACACAGCGGCTAAACAGTAAGGCGCATCTGCACAGGAGTTTGCCTTCAAAAGCCTCCCTCATGGGGGGAATGGGGTCGGGGGGCCGAAGAGTCGGCCGCCGCCATGTCCTCATCTACCATGACACTCTACGGACCTGGACTCTGTCCCGATAGGCCCGAGACTGTGAGAAAAATTACAGGGGACTGTTTGGGGAGGGGTAGCGGGGTGGGCGAGGGAGTTGGGGAATCTCGACCTGCACCAGAGGGACAAAATTTGGGAGAGGGAGGGGGGGTTGTTGGGTCAGAGGGAGATGGGGAGGGGGGAGGGGGCCCTCCTGGTGTGGTACCATTGACACGGACAATTCTGGTCTGGAAGACGAGCGAGCCTCTAGCCCACTGAGCAGGCGCCACATGTCTAGAATATGGCGATCTCTAAGTTGAAGGTTCTCACATTGAATGTCAAGGGGCTTAACAACCCCGTTAAGCGCATGGCTGTCCTGTCCTACTTGGAGAATACTGGTGAAGACCTATGCCTCCTCCAGGAGACTCATCTGCTGTATAAGGACTGGCACAGAATGCGCTCAAAGGCCTTCCCACTCCAATACTATTCCTCGACTCTAGAGAAGAAAGCAGGGGTTGCCCTATTGGTAGCACGTCACTTCAAGGGGATGGTTGGGGACCGGGTGGCTGACATCAAGGGGAGATTCTCTGCCTACCACATTCGACTCGGGGGGATGGAGATGGTGGTGGGCTCACTCTACGCCCCGAACTCCAAACAGGAACCATTTCTTAAGGGGGCCCTGGCGGACGCGCTGCAACCTAATACAAAGCTGGTGCTGGTGGGTGGAGACACAAACCTGGTAATGAACCCCAACACAGACAGGTCGGGCCATCGCCAGGGGTTCGCTGGGGCGATCTCGAAAGAAAGGGGCCAATGGTTGTCAGATAGGGGGTTTACGGACCTGTGGCGGAAACACCATCCCACCAGCCCGGGATTCACATATTACTCTCACGTACACCACACATACGCGCGAATTGACCACTTCTTCGGTAATACCGATATAACCCCCCGGTAGATGATGTGGAGGTACACCAAGCAGCACTATCTGATCACGATGCACTCATGACACACATACGAGTCCCTACAATCTCACAGCGGAAGGGTGAATGGCGCCTCAATGATGCACTCCTGCAACACAAGGGAGTAACGCAACGACTTCAAGATCGCATCACTGAATATCTGGAGATGAACGACACCCCGGAAGTCCCCCTGACAACAGTATGGAGAGCGCCTAAAGCGGTGGTGAGGGGGGAACTTATCGCTATAGCACCGGCGGAAGCCAAGACAAGGAGGGAGAAACGGCAATCTCTGTCCGGACAGGTGCTCGAGCTGGAGCAAGCTCACAGCCGTACCGGAGCTCCCAGGATATGGCGCCAACTCAAGACAGTCAGGGCTCAGCTCGCGAGCCTAGATCTGTACAGAGCGGAATACGCTGCCCTGAGACTGCGCCACACTTACTATGTGGGTGGCGATAGAACGGGGCGCTTGCTGGCGACCTGCCTCAAGGCAAAGACCCTGCGCGCGAAGGTCCCCTCCATTCACACCCACGACGGACATGTCGCCCAGGAGGACGATCATATTGCGGAGGCTTTCCGAGAGTTCTATGCCTTGCTGTACGCGGCAGAGCCACCCACAGGAGGGACCACGGCTGAATCTTATCTCAATGACACGGCGGTCACACCCCTTGACGGCCCCACTAGGGGCTCCCTCGAATTGCCCATCAGAATCGAGGAGGTCATCTCCCCGATCGCACGCCTTAAGCCGCTGAAGGCCCCAGGTCCAGATGGCTTCTCAGCGAGCTTTTATAAGGCATTCTGCCCCCTGATAGCACCAGTACTGGCCAGGCTATTTAACTCCTTCCAAGGCAGGGGCTCCATCCCCCAAGACATGTTAGAGGCCGACATTGTGGTCATCCCCAAGCCGGGCAAGGATCCGTCCCACTGCAAAGCTTACAGACCCATCTCACTGCTTAACCTCGACCTGAAGCTATTTACAGGAGTTCTTGTGGCGCGACTGGGCCCATGTTTGCCAGGTATCATTGAACCAGACCAGGCAGGATTTATACCAAATAGACAGTGCGCAGACAACACCAAGCGCCTGCTCCATGTCATAGATAAAGCCCAATTCAATGACTCTGATGCGGTCCTCCTGTCGGTGGATGCCGAGAAGGCGTTTGACAGGGTGGACTGGGGATTCCTGGACGCTGTCTTAGCGCACTTTGGGATAGGGGACCGGTTTCGCAAGTGGGTTGCTAGCTGCTCCGCCGCCCCGCAGACCACAATCAGCGTTAATGGGGTGCATTCCAAGCCACTAATCATCCAAAGGGGCACCAGACAGGGGTGTCCTCTATCACCTCTGCTTTTCGCCTTGTACATTGAACCACTGGCGCAGCGAGTCCGCGACAATCAAACCATTGTGGGAGTTCGCTTTGGCGGAGAACCACAGACCATAAGTCTCTATGCGGACAATGTCCTAGCGGCCCTGGAGGACCCCTCAATGTCGGTACCGGCCTTCCTATCTGAAATGGAGAACTTCGGAAGAGTATCGGGGTTCAAGATGAACGTTGAGAAGTCATTGATCCTACCCCTGGGACGGAATGCAAAAGCCGCAATGCGATGTCAGCAGCAGTACGGAGGTCTTCGGACCCAGATGTCGTTGCCCTACCTAGGCATCTCCTTAACCCCGAGCACGACCCAAACGGTTGAACTAAACTACTCAACCTTGCCGGCTACCCTGCGAAGGCACCAGGAGAGGTGGCGCCGGCAACCACTCTCGTGGCTGGGACGGGTGGCCGCGGTAAAAATGACTCTCCTGCCAAAGGTCCTGTACTTGTTCCAGACGATCCCAATAACCTCTCCAATAGGCGTGCTCAGACAACTACAGGACAGCATTACACAATTTATATGGGCCAACAAACGCCCGAGACTGCGCAGGGACCTGAATACGCGGGCTACATCGGAGGGCGGCCTCGGGGTTCCAGACCTAACTCGCTACTTCCACGCGACTCAGCTTCGTTACCTTTTAGAATGGCACAGACCCGAATCGGAGAAAAGGTGGCTGTTTCAAGACCGGGCTATGGCCCAGATGTCATTGTAGAAGGTCCCTTTTCTGAAGCGCACAGACAGGCCTTCATATCTTAAAAAATCGCCCATCACGAGAACGGTGATGCGGGTGTGGGACAAGGTGGCGGCCTCAAGAGGCCTCACCTCATTTCTATCCCTGGTGTCTCCTCTGTTCGAGAATCCGGCCTTCCCTCCTGGGATGATCCCTGGGTCGCTCCCGCAATGGCGGGCGTCAGAGTGCAAGGCGGCTGGCGACCTTTTCAACCCTGCAGGCTTCATGCAGATGCACACCCTACAGGAATACTATACACTACCACAGATTCCCCGTTTTCAAAATTTTCAGATCAGACACTGGCTCACAGGGAAAGACGTGCTACCCCATGTAAATAGACAACTCACAAACTACGAGAGATGGTTACACACGAAAACAACAGACAAACACGCAATCTCAGATATCTACACGATGCTCAGCCCACCCCCACCCCCCACACGGTCTGCGGGTCAGACCCGATGGGAACGAGAGTTGGGACGCTCCTTTACGGACAAAGAATGGCAGGACATATATTTCAGGGCCCACCACACCGCCCGTAATGTAGCCAGCAAAGAGGCGGCGGTGAAAATAGCATACTATTGGCATCTTACACCATTGAGACTGCATCAGAGCAAACCACGAAGGGACCTCGGCTGTTGGAGGGGCTGCGGCCACCAGGGGACACTCACTCATATCTTGTGGGAATGCCCAGAGGTCCAAGGGTACTGGGAGGAAGTGCTGAAGACTTTTGACGAACATTTTGAAACAGAGATCCCCCGATTTCCAGCGTACACGCTTCTCGGCCTTCCCAACGCCATCACATTCCCACTTAAACCGATCAGGGGGAAGCAGATGGGGCTGCCAATGGGGGCTGCCACTCAACACATTCTGTCACTGTGGGGCACATCTAGGAAACCCACTCTCACGGGCTGGCTCCATCGATTATGGTATATCATGGGAATGGAAAAGATACAAGCCTCCCTCACCCAGACCCAAGACACGTTCCTCGACACGTGGCAGCCCCTGGTCTCTCTCCTCTCAGGGGAATTTACGGAGATCACATGCCTGAGATATCTCAGGGTCTTCCGGCTGCCTGAGGACTTCAGAGGGGACCCCAGTTCATCCATCTGAAATATACACCTTCTATTGGCCTTAACCCATTCAGCAGCAGTGTACTTACCACACCGGGGAAGGGGAACGAGGGAGGGACGGGAGCTGGGAGAGGGAGGGTACGGGATTGTTTGTCGTTACTGGGACTGCTTCAGGATTTTGCTACCCCCTCAGGGCCCTCACTAGCTTACATGGACACATTCTACAAAGCATCGGTGAGATGCGCTCCTATGGAGGGGAGGGGTGGACGCCACTCTAGGGGCATTTGTCCGTATTGTCGTATGATTCCTCTGTCCTGTGTTTGTCTTTTTCAAACTCAATAAAAGATTTAAACAAAAGTGTGTCCCAGGACTGCAGAAATAGCCAAGGCCTGTAGATAAGGCTTGGCTGTCCCTGGCCATTCGGAGACAGGCGGGTGGGCAGAGAAAGAAAGGGGCTGTGGGGCACATGCATCAACTAAAATATTGATCACAAACTGCCCCTTTGCGACCGGTATTTTTGCATTTGGGATGTGTTGGACTTGGCCCTTTTCACTGAAATTTTTTGCTTTTCGCTCCCCTGATTCTGGAAGTCTCCCCTTGTAAATGTAGTTGTATAGGCCCTGTGAGGTTAAAATGCCCTGGGTATTAATAAAACCCATGCTAGATGCAGGTGCTTGACTTCCCTCAGCATGGCTGCCATAGACCCCTGTTACTGCAGCGTGGTCTTGTTAAGGCGCATTCTAGTTGCCAGGAGCTGGCAGGGACCCCAGACATTGTTGCCATCCAGCCTGCCTTGCCTGCCCACAGTTAGAGTAGGGAAGCTCCTGGCAGCTTCTAGAATAGGGGCGTTGCTTAGTTTTGCCGCCTTAGAGGGTGGTCACCTGACCTGGGCCTATATAAGGAAAGGGAGGGAAACTTTCCAGTCAGTTGGGGCATCACTGACCTGGGGAACCCACGCAGGAGTTTTAGCCGGGAGGGCCTAGTTAGGAACCTATGCTACTGAGAGTGACAGGATTTAGGTGCTGCCTCTTAAGCTGGGTGAGGTATCCTAGATTAGCCCCCTGATCTGGCCCGGCGAGAGGGGACCCAGGGACCATCTACAGTGACCTGCAGAGGAAGCCTGCCTGCAGCCCCCAACTCAAAACCCCTCCATCAAGAATCACAAATCAAGAAACAAGAAACAAGAAACGGATGTTTACAAGGGCGCAAAAACCATCAAGCGCCAAGAAAAAGAAGACCTTCAAATTACCACAGGGCTGCTGGGGTTCAACCAGGTACTGGGCTGTGCTGCATCTGCTCCCCTTAATCCTGTCCTGGACCCCCTTTGCTATCCTGCCTGATTCCCCCTGGTTGAATGGGCTGAATTGCTGTCCTGAGGAAAAGTGCTCACGGAAGTGACTGCTGAGCGCTATCTCTGTGCAGCGCTGTCAACCCAGAACTGCTGTGCCCTCATAAGAAGCGTGGGGCCTCTGAACCCAGCTGCTGGCCTGATTGCTGTAAGCGCTGTAGAACTGCCCCCGAGGTGTCACACACTCCAAGCGCCATCGTGCCCCTGTGAAGCGCTGACTGAAACTGCCTTATAAGCGCTAGATTTTGCCTCCGAGGCGCTGGACTGCCAGTGCTATTGTGGCTTGTGCTGTGCCCCCCCCCTCGCGCCTGAAGCGCTGTGGAGCCCGAGACTGGTGAAGCTCTGAGGAGCGCTGTAATTACCCCTCAAGCGCTTACCTGTGGTGTCCCGTGAAGCGCTGCTTCGTGAAGCGCAGTGATTGCCCCCAGGCGGCCCTCGGTGCCAGGAAAGGGCCACCGCCGTGTTGTGGTGGGCCGCGGCCGGGCCGATTGTGTGCCATCCTCGCGGCGGCCCCCGGAGCCTTGGGGAGGCCGCTGCGATTATTAGCAGGCCAGCGCCGTCCTCAGTGCCCCCCTCGGCGGCCCTCGTAGCCAGGAGAGGGCCGCTGCTACTTCTAGACGCCGCGCTAGGCCCCGCCAGGCAAAGCCATCCAGCCTGCCTCACGTGACGGGGGCGTCGGAAGTGACTCTGCCCCCGCCACCCTCCAATTGGCCGACAGCGACGCGCCCCCGCAGGCCGCGCTGCCATAGGCGGCTGCGGGAGCGCCCTCACTCCCTATTGGTCCCCGGGCGCTGCTAGGCTCAAAGGAAGGCCCTGGACCGGGTGAGGCATCGGAGGGCTCCTGGAGAAGAGTGAGAGCCCTCCCCTTTCCAGACGACGCCGCTCAGCCATTGTCTGCCGAGCCCCAGGAGCGGTTCCCCCATTGGCTGCTGTGCTCGCGCCCCTCCCGTGAAGCCTGCTGATTGGTCCCAAGCCCGGGACCACAAAGGAGACCTGCCTAAGGGCTCAGGAAGGAGCCCGAGAGCCCCCACCTGCTAACGCGGGCACCCGGAGAGCCAGGAATCACCTGGAAGGCGGCGTGGGGCCGACTCAAGGGCTGGTGCCCTCCCATCTCGCCTGAGAATCTGCGCAAGGGGTCGTGTAGGCCCGAAGAGTTAGGTAACCCCGGGGAGGAGGGCAGAAGGCCGGAGGAGGCCCGAGTTCGCCCCTCCCCTGGGGAAGACTGTTGTTGGGCCCCTGTGATCAAAAGTGGGCTAGGGCCCTGTGGAACTCTTGGCCCTCATCAGTGGGAAGAGGAGGTTAACCCCTGATTAGGCTAATATATCCCGGTTTGAATGAAACGGTTCCCCTGCTGCCCTTCATTGCCCTGAGACTGGGCCAGAGCCTCGAAAGACTCCTCTGGGGCCTGGGTTTAGTAGTGTGAAACATCAGGCAATGGGCGGCCCTGATGATACCCATTGTAGCTGATACCATGTGTGTTTGCCCAATGAAAGACTTATTGCTGAGGAAATTCTAAAACTTACAAGGAAATGTTTTTTTATGCCTAAGCCAAGTTTATATGCTTAATTGAATGCACAAGGTCATTTGATGCCTGGCTAGGGGTCTGTTACTGTACCTTTGAATGTTGCCGGATCCTTGAGGAAAGGGTCTTACGCCCGCCTAGGGCAATATTCCCTGAAAGCCTTTAGTGAGCAAATGAAATGTTTATCCGGGCATAAGGAAGTGGTTACCCCTGCGCAAGGTGATTACTGAAGGGTTTACTTCAGATACTGAGCTGTTCACTCCAGCCTCAGGAAATGTTTATGCTCCCTTGATGAAATGTTACTGGGTCATTACTATTAAATGAAATGTCGATGCTGCATTGATGCTTAAATGGCCATGTTTACCTTATGAGGTGTTCCCTCTGATTGAGGGCATGTTTTACTTTCTAATGACCTATTTACTCCTGATTAGGAAATGCTTGGGTTGTACCTAATGAGAGGTTGCCTGAATTTCCCTAAAGTGTTTAGGCCAACAAAGGAAGTCGTTGACTCCAGGTCTACAGTTATCTAAGGTACTGCTTACTATGGGCTAATGAAATGTTGGACACTTAATGAAATGTTTTATCCTCTAATGTATTGTTTATTCCTGCTAAGGAGATTTAAGTAATGTTCACCCTTGCTTGGTGAGAGGTTAATTGTGTTACCTACTGAACAGGTTACTTACCTGCAGACCTGTGGACACTTGCTACAGGATTTGCTCATCCTTGCTAGATGAGCTGGTTATCCATGCTAATTCTTTCATGAAATGTTCATCGATAACTAATGAAATGCTAATCTTTCTATGAAATGTTTACAGCAACATGCTATATTGATTGTTGAACTGCTCCCTTTTCTCCCCTCCTATGAAATGCTTAATGACTAATTGATACTGTGATTTTCCACTCCTGAACCTTAATCTTATATAAAAGTTATTTGATTTTTAATCAAACACACTGGAGTGGCGTCAGTCATTGCGTGCCTTTTATTGTCTCAGTGGTTGCGTGTGCTGTGTAGTCACTTAACACCTAAGCTTTCGGGTGCCTACTTGCTTGTGTCAGGCTACCCCCGGGGAACTGGCGACCCCAGTTCCTACAGGATGCATCAACCCAAATGCAAAATCTCAATTTAAGTAATCGCAAAATATATGATTATTTAAATTGCAAATGCATTTAGGGAATCGAAAATTGCAATTCCCTAAATTCAATGCATGATGCAATTTCAAATTGCGAATTTGCAAATAGGTATCGCAAATTACCATCAATTTGAAATTGATGGTACTTTGCAAAAACTTTGAAAAGTGCATTTTTCAAAGTTTCATGTTACACACACACATGCCCTTGGGGCATAAATGTGCCCAACATGTGGTAACATGGCAATTTCAGGGGTTCAATAGGGTGTCCTTTTGGCACCCTTGCACCCTTGAAATTGCAGGCGCAATTTGCGAGTACCAATTTGGTACTTGCAAATTGAGCATGCAATTGCCATTCTTTCCTATGGGCCTCTAGGCCCATAGGAATGAATGAGTAGCTATTGCTTAATTGCGAGTCTCAATTTGTGAGTCGCAATTAAGGAATATGTAGGAATCGCATTTGTTTTTCAATTCCTACATGCAATGGGATTTGGAAGTCCTAAATAGCGATTTCATAAAATTCGCTATTTAGGATTGGCAAATCCTGACTTTGATGCATGTGGCCCTGTGTCTTTGTCCTGACAAGACAAGGGCAGTGTCCATGTCTCCTTCTCTGCATCTGACGGCTGTCGCCCTCTCTTTCTTCCTCTTCCTCTTATTCCCTCTCTTACTGTCTGCCTCCTCCACAGGTGCCGAATAAAAGCCATGTCTTCAAGAAATGGTTCTTACCCTCTTTTTCCTCTCATTTCCTTCATTCTTACCCCTGTAAAAAGAATCCAAAAACAAAGAAGAACATTTGTTGGAAATGTCATCTTTTTATGACATTTTCCTATTTCAAAGTGCAGCCTAGGGACGGAGAGAAAAAAAAGGTTCAAAATTCGAAAAATAACTAAATAGGCAAGACAGAGGGGTTGCAAATTGGCCAGATTGGTTTTCTTTACACCCAAACACATTAGCGACACTTTACAGAGTTTGTCAGTGAACCTCTACTTTCGTTTTCTCCTCTTTCTTTAAACAACATTGTTTTTCCCTGGTGAGGAAGTGCACCATTCCTGGAGGTACTGCAATACCTGGTTGATGTGTGGAGTGGAAAACCTTTAATATTACCTTATCAGCTGTTTTCCCTATTTTAGTTCATAAAATGTGTACCGCTGCTCTATGTTTTGGGATGTGGTCTTTTTAACCCCTTCGGGGCTGATGACGAGCTGGGCTCGTCATGGCGTAGCCTCCTCGCACGCTGATGCCGAGCCCAGCTCGTCATGAATAATGGGATTTAGAAAATCTGAGCGTGCGAGCGGAATTCCGCTCGCACCACACTGCTAAAGTTTTGTAAGGATATAAGCAATGGATATTGAAATGGGTCCCTTCTGGGCCCTGTAGTCATGTCCTTCAACTTTTCAGACAAAAACACTCATTGATTTCGGAATAATGAGTGTAAAAACACTAAGGTAACCATGTTGTTCCTACTTAAGTTTCACATGCTTTACTTAATCTTGCATTCCCTACGAGTGTTTGCTTTTTCCAGAATGTTATTACTTCTGTTTTTTACAGGCAGCATATTACTCTTGTCTAGTGCATAATTTGAATTGAGTTGCATCCAGGTGTTTGTAGCGGGCGCATTTGGGTCGCAGCTGAAGGCAGTGCAAGCTTCTCCCAGTGAGGCAGTATGGTGTGAGGGAGAGGATGTGGCACTATGGCCAGAGCTGCCTAAGTTTGAACTGGGAAACCAGGTTCAGCCTCATGATCAGTCCACCAGACAACTCTTCTGAGGGAGCATATTCCCATGCTAGAACTTACAAGGCCCTGCTAGACCTTAGAAGCCCTTGTGTCTTAGCACGAGCAGGTGGACTATAGAGGTGGCAAGTGTGGGTTAACTTTGAAGGCCTGTCGACCACAATCCATACTGAAGTTCACCTCCAGTCTTGCGGGCAGGCAGGCCTGCGAAGCAGCACAACCAAGAGCGACAGTGACTCAGTCACTGAGGTCACAGGACCCTTGAGGCCAGTCCGCCTCACCCATTGGTACCTCCATTGGCCTTGTTTCAGCAGTAGCAGTGCAACTTACCACGGATCAGCAATGCAGGATTTGGACGCACACCAAACTTACATTTACAGACTTCTTGCTCTCTCTGCTTCATGCACAAGCACTTTTAACATGTGCTGCCTGCTTTGGGGGCACTGGAATTATGCAGCAATGATGGACAAAATAATGTTGAATCTTTGACTAAATTATGCAGCAACACAAACAGACTGCAGCGCAATGCGATACATATTCTGGCACTTTCTTATTTTGACATTTTTACACATACTAACAGTCTCTGCAAAGATGTTGCCTCTTTAGTACAAGTGTAACATGCAAATGCAGCTGTGGGAAAGGTGACCAGTCAACCTTTGCAAAAGTCCCTCCACTTTGTTGCAACACAAGTCACATTTTTTAGTAACCTTTGTTCTGTTTGAGCTACAAATATTTTTTTGTTAAAATCATCAGATTATGCAGCAGGTGATTATTATCTGGCAAATTTCCCAGAGCCATAATTATGTAGAAAGCATTTGCAAGCGTTTGACCTGCTCGTGTGGCAAAAGGGAGGAGAATGCTGATGACAGAAACTGTATGGCTCTGAGACAAATGGCTTGTGATTCCACTATTAAGCATATTTTGCAACATTCTGTGAATGTTTTTAAACGTCAAGAACTCTTATTAGACCTTAAATAAACATGTGTGTCCATTGGTTGAATTAAATAACGTAAAAAGATATTACTGGTCAGTGAAATGCCAAACAAATAAAAAACATTGGGATGTTTTGCTCTTTCTGGCCACACCTCTGACTCAGCCCAGTGACCCTATCCTCAGGTAATGCCCGCCCACTGTTCTCCTACTTTGTTCCCCCACTTCCACCACTGTATGCAGCTAACAACCATTGGCAAAGCCAATAGTCTCAGCATGTTGTAGGCAGGGGCGCACCTAGAGTCAAATTTCGGGGGGGGGGGGGGGGTGCTAAGAAAAAATTTCGGAGGGGGGCTGGTTCTTCAAGCAAAAGGCAGAGTGGAACAGCAGGGGCCCTAAGAATGGGTGAAAACCATCAATGCCTCATTAACAAGCAAAAGGTCTTTAAAAGACCTGTGAAGTACTCGGGTGCGGCTGTGTGTGTGCCTGGGAAGCTGTCTCATCCCGGGCTCCCACACACAACAACGGGGGAGTGAGGGTGGGGTGAAGCCCTTTGAGTCCAATGGGCGTTGCGCGCCTGGTTGTAGGTGTAATGTTACTTGTTGTATTATATATCTGGATGCAGTGACAGAAGCAGCAAATTACCGGTCAAGCGGCACACTATGTGAAACACATTTTTTTGCGTACTTTTAACGCCACGCCGTAATTACATCGGCCACGCCCCTTTGAGAGCTGGCCGTTTTTTCATCCCACTTAAGCCCCGAGTACAGGTAATGGCGATTACCATAAGAAATCGGGGCAGTCTAGTACATATGACACGCGACCACAGAAGGTGTAGAGAGCCACTCGGGCTCTCCACTACAATGTTGCTTTTCCCCCACGCACGCACGCACAACCCCGGGGTGGGCTCGCGCCGGGGTATAAATAAACAAGCGGAAGACCGCTCGTGGTCTTTCCGGCTAACTATCATCCAGTGTCTGTGTGCCATTATTACCCCCAGTATACCAGCACGTGGTAGGCCTCACCTACCCCATTACATTGGCGACGAGGCGGTCGTATGCCACGCGTGCCCACCGCCTCCTGCACGTCCTGCTGTGTGTGCCCTGGCTGCGGTGCCCAGCCGCTCCTGCTCGCCGTGCCCTGAGACCGAGACCCGCCCACGCGTCACCCGTGAGGGTGCGCCTTCAGCTGGCGGGACTCGCGGTGCTGGTGCGCAGCCTTCGCCTCCTGCGGGTGAGTGATCCTTCTGCCCCGCCTGCGCGCGCTCACCGCGCCCCTTCATCTCGCAGGCCGGCGAGAGTCAAGACACCGGCAGGACCACGTGTTCGCGGCCCGGAGCAGGCCCGCCCCTCCCTCTCCTCAGGCTGCTCCTCTGCTGCATGTGCGCGCGGGGCTCCGCGCTGCTCTCTCTCTCTCCCTCGTCACGCTGGCCCTCGGCCCGAACAAGCATTGGCAACGGCAATTCCGGCCTGCTACAACCTGGAACAAGGAACACTTTGGAGCCAAACAAGCATTGGCTAAGGCAATTCGGGCCTCGCTCCTGCCTGTATTGAAGGACATTTAGACACAACAGATCAAGGCAAGGAGAGGACACTAGATTCAGTCACTGCACCCAAGGGCACCAGATAGCAGCAGTCCCACGCCACGACCCCGGAAAGCACCATACCTCCTCACACACAGCGTCACCATGAGTCAGGACGCCGGCGCAGCACAAGACGGCGTTGTCCAGCCGCCGCCACCTGCAATCATCCCACAGGCCAACGCCCAGGCGGGAACCCAGGCCCCTGCCGGGCCCACTACTCCTGCTCAGCCTGCCCACCTGCATGCCGGCGCGGCGCCTATCCCGCCATTCAGCGAAACGTCGGATCCAGCAACGGCCGCTCTCCGCTGGAGGGCGTGGGTCGGACGCCTCAATCTTTATTTCAAGGGAACTAGAGAAACCGATGGAACGGTGAAGAGATCACTACTCATCCTCTACGGGGGTCAAGAAATCTACGACCTATTCGAATCGCTCCCAAACACCGGATCCGAAGACGACTATGACGCCGCGGTCGCGGCCCTAAACGCCCACTTCGACCCACAGCTAAACAACGACTTCGAGAAATTCAAGTTCAAGCGCGCCTGGCAAACCGAATCTGAATCCGTCGACATGTACTATGCTCGGCTCCGTCGCCTTGCGAGCACGTGCCCGTTCACAGACCCCAGGGAAGAAATCAGGGATCAGATAATTGTCGGATGTAAGTCAAAGCTACTAAGGAAGTTAATCCTCAGGCAGCCAGGGATTTCGCTCGACGAGATCCTCGTCCTGGCCAGATCACATGAACTGTCGGATGCGAGGGCTGAAGAGATGGAGGTGGCGTTGCGCACTCCAGTCATCGCTCCAACGATGGCGCGAACCCCGACCATCAAGGAAGAGCGAGTGGACGCCATTCACCGGCGATTCCCACCGGTAAGGCAGCGACAAGGCCCTCCACGGACCAACCGCTGTGGGTACTGCGGAGAAGATCACCCGACCGCCGCCACGTGCAGCGCCAGAGGCAAGACATGCCTCAAGTGTGGGCGCCTCAACCATTTTGCCGCCGTCTGCCGGGGAGGCAAATTCAAATCAGCAGGGCCACGTGCTCGTGCGGTGACGCAGCGGATCCATCAGCTATCACTCGATCAAGAGCACCCCCCGCCGGACACCGAAGCACAAGACCGTCGGCCCAGGTACGAGGACGATGAAGATGACGAGGTATATATCGTCTCCTACGTCAGCCGAGCATCTACGAAACGAAGGCCGCCGCCCATGTGCTCCATCACCGTGGACGGGACGAATGTCAACGCGTTGATCGACACTGGAGCGTCCGTCAACGTCATGGACTCAGAGCAATATGACAGCATGTCCCCGAAGCCGACGCTGACACCGTCCACGGCAAGAATATACACTTATGGAAGTACGGAACCGCTCCCTCTCCGAGGGGTAATACAAACCACAGTCGTCAATGGGGAATACTCCACCGAGACCAAATTCCATATCACAGAAGGCAAGAAAGGCACCCTCCTGAGTTGTCACACCGCGGAAGATCTAGGCCTGGTATTCTTCGCCAACCAGGTGCACCAGGCACACGCGGATTTCATGCTAAAAGACTTCCCCGAGCTGTTCAAAGGCCTCGGCAAACTCAAAGGGCGGAAGTTCAAACTTCACATAGACCCCACCGTGAGGCCCGTCGCACTCAGGCATAGGCGGGTGCCCTTCAATCTCCGGCCACAAGTAGAGGAGGAGCTGCGGAAGCTCGAAGAGCTAGGGGTGATTGAAAAAGTGTCAGGACCGACACCCTGGGTCTCCCCGTTGGTCGTCGCCCCCAAACCAAAGCAGCCAGGAGCCATTCGCCTATGTGTGGATATGAGACTCCCGAACACAGCAGTCAAGCGCGAGAGGCACATCACCCCCACCATGGAGGACATCATAGCGGACCTCAACGGGGCGAAGTGGTTTTCGAAGCTGGACCTTAACTCCGGATACCACCAGCTAGAGTTAGAGCCAGCCAGCCGATACATTACCACCTTTTCGACGCACGTTGGGCTGCGTCGCTACACCCGGCTCAGCTTCGGCGTATCTTCGGCAGCCGAGGTCTTTCAAAACGCTATCCGTGAGGTGCTGTCAGGACTGACGGGCGTCATCAACCTGAGCGATGACATCCTTGTCTATTCATCGACCCTAGAAGAGCATCACACCAACCTGAGAGCGACCCTGCAGAGGCTTGTCGACAGCGGGCTGACCTTGCATCGAGCCAAATGTGCCTTCTACCAGGAAGCAGTGGACTTCTTCGGGTACACATTCACCAGGGAAGGCCTCAAAGTGGACCCAAAGAAAGCGGAGGCGATCAAAGCGGCCAGCACACCGAGGAACCCAACGGAAGTGCGCAGTTTCTTGGGCATGGCCACGTACTGCGGCCGGTTCATCCCGAACCTGGCTGCCATCGCAGAACCCCTCCGAGCCCTCACCCGCACGGATCAGAAGTGGGACTGGACCGCGGCCGCAAACAAAGCGTTCCAAAGCGTCAAAGCCGGTCTTCTGGACAATACCACCATGGCCTACTTTCAGCCAAGAAGGAAAACCGAACTGATTGTGGATGCCAGTCCCGTGGGACTAGGAGCCGTTCTTTTGCAAGAGTATGGTCCGGAAGAATGGAGACCAGTCGCCTATGCCAGCAAGGCGCTGACAGACACGGAAACCAGATACGCACAGATAGAGAGGGAGGCCCTGGCCATCAAATGGGCCTGCCAGCATTTTCATCTCTACCTCTGTGGACAGGAATTCACCGTGGTCACGGACCACAAGCCTCTCCTACCCCTCTTTGCTGGAACCTCAAGGCTAGCTCCTCCACGGATCGAGCGGTGGGCCGTCCAGCTACAGGGCTATCGCTTCAAAGTGGTGTTCTGGCCTGGCGCTCATAATCCCGCCGACTACCTGTCACGGCATCCGGACGTCGCCTCACAACTGCCGTCCAGCGAGGACGGAGAGGAAGTGGAGGAGATCGTGCACATGGTCACGCAAGCCGCGTGTCCCGACAACATGACCCTTAAGGAAATTGGGGAAGCCACGGCGGGAGACGAAACCCTCACGAAAGTCCGCCGAGCCCTCGAGGAAAATCAATGGGCCCGTTTCCTCGATGGCGCCTCGAGCCTCCATCCCGAAGTCAGCCATGCGAGACAGCAGCTCTGGCACATTCGCAGTGAACTCAGTGTGGGAGAAGAAGGAGTAATACTGCGAGGACACCTCCTTGTCATGCCGGAAAGCCTTCAACAACGCGCATTAAGCCTAGCACATGTGGGACACCAAGGCATGGCAAAGACGAAGGCGCGCCTACGCAGCAAGGTGTGGTTCCCAGCGATGGACAGCCAAGTGGAGGCAATGGTACGGTCCTGCCATGCATGCACGATCACCGGAGGCGAACCCCTTCCAGCACCAGTGATCACGGAAGATGCGCCCCGGGCTCCCTGGACCCAACTCAGTATTGACTTTGGCAGCTTCCCGGACGGAAGGCAGATGTTGGTGCTGGTAGACTCCTTCTCGAAGTTCCCCATCGTGGAAGTCATTGCGTCCACCGCTTTCCCACACGTCAGAAAGGTGCTAAACAAAGTGTTCGCAACCATGGGACCACCTGAGGAAATTAAGTCAGACAACGGCCCTCCCTTTCAAGGGCGAGAGTTCCAATCATACCTAGAATCTCTCCGAATCAACCATAGAAAGATCACTCCGCTGTGGCCTCAAGCCAACGGAGAAGTGGAGAGACTGATGCGGACCATAAACAGAGCACTTCGGATAGCCGTGGACAACGGGGAAGATCCGGAGACAGCACTGGATCAGTTTCTAGGAGCCTATCGGCAAACGCCGCACTCGACGACAAAGTGCGCCCCAGCTCACATACTGTTCAAGCGGGCCCCCAGAGACGGCATACCCACGGTGAGCGCGTGGATGCCGGCAGAGAGAGATGCAGAGGCCACGCAAGCCAGGAGACTGGTCACCAATGCCAAAGCAAGCCTGCACCGCCACGCCAGAGAGCCGGGCATCCGAGAAGGTGACGCAGTGGTCGTCAAGGATCGCTACCCAGGATGGAAGTTTTGAACACCGTTTGAACCAGAGGTGTGGAGAGTCGAAAAGGTACACGGGACAATGATCACGGCCAGGAGAAATGGGCAAACCGTCACACGAAACGTATCCTGCTTCAGAAAGGCAACCGAAGCAGCCGTGGGACACCAGCGAGCGGAGGAAGTGGCAGAGGAAGAGCTGATGCTGGAAGAGCCAAGCGGCCCTAGGTCCCCGAGTCCTCTGCCAGGACCGGCACACGGAGAGAGTCAACCGAGGCCAATGCCACCCGGCCTCGGCACCGAGCGGAGTCAGCCAAGGGCCTCTGAGTCGAGCGAAGATCCGAGAGCAACCCCGGCCGGGGCTGCCGAACCATCAGGGATCCGGAGTCGTCGCTACAGCCTGAGGCCCAATCCGGTGCCCAGCCAACGGCTGAGGGACTTTGCATGGACATCTCCGTGAACTGTCATTCGAATGCCCGAGGGCAGAAAGAACTAAAACAAAGGAGGGATGTAGAGAGCCACTCGGGCTCTCCGCTACAATGTTGCTTTTCCCCCACGCACGCACGCACAACCCCGGGGCGGGCTCGCGCCGGGGTATAAATAAACAAGCGGAAGACCGCTCGTGGTCTTTCCGGCTAACTATCATCCAGTGTCTGTGTGCCATTATTACCCCCAGTATACCAGCACGTGGTAGGCCTCACCTACCCCATTACAGAAGGGAACCTTGTAGGAGTTGAAATTCGACAAAAACTCCTTACTGTAAAGACAAATTGACTAGAAAGCATTTAGGAAATAAATACGTCCTTCGGGGTGAGTGATTGGTTTCTTAGTCCCTCCCCTCCTTCCTCTAAGAGCAGAGACCTGGCTCTCTGCGCACCGGGCCGCCCCCTGGCAGGCGCGAGCCTCCCCTCTGAGTTTATCGGGCACCGCGGGCTCTGCGTTAATCCCACTAATTCCGCCGCTAATGCACTCATATGCAGAGAAGCAGTAAAGGTTAGTTAGTGCAGATGGGCGCGCGGCCGCGGGGTGTTAATAAGTTAGAGGCTGTACGGCGGGCAGGCTGCATTAGTGCAGCAGGCGGGAGGGAGGTTACAGTTAGTGCACATTACGTGGGAAATGGGAGCCATAACGGGTCATGAATGTTTAAAGGGAGATGCTAGCAGCAGGGCCTTCCTCTCCCCGGCAACTGCCCTGTAAAAACCACCAGGACTATGAATACTTTAGAGGGTGTCTTGATTGAGGCTGGCGCAGCTTCCACTGACGCAGCAATAACAACACAATTTAGCTTTTCAAAAACACACTCCTCGATGAGATAGGCAGGGAAATCGAGGCGCACACAAACATGTCCAAACGCTTCTTGCTCTTTCTGAGGTGAAAATGTAGTAGGTATTTCAGGCCTATGAAGCTGGTGCATCCATTTCCACCGGCCCATGACTAAGCGAGCAGTACAGAGCTGAATTCGCCCCACCCTTGGCCAGTGTCTTCCATAGATCTAGGCACCCTCAGTCACCCGGCTGAACTGTACACATATGCTCTTGAAAAATAATTCCCTGTTGAAATACCTTCCTTCAAAGATTAGTACCCAGCAAGAACAATACCCCCTTACCTATGGGCTTTCGGTAAGCCTGCATTCAGGGTACTGCTGAACTAATCCACTGTAAGCTTTGGTGTGTACTGTGCGCACCTCATTTTCAGAAATCTGTACACTCACTGCAGTGTAGTCTTCAAAACTGAGGGGCAGATTTCCAAGCCCCTTGCGCCGCCGGTGCATCACGTGACACCGGTGCGGCAGCCTGCTAAGCGATATTTACAAGAACAGGTACAGACACCCTGTGTGACTTAACCTGTGCTTATAAATAATGCCCCTGTTCACGCTACATTTTGCGTGTTAGGGGCGTGACAAGGGTGTTACTGTGGGTGTTCCGACGCACTACCCATGTCCACTGATGCATTTCCAGATTTACGAGAAATCGTAAGTCTGAAAATGCGTCAGAATGCTAAGCCACCCAGTGGGTGGCGTAACGAGGTGCAACGAGGAGAAATGTTTTCATTTCTCCTCGTTTTTTTCCTCTTTCAATACGTGCTGCATTCTACAACACACATTGGAAGAGGAAATCACCTAAATGTATTGTTTTTGTGCAGTAAGGTGCCCCTATGGGGCAAAGGTGCCTGCCCCGGCGCAAGGCTGCAGTTTGTGCGCCAGCGCAGGGGGAAGCTCAGAGATGCGACATATTGTTGTAAATATGTTGCATCCCTGTGCTCCGAAACTAACGCAGCGTGGCGCAGCAAAATTACTTGTGGCTCCGAGCTGTGTTAGTTTCTTGTAGATCTACCCCTGAGTGCTTCCTGTGTACTGCACCCAGGTACACTGGGAGAACTGCACCAATGCATACATACATTGTTGCCCATCCCACCACCTCCTGATGAATTGAGTCATACAGAGCCAGACTATACCTGTAGAAATCATAGTAGTATTACTTTCTCATACTACCGCACTCTTTCATACTTTTCCTTACTCGACTCAGGGTCAAGCGCCTCCTTGGCTTATCCTGATAGCCAGTACCTTGATTCACTGCCTTCAATGTTCACATTAAATGTATATTCTCCACACGAGTAGGATGCCTCAGCAGGTAATCCACCAACCCCCTATACCCTGCCTCAACACTCCACTCCCACTAAACAGCAAACCGACCCTTAACATTCGCAAATTCACGCCTTGCCAATATTGTTTTGGTATAGAACACCCACTGTTTCTCTATAAAAAGCAGCAACATCATGCCTCACTCAAGACCTTCTACACCTCACCTTACTAAGAACTCTTGTCTGGACCGCCTTCCACGGAATTCAGTTATCTCCCTGTTCCAGCTACATATTGTTCTTTTATAGTGCTCCCCCAGGAGTGTTGAGATCCAACTTTCTGTGTGTGGACACAACCTTGTACTCATTGCCCAGGCAATGCCCACTTCCCCCAAACTTAATTGCCCTTTCCAACCGGAATATATAGACGAATATTCAACAAAAAGAGATTTTGTTGGCTCAGCCACTCTTGAACCCTGCAGTCTTTTTAACTCTCACTCTAGATCTACCCACCGTCACAGCTAATCCCTGGACATTAACGATACACCTCCCCAACTACCATCCTCCCTTCAATCCTTCACAATAGTTCCTCTGACCAAGCCCTAATGCATGCGACTATCAACATATTTCCTCTCACAGCCCCAAACAGCAAAAACTTTCTGATGCATATCACGCACACCCAGTGACATTATTAACAACATGCTTCAATAGACTCTGATTCCAACCCATGAAACTCCATGACAAGAGTTCTCCACCCAACACACCTCTTCTTTTTCTCCTTGTCCTTTTAAATATTCCAGCAGGTAGGTGTCTGAAGGTTTCTTTTTCTTGAGGAAATATTAGGGCTCTTTTTTCCTTCCGATGATATCTGCTCCCCAGCGCTGTTGAAGTTCAGGTATGGCACAGTGCCCCGGGCTGCTGGCTGTTGCCTGTGTGTGGACTGTCCAGTTAGTCACAATGTGGCACTGGCATAATGGGACATTTTCTATATACGCACTCATTCCCATTATTAACCCACCTGCATACTTCGCAGTAACTTGGATGTCTGTCATCTGGATTTCCTGATCGGATTCTTTGGCACAAGATGGAGGGGTGCTATTGAGGACATGATTCTACGGGGATGGCGTTACACATCTGATAATAGTTGGGAGCTCAGGTGATGTGATTTCTTCTTCTTTGGGGGATGAAGTTCTTTAAAAGCAGAAGTGACGGTTGTATGCTGAAACTTTACATGATGTAGCTTTGCAGCTTGTTGGTATCTCTGCTGTATGGTTGGCTTCTGTGTGGAGACAACAGCCTACTGTATATTTATGGAATACTTGATGAGCATTTTAGAAGAAGATCCAGGGAATGTCCAGGTGGGTGACCTGAGTTGGGTGTTTCCATCCAGAATGGTCTTCTATAAGTCTGAAAATGTTTCAGGTGATCAAGAGGCAGATGAAGATATAGGAGCTATCAAGGAAAAAGTGTAAGTTCAGGCATGTCTCCAGTTCTTCTGATCATTTCAGAGGGTGTGGTCTAGTCATAAATGCTGTAAAAAGAGGCCTAGTGACTGCATTTCCAACTCCTCTAATTCTGTGTCCTTCAGGTGTATATTTGGCGCTTCAGTGCCACTCGGTCATGTGGCACTTATTAATAAGTCTCTGTTAGATTTGGGGGTCTCTAGTTGGCAGAGGTGGGTACTGACCCTTGCGTCTAGTCAATGTGTAATGAATTCCAAGCAGGTTCCGCAGGAGCGTCAGGAATCCGAAGAATATTCCACAGCCTTCCCCTATTGCCTTCCGACTCTATCAAACTAGAGTATCGAAAGGCTCGCCAGGGGAAAACAGGGAGACAAAACAAGGAAAGGTTGGGGGAGAAATAAAAGAGCTTGATGGTGGTCTTCAGAGTGGATGCGTGGCAACTCAGAATGGACACTTGGCAACAGGTGGGCTGTAAAGAAAGGTAAGTATCACATAAAGTAAAGCAGCCCCCCTTATCTTCTTAATCTGGGACAGGGGAGTAATGGTAAGGAACATAAAGAGTCCCACTGACTAACCATAAAGATGGTTGTTGTTAATCTGGTGGTGTCACAAACCTATTTTTGAGAATACCAATCTCACAATAAATCAAAACCTCACAAGTTGCAAAGACATCAAACTCGTTATAAGCCAACACTATGAAGCAACTAGTACATATACATATCACATAGAATATTCACTATTAATCAGATTTAGGCAAGACAGGCAAAGTGTTTTCAAAAATAAATCTGTGCGTTTATTCAAAAGAGAAATATTCTTACAATAATATTAAAAAAAATTTATACAATTGATTAAAAAACATATAGAATCAAAAACATATACACAAAAATACAATGTTGGTTAAAATGTTCGCAAGAACAAAGGTCAACGCAGCGTTTCGGTTGGAAGAAATTAATAAAAAACCTTCTTCAGGACCAGTTCTAGAAGAAAACACACAATTACTATTTCATCGCAAAGATACATTGATCTAAAATTCATTTAAGAAAACATCTCCTAATAGCTCTTAATTCAGTATTATCCTGTCTACTTATGATACAGTGTTATCCTAACTACTCCTAGTTGGCTCTGGCTAGGACCAAATCATTGGTGGGTTTTCTATATTGGTATTGTCAAAAACAAAATTATACTAAAGGCACCATTCCTTATCTCCAGATTATGTAGTTCTAATAATATATTTTCACAATATTGTCGCTAAACTTCATGTGTGGCATGTAGCGATTGCATTATTACCTGGGATTCTATGTTTCCTCCAGATTAATCAAGGAAGAACAGGGGCCCGATTGTATGATCCGGGTTTTAGACGAACTGCATACTTTAAGAGTTCTCAATATAATAGAAGGAATTCTGATATCTGTGGGTGAATGACAACAGCACATTCACTAATCATAACCGTTCTCCTAAATTGTTCCACATAAAAAAGAGCTCTAAGGGTATTTGCACAAATCCCGATGAATTTAGGCCCAGATCTCTGTACTGGGGTGAATGTATGACATTGTTCTGCATTCTGTCCATCAACTGTTATTTTTACATTTGTCAACCCGAGTGGGAAGGGTATGCTCAGACGTGAGTACGTGCTCTCCACACCGCTGGAGTCAAGCTATCCTGGCTGATGACGGCTGATAGCCAGAAACCAGTCCTAGGATGCTTGATTCCGGTCCAGGAAAGACATGGCTTGGCAGTTCTGGCTGGACTGTTCCCATGAGGCACAGGGTCAAGGCTGATTTGCATATGGCCATGTCTGAACTGGGGTGGTGTGGAGTGCAAAAAAACGATGGATTTAGGCCCAAATCTCTGTACTGGGGTGAATGTATGACATTGTTCTGCATTCTGTCCATCAACTGTTGTTTTTGCTATTCTGTACTTAGTCAGAGAAAGGCCTTTTACTGCAAGTGGACAATAAGGTGATGTGAATAGGAGGAGGATGGGCACCAAACCTCTCTCCCTAGCTCTTATGACTCATCACCTGACTTGGGGAAAGTCTCATCTCTGTTCAAGGGATTTTTTGTTATCCACTTGGGTCATAGGACATACAGGTTGGTGCCCTGAGTTGGGTGTTTCCATGCTTGATCGACCTCACTCTGAATCCGCAGGTATTTCAGGACATCATGAGGCAGTTGGGGTTACATAGATGTACACGGCTGGCTCCACTCTGGATACTCTGCTATCAGCATTATGTACAAGGGGGGAACATAAAGGGAGCTTTGGGGTGGAAGCTTTGTTGTTTCAATTGCCACTGGGGTAGTTGTTCGGCTTTCCCTCTTTGCCACTGCTTCTAAGGGTACGCCAAAACATCCCAAGGGAGGCATACTCAGCCATTCCTGTGGCACACTTTTGTCTTCACAGGTCTAAGTTCCAGTCGTAGGTACTGCTGACAAACTCTCCTCCTAGGTTTGTTCCTTCCTGGCCTTTACCAATGGTGACATACTGCACACTCTAGAATCACAACATTTCTCTAAACTCCGGGGATCATGTTGGAACCCATAAAAATGTGGACCCTTTTTTTTTACAATAATCTTCTTTTTTGTAATACACCATATCACCTACACACCCCTTAACACTCTCCCCACACACACACACTCTATCATAGCATTTCTTGTATCCTTGCTGGGACCGTTTGACACTTCTGCCACCATCACACATTCCACGACCACTCTTATTAGAAGACTTCAAAATAGAAGACAACTTGGTTTTAGCCTTCCTGTATTACAACCCTTCAAATAGGAACATCCTGGGCACAGTATTAGAGATGGTTCTGTGTGTCCAAAAACTCTCTCTGAGTGTGTCTTGAAGCAGTACCCTACACTGTAATGCTCTCTGTACAAATTCCTTTGCTATCTTATTCATGACATCAACTAGTTAATTGGTCTGGGGGTTGCAAAGCACTGTACACTGATGCTCCATGCCCATGACATATAAAAAGACTCATGCATTTCCTCACACTCACATTTTACATTCTTATCAGTTATGATATACTTGGGAAATTCTTCTATGCAAAATCCTTCTCGCTCAAACATTAAATTACTGTCCTTGAAGTTAACAAATTGAGACATCTAGTAGTGGTATAATCTAACAAAACTACCACAAATTTCTCAAAATGTTGTAACAATTCAAAATGTCCTACAGTAACTATCCCTAACTTTTTCCTAGGCTCACTAGGGACCTGCACAGGTGCAAGAGGTGCCTGTCTTACAATTTTCCTTTTATCAGCTTGTGCACACATAAAACAAGTTCTGACAACTTCCTCCAACATCTTGTCCATACATGGCTATCTGTAAAGCTCTCTCCACCTGGATTTGGTCAGGTTCCTTCCTAAGTGACTCTTGTGCACTAAACATACTAACTTCGCTCTAATTGTCACTCTCTCGCAGCACCTTTCCGTGACTACTACACGACTCATCTTCATCTATGTATAATTTATCCCATGTGATGAGGAGATTCGGGCTGGGAGACAGGTTTGTCGAATGGACTGCAATCCTATATTCTGACTCCACTGCCCGGGTCAAAACGGATGGCCTAGTATCAGATGCCTGTGGGGTGTGGAGGGGAAATTGAAGGAATGTCCCCTCTCCCCACTGCTGTTCGCCCTGGTGATAGACATACTTGCCACCCGAGCTAGAACAGGACAACACTACCAGGGCCTTGAAGTCGATGGGCAGATGCACCACGTTGTGTTGTATGCTGGCGACCTTCTGATGGTCCTGGCGGACACAGGGGAGGCACTTTGAGGAGCGAAAGCATTACTCCAGGATCTGGGGGAAGAATCCTGTTCATTCCTGATGAAAGACAGAAGAGAGGGCCATCTGGACACCAAGGAAGTTAGATGGGAAGGTAGATGCCTCACGCACCTAAATACATCAAGCTCCTGGAGGGCAACATAGGTAAGGCCCATAAGGGGAATAAAAGGTAACTTTGACTTTTGGGGCAGTTTGCCACTTCCAGTGGCTAGCAGGGTGGCCCTACTTAAGATGGTGACCCTGCCGAGGCTACTATATTACTTTGGCACCTTACTAATCTGGGTACCACAACAGTACTTCTCCCAACTCAGATCAATGATTACAGGTTTTTTATGGGGAACAGGCAGGCGGACAGTGGCCCTTAAAGTGCTAATGAGACTGAGAGCAGTAGGGGGCTGTGCGCTGCCTGACTTTGAGGCTTATTACCTATCGGCACAGTTCCAAAGACTCACAAAATGAGTGGCAGGCACCTGAGAGGAACGGAGGAAATGGGTGAAGACGAGATGACCCTGCGGTGACTATCCCAGATTACCATACGGCTCCCGATCCAAAATCATATCCTTCCTACGGAGCTAGCTACAGTCAGCCGATGTTGGCATAGATATCGGAGGCGACTCAGAATCAGGAGTCCTTACGCCCCAGAAATCCTGTTGCTCATGTGTGAGGCCTTGCTGAATGAGGGTCACTGGCAGAGGCTGGCAGACTGGGCTGACCAATGGTTAACTACAATTGGAAGATTTATATTAGGAAGGGGCCATGATCTCCTTCAACGATCTGCAAGACCGGTATGACCTACCCCAGGGAGATTTCTTATTGCATGCTGACCTCACTGCGGCCATAAGAAAACACTGGGGAGGGGGACTCACTGAACCACCAACCTCACTGGGTTGCCAATACGCAATGATGGCGGTTGGCATCTTTAAAGCAGTCACCTGTCTGTATAGATGGGTTACGAGGGAGGCTTTACCACCCTTATCGGAGCTGCGCCTCAAATGGGAGGAGGACCTGGGAGACAACATCCCAAAGAAAGACTGGGGAGAGCTAGTGGAGAGGGCTTGGAAAAGACCAGAAATGCGAGATTCCAACGGGTAAATTTTTACATACTACATAGGGCTTACCTCACGTCCGAAATAATTAATAAGTACTTTGCGACTCACACAGCGGCCTGCCCCTGGTGTAATCAAGAAAATGCGGATTTTAAACACATGTTCTGGGATTTCCCACACTTAGGTAGCTTTTGGGAGCAGGTGATAGTGGTACTAGCCGACACCGCCGACAGGGAAATTGAGATATCCTTTAAACACTGCTTGCTGCATTAGTTTGTGCTTATATTCAAAAACAAAGTCACTTGCAAATTTATAGACATGGAGTTACTCCTAGCCAAAAGAGATATTACCATGCACTGGAAAGGCAAACAAGGTCCGACCATGCCCAGATGAAAGCAAGAACTCATTAAGTGGGCAGAATGTCAGGGAATAATCATGTTGCAAATAGCTAAAAGAACGGGGACTTAGAAGGCGTTAGATACAGCAAGGGCATGGGAAGCGTTAGTAGTGGCACTCAAGAACTCAGCTGCCAATGAGGAGAAGGAACCACTAGCAGAGCCCCCAGCAGGAATGGGTTAGAATCCAGGCAACTGAGCTGCATGGTGTGACATAAGAGAGACAATCCCTAGTAATAGCACAGCATTGGCTTCACTGGTAGGGGATCATATACTAATGCATTTGAACCTCTTTGCAACTAAAATTGGAGAAGCCGAGGTTTACAACTTGGAGTTCAGTATCCCAGTGGCACGCCTGGGGTGAGGACAGGGAGTGGTGATGGTTTTAAGTACAAGGTTTCAATTTAGATTTAGGACAAGTACAGGAGATTCAAATTGAACACTAATTGATGTTTGATCCAGGGCTGCACTGGAAGGGATCGAATAGGAGAATGATAGAGGATACTGCCCCCTATACCTACTACTGTGGCAACAGCACCAGGAAGGAGAGAAATACGAACCCGTACAAGGAATCTGTGATGTAGTGTTGTCAACTGGAAATGTGTGTCAAAACCAATAAAGTTAGTTTCAGAAAAAAACAATGTATAATTTGTTCTTACAAGCTCCACGCCATCTCTCGTCCAAGTCGAGACATCTTGAATCAGGAAAACCATCAACCACATATCCTCTGACTTCACAAATCAAGTACATCTTTATATTTTGCCAAATTCCATTCTTCACTCCCTATAGCATCCTGATTAGTCTGAAACATATCAACTTTCTTCACAATCCTCATCTTTGTTGTTATCCACTGGCAACCTAGAGAGACAGTCTGCTATGTTGTTTCTCAATCGCTTAACATATTTCATCTCAAAATCAAACTCACTCACTCCATCTATCCATTTGTTTATTCTGGGCATGGCACATTCACTTCCTTTGTAAGAGCACACATGCACAAAGGGCATGTGATCACTTCTTGCAGCACATGGCATATCCCAAGAGATAAACTGAAAATGCTGTATCGCCCAAGTGCATGTGAGAGCCTCCCTCTCTATTACCAAGCAGTGAATTTCTGAGCTATTGGTGCAAATGCCACCACCCTTCCTCCATTACTGGCTACTTGCTCTAAAACTGCTCCTAAGCCATTTATGCTGGCATATGTTGTCAAAGCCGTGTTTTTATGAACATCAAAACAACCCAAAATTGTCATCCTACTCAACTGTTACTTAATAGAGTCCGAAGCACTAGAGCACTCTGCAGACCACACAAAACTTTCACCTTTTTAAAGAGCGGTCTCATGGGATGAACAAGCGAAATAAAACCCCTAACAAATATGGAATATTATTCCATCAGTCCTAAAAATAACCTCAATTAATCTTTGTTCTCTAGGTATGGGTTTTCTGAAATTGAAAATGACTAAATCCATCTTAGGGCCGATACCTTCACCTGAAATGATTTGACCAAGGAACGTCACAGTTCCTAGCCTGAATTGATATTTATCCGTTTTTCCCGTTAATTTCCTCTTGTGCAACCTCATCATCATAAGTTCTAGAATGTTGTAATGATCAGCCCTATCCTTACCATTTACTAAAATGTCATCTTAAAGAACAAAATCTTGACTTTGAGGGGGATATTGCAAGGACATTGAGGGGGATATTGTCATTATCAATTTTAGAGACCATAGGGTTGTATCCCACCTCACTGACTGGTATGTGGGGAACAATGAGGGTGGGATTTCCACAAGGAATCTAGGTTATTTTTACCCCGAAACCTTGACTAACCCACTCAAAAGTCAGCCTGGTGGTTCTATTAAATCCAAAAACCCCCCCAAATGGTCCAACTTCACATCAAGCTTCCATGTTCCCCACTTCAACCCCGAAGCTTTATATCGCTCGTACATCCAATCCACCTATAACTGTCCTTCTCAAACGCCGGGCTGGGCTAAGCCATATATCCAGCCTTCTGGTCCTCCTACATCCTTGGGAATGCCTTTCTTTAATAATCCTCCGTATCCCTTGATCCCCCCTACACCAGTTTTTACACAGGCACTGCAGCCCCCCAGCTTATTTCCAGCCTTTTCTAATCTCAACAGGCCTCCCCATCCTAAAGATTTGTGGAATATCCCACTGAGAAACTTATACGATCCTCTTTCAGGGCTGTCGTCTAATGATTGACAAACTAGTGAGAACAGCAACGACGCCCAGTCTAATTCTCATGAGGGAGTGGTTCCGTGTATCCTCCCACGCAAGGCTGTAAGTGTTAAAGTTCCAGTCGTGCGTTGTGAGGAAGGTAACCCTGTTCACCCAACTGGGTGGGTCACTTCTCTTCCGTCCCATGATATTCTGTATTCTTCTGTTGCTTCTGCTACAGGCTCATTTTCAGTACAGGCATTACAGGTTGGGGTTTGTAGGACGCCAATTGAAGGGGTTCCTGCCGAGGTTTCTCCATCTATAGTAAGTTTCCAACAATTCGGTGAATCCTATTTCGTAGATGTTATTGTTCCGGGTGCACAAGTCCCTCTTAAGGGTACCACGCTGGGTTGCTGGAATGTGGCGGGCATAGATTCCTGCATATGTATACCTGAATGGGCTGACTTCATCAGACAAGGTGACGTCTGGTCCTTTCAGGAGACATGGTCAACTCTTCCGGTTTATCTCCCAGGGTATCTGAGTTTTAACAAACCCGCAGTTAGAGGTCAAAGAGGCAGGGCCATGGGGGGTCTTACTGTCTGGGTGCGCCAATCAGTAGGAGTCTCTGTTAAAGAAATTTATATTGACTGCCCTGATATCCTCATTGTTAGCCTGAAGCTCAATAGTGGGTTGGTTATTCTGTTGTTTAATGTGTATGCCAGAGGATCACCGGGTGGTCGTGTATCAACTACCCTAACACTCTTAGATGAATTCCTTGGCTCCTCACAGCAAGGGGGTCATGTGGTGGTTACGGGAGATTTCAATTCTTGTTTCGAACCACTAAGCGGGGAGGATGGGATGTTAACGGAGGCCGAGGACTCGACATGGGGATTTCCACAACTAGAGCTATCTCCGATTATTAAATGGTCCCAAAGTGCCTCTTTCATCAAAGGCCTATGTCTGAACTGGGGACTGCGTGCCCTAAACGGTCGTACTAGATCGGACAGATTGGGCAACCCAACATTCTTTAATGGAAGATTTAGTAGTCGCATTGACTACATTTTAGTCGATGTAACTATGTGGCCCCTAGTCTCGGATATGTTAATTAGCCCTCGGCCCGAAAGCGACCACGAACCTCTCCTAGCAGAACTGAAGGATTTCAGTTTTGCCTGGCCCTCTGTGCACCCCTCCAATGTTGTACAAGAGGCCATGGTATTAACAAATGATATGAGGAGGGTTCGGTGGCCAAAGGTTGCCGTGGACGTGAATGCACGCACTAAAATTAGATCCCTGGTTTCTAACTCCCTAAGTTTATTTGAGCAATGTGATGACTCGAACCAAACATCTCTCAATATTTCCGACATCCATGCCAGTTTGTTCACATCCCTTAAGACCTTATTCATTAAAATAGTTGCAAAAAAGGGCACAGGAAAGCCGAGGAAGCCCGCGAACTGGTTTGATGATGAGTGTGGCACATCTCATTCAAACCTGTTCAAAGCTCTAAAATCTAGGAACCCAGCCCTAATTAAATCTTCCAGGAAGGCCTATAATTTAGCTAAGAGGCGGGCTAAAGCCGCCTGGGATGAAGAACGCTGGGCTCTCCTTGTTGAGGCCTGTGGCTCTAGGAACCTCACGCACTTTTGGCACCTCCTTAAATGGGGTAAGTCCCTGGATGATCGTCCTAGCCCTGCTTCTGTCGACCAACAAAAATGGGTGTCCCACTTCGAGGAACAGTTCAGGTGCCTCAGGGAAGGGGAAACACCCATTGGTTGGCCGCTGTCCTTTGACACCCTTGTGTTTTCGGCCAAAGAGGTTGAAAACGTCCTGAACACCATCCCCAGGGGCAAAGCGCCCGGCCCGGATTGTATTCCTGCGGATATTTTTCAACAGGATCAAGACCTATGGGTACCCTATCTATTGCACCTGGCAAACATGTTGGCCAGGGGAGCAAAGGTGCCTGTTTCTTGGGCGGGTGCCGAGATCTTGCCCATCTTCAAGTAGGGTGATCGGTCGGTTCCTTCTAACTACCGGCCGATCAGCCTTATTGATGCTGTCCAAAAGATAGTGTCACGACTTGTCCTATCCAGGGTCCAGGCCTGGATTGAGGAATACAACATTCTTACCCCTCTCCAAGCAGGGTTTAGACCCCACGTAAGTACCCTGGATCAGGCTTTTCGGTTTATGTTACTACACTGGAAGACGGTCACTCTGGGCAAAGGTAACCTCTTTGCGGCTTTCGTAGACCTTCGGTCTGCGTTTGATCTTGTTCCGAGGGTTGGGCTCTGGAACTGCCTTCTGGAAATGGGTATGCCTCCCTCTCTGGTTCGTATCATTGTTAACCTTCATGCTGGCACCTACGCCTTTGTAAGATGGGGCAAACCTGGTGAGGTGACTAATAAGTTTCCTGTGTTGAAAGGTGTTAGACAGGGATGTGTTTTGGCACCAACCCTGTTCTCCCTATACATAAATAGAGTCACCAAGCACTTTGAGGGCTGTCCCACAGATGCTCCTAGTTTGGCTGGCATGAAAATCCCTCTGCTCATGTTCGCTGACGATACTCTCCTGATCTCGAGAACCAGACAGGGATTACAGCTAGCACTGTCGAGGTTTGAGAGTTTCTGTACTGAGCATGAGCTGGAGGTGAACGTTGCCAAGACCAAATTTATGGTTATGAGGGGACACAAACAGGTCAAGGCTAGGGTCAATATGGGGAATTCCCCCTTAGAGCAGACCAAGCATTTTACCTATCTGGGTGTTTCATTTAGCGACACACTAAACTGGTCCCACCAGATCGAGCTCCTGACCCTGAAACACCAACAGTTGGGTGGAGCTTTGATCAAGGAACATAAAAGCTCATTTACCAAACCCATGTCACCGCTGATGAAGATCTATGGTGGGAAGGTTTTATCAGCGGTGCTATATGGTGCAGAGCTATGGGGCGGAAGCAACTTGGATTCCTTGAAACACGCCCAAAACAAGTTCCTAAGGATGGCAATTGGTCTGCCACAATCGACACCTTTAATCCCCCTTCTATACGATCTGGGGTGTCACTCGGTGGTCGATTGTGCTAGATATCGACCGATCTCATTCTGGCGTCGCCTGTGGACAACCCCAGACCTACACCACTATGCTGAAGCCTGTCTGGAGTTAAAAAACTCTCCGGGAGCCTTAAAAATTGGATGGTTCAGAGATCTCAAGGCTACTCTTTTATCTATGGGCCTCACTGAGTTGTGGTTGTCGCCTGAGACAGCCACATTTCCATCTAAAAATGAGCTCAAAAAATGTTATTGGGCCTGGGTGATGCTCAATACTTTTTCAAAAACAAGCCCAAGTAGTCTTTCAGGTTTATTTTTGGTACACAAAGATCTACCCAGGTTAGAAAAATTCTGGGAAATTATTACCAAACCTCTGGACCGAAAACTTTTTTTTCAATTCAGATGTGGCACACTCCCTATTGGGGACTTCACCAATAAGTGGGGTAAAGCTAGTCTGGGGCTTTGTGCAAACTGTCAAGGTTTTGGGGAAAGTATATCTCACTTTTTGTTTGTGTGCCCCCTATACTCTGCCCCCAGATCTAAGTGGCTCAAACCAGTTTGTAGTCATCTAGGCACTCGCTCGTCTGCTGAGGCCCTGAGATTGTTAAAAACTAATCTGGATCCGCTCATTGTTGTGGGGGTTGCCAAGTTCCTTGGCTGGGCCTGGGTTATCAGAAGCAGGTTTATTAAACTAAATTAGCAGAGACTGTTTTATCTTGTTTTACTGTGGTAATCAGTATCTGTAACTCTTTTAAATTTTATTTATTTCTGCATGAAGTTATTCGATGTCAATGATTTAATACTGATTTTATATTGTTATTGTGTATTTTGTATTTATGTCTTTTATGATGAATTAATCGAATAAAGACTTCTTGAACTCTGAACAAAATCTGTCTAACACTCATCGGATGCTGAAAACAAACTGCAGCTGAGGCTAGTCCAAAAGGCATTCAGAAAAAACAAAATGCACCCAGTGGGGTAGAAAATTAGGTGAAGTGCGTTGAATCCTCACCCAGCAACACTTGATGATTTGTGGAGGATAGATCTAATACGCTAAATACCTGAACTCCACCGAAGATAAATATTTCATCTGAGATATTAGGTAGTGGCTTTCTATCCACCCAAATGTTTCTTTTCAAATTATGGAGGTCGACACACAGGCAGATGTTCTTTCTACCATCTTTAGGTGCCAACACCGGAGGTGCAAGACATTCTTATGATTCAATTTATTTTATTAAATCTAGTTCTTTCGTCTTTTCTAATTCTAATTTTTGTGATTCATTCATCCAGTGTGGGAATTTGTACACTTTATGGACCACAGATTTTGTCCCCCTTTTAAACATAATCTTGTGCTCAAACTATTGAACTAAGCCCAATTTGTCAGTAAATATCTCAGGAAAATGACTAACAATGACAGTTTCACCACTGACAAGAACAATCATTATAACCTGGTCAAGAAAATTGAGGCTGAAAGTGATTCCTAAATGATGTTAGTGTCACCAGCCTAGGAGATTGTCACCCCTCCTTGTCACATAAACTTTTCATACTGTTTCTTTGCCTTTAAATTCTATTTTTATGGGGATATACCCTGAAAGGTTATCCCTTCTGTACCAAGAATCGAGTCCCACTACTTGCCTCCTATCAAGGTGTGACAGAAACCAGAGCCAATTAACACATCTACCGATAGCAACTTTGCACTCCAGCATTCTTATCACTCCTAAATCACAGTCTCCAATTGTGTTAGGAGTGTCTGTCCCCCTTAATATTACTTTACTGAATCCATCTGGTAAATCTTAAGCTTTTTGAATGGTATCTGGATCTCAAGTTCCTTTTTATGATCCGGCTTGACAGCGCATTTGTCACCAGAAAATTATGTGAGCATCACTGGAGGGCCTTTGTCTCCGGCCACATGTCGGGATCTAGGAGTATATGTCTTGATGGCAGAAGTTGTGTGCTTCCTCAAAAAAAGCTGTACAAAAGGGGGTGGTGATGGACGGAGCATCTGAATCAATCAAACACTCACACCCAGTCAAAACATTTGGGTTTAATCCATCACTGTTCTTTAGCCCACTCTGCCACACCCAGTTCAGACAGGGCTATATGGAAATCAGTCTGACCCTGTGCTTCATGGGAACAGTCCAGCCTGAACTGCCAAGCCATGTCTTCCCTGGACCGGAAACAAGCTTCTGAGGACCGGTTTCTGGCATTCCAGCTGTCTTCAGCCCAGCTTGTTTGAATCCAGTGGCAAAGTGAGCAAGGGACTCACGTCTGAGCATACCATGCCACACTTATGGCGGCCAAAAGCGGTACAAAAGGGGGTGGTGATGGACGGAGCATCTGAATCAATCAAACACTCACACCCAGTCAAAAGATCTGGGTTTAATCCATCACCGTTCTTTAGCCCACTCTGCCACCCCAGTTCAGACATGGCTATATGCAAATCAGTCTGACCCTGTACCTCATGGGAACAGTCCAGCCCGAACTGCCAAGCCATGTCTTCCCTGGACCGGAAACAATCTTCCGAGGACCGGTTTCCGGCATTCCAGCCGTCTTCAGCCCGGCTTGCTTGAATCCAGTGGCAAAGTGAGCAAGGGACTCACGTCTGAGCATACCCTGCCACACTTATGGCAGCCAAAAGCGGTACAAAAGGGGGTGGTGATGGACGGAGCATCTGAATCAATCGAACACTCACACCCAGTCAAAAGATCTGGGTTTAATCCATCACCGTTCTTTAGCCGACTCTGCCACCCCAGTTCAGACATGGCTATATGCAAATCAGTCTGACCCTGTGCCTCATGGGAACAGTCCAGCCCGAACTGCCAAGCCATGTCTTCCCTGGACCGGAAACATCCTTCCGAGGACCGGTTTCTGGCATTCCAGCCGTCTTCAGCCCGGCTTGCTTGAATCCAGTGGCAAAGTGAGCAAGGGACTCACGTCTGAGCATACCCTGCCACACTTATGGCGGTCAAAAGCAGTACAAAAGGGGGTGGTGATGGACGGAGCATCTGAATCAATCAAACACTCACACCCAGTCAAAAGATCTTGGTTTAATCCATCACCGTTCTTTAGCCCACTCTGCCACCCCAGTTCAGACATGGCTATCTGCAAATCAGTCTGACCCTGTGCCTCATGGGAACAGTCCAGCCCGAACTGGGGCACACATATGACAGTGGAATGGTATTAAAGTGTCAATTTTTTTCTCTGGCAGCAGCACAGATAAGAGGAAGGCAGTCATTAATCTACATGGATTTTTAGGCTTGGCTTGCCAGTGCAACTGTCAACTGACCTTTTAACCTACACCAATATTATTCAACAGCCTTATTTCCACACAAATGTACCCCTACTATATACTTGTAATGATTCACATTACCATATAACATTTCTTTAAAGCCATTGCCAATGCTACTTCCTATTGGCTTTTGCAAACACTGGCATAGTGGCCTTTTTTTGCCACATCAGCGACAAACAGATAATTTGAGATAACAGTTCAGCATGTTCCAACCACAATTAGTACAACAGCAAAAACAGCATTTGAATTTTAGTCAATTCTTTTTGTCTTTTCAAACCCTGTTTTGTCTCTTTTGGAAAAAAAATTGTGAGATATATTTTTCATTCTGGCTATGTCAGAAATCACAGATTCATAATTCCTCTCTTCTTTTACCCATCCCAAGGAATGCTAAACACGTTTGATCATAGAAATGGCCTGTCTTAAATTTTGGTTCTTCGCTAAAATGTTCTGCTGTACTCTCCAGAGCATGATTCTTCATACTAGATGGTCCCTTATAAATAAGTCCCTGAGATCACCAAATTGACATGGTCCTGTGAAATATTTTCAGGTAGCCACACCATTGAATTTTTTTCTCTATTGTGGCTTGCTGTCCCAAATTGAATTTGTCTTTCCATTACTACATTAATCTGAGTGCCAAAGTATAGTTCCAACATTTTCACAGACATTTTATAAATAATAGCTAGTTATTCATTGCCATGGCCAACAGGAATTTCTTCAACACTCTTGTATATATTTCTTCCTTCAATACCGAAAGTGTTGAGTAACATTTCCTGTTTTCTCATTGAAGAGAAATTCCCTCCCTCCAGTAGCAATTAGGTGGGAATCAAATAGGTTTTTCTATCTCTTCCATGTCAAAAGTGGTTCACCTGCTTCAGATATGAAGGCAGGGGGTGTGACATGCTGGCTGCTGCCATAGTTTCTTGGTAAATAAAATAACTTTGTTTTAAAGACTTTTTTATTGGTTTCAATAAAATAAAAGCAATAACAAAAAAGATAGCCACACATAACAGTTTGATAAAGAGGTACAGAAATGCAGTTCATGCCACATATAATCACAGGAACAATACACCCAGATTGAGCCCCTCCCAACCTCCCACCCAGCCGTCACTCCGAGATGGGTTCTCATCCATCAGTATGAGTGGAACTAAAATCCTCAGTTGAGGACAAAACCTGGGAGCTCCCTGAATCTGCAAACCTGGTCAGGAGTTCCTCCCTCAACCCCAGGTCTTTCTCTGCCCTTTCATCATTCCTACATTTTTTCAAGCGCACCTCCTCAGTTGTTGCCCACTCAGCCAATACATCCTCCAGCGCTCCACACTAGGGCCAGCCAGGCCCACCCAGGTAATCTCAACTCATCTCTTTGCCAGGAGCAAAAACACATGTAAAAATGTAAACGCTTTTTCCAACACTTTCTCCATCAGACATCACCCAGTAAGCAAGCAACTGGAGCCACTGGGACTGGCATTGCCAGCATGTTGCCCACTCACACTACACTGTTGTCCGGAATGCATAGACCACTGGAAAGTCCCATGCCATATGTAAGAAAGACAGTGCAGGAGCCTGCCATCTTGGGCAGCCGGGGGATTCACTGGGATCTATTTTGCGTAGTAATATCGGTGTCACATATGTGTGATGCAAATAATTAAAGTGGATAAGTTAAAGCAGGCATTACCAGTAATAGTCATGCCTTTACTTGCACCTGTCATTTGAACCCCGAGTTGGCAACAATCATTATATCAATATGCTTGCTCAGCCCGCAATTTTATATCCTGCTAGGTATTATTACCGGCACAGTTTTAATTGCAGTTATATTAACTAGCAGAGATACACTTCTAACATGAGGATACAGAGGCAGCTATTGTCGCAATTAAACTGGGCAAGGCACCAGCTCCAGACAAAGTCCCTGGAGAACTAATATACCAAGACATGACAGTTTGGGTCCCTTACGTTAACAGCTTGAGCAAAGCCATAGCCTTAGGAGCCCAATCCCCTACACTTGAAAAGGAGCAGAGGCAATCCCTGTTCACAACAAGGGAGTCAGAAAGAGCCCTGGCAACTGTAGGCCAATGAGCCGCTTGGACATTTTTCAGAAAATCTACATGAGACACCTGCCAGGGAAATTGAATGATTAGATCAAGGATGTAGAAATTCTGTCCCCCTATCAGGCAGGGTTTAGACCCAACGTTAGTACCACAGACAAAGTCCTGATGCTGCTCCTCATTATACGAAAGTACACAAAGCTGAAAGAAGGTCCCTTCTGCGTAGCATTAGTTGACCTCAAAACAGCCTTTGCCTTAGTCCCCAGGGGATTGCTATGGGCTTCGTTAAAGAGCATACGGGTTCCTGAAGGGCTCCTTGGCCAACTAATAAGGTTACACCAAGACAATTACACCCAAGTGCATTGAGGTCTTCAGGGACAATTGACAGACTGAATCCCAATACGCAGAGGGGTGACTCATTTTTCCTTTTTGTTAACAATGTCATAGTGGCCCTTTGCCAAGGTAATATAGACGCTCCCAAATTAAAAGGAGTCAGTGTCCCTGCCCTTCTAGTCACAGACAACACTCTCTTAATCTCTCAGACTCATAGGGGACTGCAGCAACTGCTGAACATCTTTAACATTTTCTGTATAGCTAGAGGTCTGGTGATTAATATAACAAAAACACTTGTTTGATAGTTAGCCCCCACAAATCTTTTTAGAAAACATCCTGGCCCTAGAAAAAGGGAAACTGGCATGATTTTACAGATTTGAATTCCTGGGTATTATGCTGGATAGCAGGGCTTCATGATCTCCTCATATTCTGAAGTGGAAAGCAGTACATTAACATGAAGCCTCGACCATCTACAAACAATATCAGGGAATGACATCTAGAGCCCTATTGCCTGTTATAGATACTTACAAACTAAAGGCTCAATGAGCAGCCTTATACGGGACTGAAATCTGGGAAAATGCAAACAATGGTTAAGTGAGAATAAGTTTATCCATTCACTCCTTCACCTTCTTAAGAGTGTTCCCCTGGTACTTCGTGTCCTTGAAGTGGCACATAAAAGGGTGAGGCACATTGCTCAGCTAATGCCTCTTTTATACTGTATGGGTATTTGGACCACGGAGGAGCTCAAGCCAAGAACTGTGGGTGCTTGACAAAGACCTTATTTTCAATGGGTAAGACATGTCAACTCTTGGTTTGTAAAGCTGGGCCTGCGATCCTTCTGGTCCAATTGAAGTTCCCTAAACTCATTCTCAAAGAACCAGTTCAAATCTGTCTACTGGGAGCATCTACTAGCCAGTCTACATCAAACCACCTCCTAAGGGAGACTGACAGACCAGTTTCTCCTTATTAAGGATATCCTCCAATATGAAGACTTCCTAGACATACCTCAACTGCCGTTGGCGACAACCTTGTATTTCAGGTTTTGATATGGCACACTGGAAATAGGGTCAATCACGTCTACGTGATACCGTGGCAGGAGTCTCGACCCTAGTGACATCTGTCCAATGCTTAGCCAGTCGTCTGTTGCAGGGATTCTGCCCATGCACAGAACTGTGCACAGGAACCCAGGACCTCAGTGAATTGTGGTCTACCAAAAAACTCACCTTAGTACCCAGAACCCCTAACCGGCTAGCGTCAGTGTCTCATTAGCTCTCCGTCCTATAGCCAAACTACCAATGATTAGACAACCCAGAACATGCTACTTAGGGAACTCTCAGGAATGGTGGGAATCAAGAACACTCTTTCATTTTTATTCTCATACCAGTCCACAACGTGAGTAAATAGAGACACAGAAAAGTTTAAAATGTTTATTTTAACAACATGCTCTAAGATGCAGTATTTTTGCTAACATAAGTAGCATATGTTTTAAAATAATACGATCAGCATTGTTACAATTCCATAAAACACAAAGGGAAAAATCATATTATAATGATAGTGGAAACAGGTCCTATAGTGCTGTATGAACCACCCTCCCCTGCTAGGAACTAGTTTTTATAATAATAGAAGGTCTCTTAGGCTTGAATGGGGAACCCCATACCTCCAAGAACAGCAGAAGTGTATCACATCAGGATTAGCAACGCTCTCTCACGAGAAAAGATTTTTCTCCAAGTGTCCCAATCATGCATGCAGTGCAATATTGAAGGCACTAGAATTTCAGTTAGCTGCAGCTGCGTTCATGTTGTGTCTAGAGTGTGGGCTGATCAACCTCAATAACAGCATATATTGTTATGGTAAACTTGAAGGCTTCTGCACGCACTGTACAGACTAAGGTTGCGATGTAAGTCTACGGATGTTAAAAACAAGCCGTTCTCATGTGAAGAAAATCAAGCAGTTTAACTTACAACAACAGTTACATGTAGAGTCATGTGCAAAAGCTGGACATTGGCAAAATGGCGTTTAAACTTTGAATAAGCTTATGCTAACATAGCAATGTGTGCAAGCAGGACCCCGTCTTCACTACACTCCAAAGAAAACCTAAGTCTAGTCTTGTACTCCTGCTCCGCCTACACTAAGCTCAGAAGTAAATGGATTCGCCCACTGTGCAACAGTCTAGGCCAGTGGTTACCAAACTTTTTTTGACCCGTGGCTCCCTTGACCTAATTGGCAGTTGGCCGTGGCTCCCCACCATTTGTTGGTGGGGTGGGATGTAAGCCCAACCTCGGGAGTACTTTCTTTTCTCTTCCTTAAATTAATTGGGATGCAATGAAGGTATTATAATCATATTTGTAACAAAATATGAAGATAACAGTTGTTTAATACAGTCAAACGCTAGGTTCATGGAGCTGTTTGCCTCATACATCTCCATGTGGAAGCAGTCCACAGATAGGCCGCACAAACATGCTATCTGTACACAGAAGCAGCAAAAGGCTCTTCCTTCCTTCTCTAATGTTTGGTCCATGAATACAAGATTGCCGCTGTGGGTTATTTCCTCTTCTATGAGCATCTGAGGACATCACAGTGAGATCCACAGAAGCAAGTGGTACTGGCCCACTTTGCCTTTAACCACCCCAAGCTCTACGTGCAGTTCAAAGGGTGGACTGAGGCCTCTGCTAAAGAAGGCCTGGAAGCTAAAGGGAGACTTGCTCATCGGGTGGATGCAGAAGTGGGTATGCTGAACGTAGGAGTTTTCTGGCCTTACATTTCTTTCTCTCTACCAGTTAGGCGCAGCACCATTGCACTCTAGGAAGCTTCTCCAAAACGGAGCCTGATACCCACCAGTTAAAACCCTGCCCTCCGAAAAGAATCCCAGATACAATAAAGAACTGTTGGCTCTTTAATGATTTCTAGATGCAGTATTCCTATTCATACCAAAGGATTATATGCTGTGGAAATTCAAAAATGAACAACTAGGGTTCAGAAGATAAATCCGCATCTTAACTCAGCAGCTCTATTTCACTCCACTGATTGCAACATCCAATCACACTTTAATATGCTTCATAATTAGTGGCTGAGATACTTGAAAATATTAGGGCTACAACGTGGCATAATTTATACATGCATTGTGTCTGCTTTGTGGTATCCATTTCACAAAAAGGGGTAGGACAGAGTATCGCTCGGAGTATACACCCGTATCACCAGCATTATGTTTGATGTAAAAAGGGAGCACGTTATAAATCAGACATAAAACATAAGCCAAGTCAAGGCCTTCTCTCTGGCTTCTTGGCTGCCGTGGAACACAGTCACAGAACGGACCCCACAGGAATCCCTCCTATGCCAGTCTCAACAGCCACCAACGGCTCTTCTAACAACTTACCTTACGTGGGAAGAGGGTCCTACACAGGAAGACGGCGGGCGACAGAAGGCGGCAGCAGTAACTCCCCTCAAACGGCCAGAGCTGCATATGGCATGCGTATGCCAGTAATGGAGACTACCTCAGACGCCTGTGAACGCACGTACGGCGTGTATACGAATGCACATATAGCGGCAGTGCACTCTTGGGACAAACCATGTCCCAGGTTTTTGCAGGTGGGACATATTTTGGCTGCAGAAAAAAGCTTCACTTCTCCACATTGTGGTCGTGGCACCCCTGGCTCCTCATTACAGTGCACTGGGGTGCCACGGCGCACAGTTTGGGAACCACGGGGCTAGGCACCAGACACCACCAAGAAGCTCTAAGGGGGTTGAAGGGAGACACATCTATTCACACTGTGGCTACTTTAGTTAAATATTTATTCGAGGTAGGGATGTTGAGGAAAGAAAAACATCAAAAGTTTTAAGTCATGATGATCTGTTGTGCTGGCCTTGAGATCAGGCTACATTAAGCATAGCATCACCCTCTCTCCCCACCAGTGTGGCCATCTTTCCAATCTTTTAAAATTTCTTTTAACAGATTTTTAAAAACCTTGAATGATTGTACAATATTTGTGAACCATATTCTGTGCACTAGCACTTTCAGTGCACACAAGATCAGCCAGGCGAGTGCTGCAGCTTACCTTCGAATTTTGTTCTCTTGTTTTTCTCTTGCACAGACACTGTAACCTGACACAGGTGAGCCGCCTGACTGGTAATTTTTCCAGTCTGTCTAAACATAATATTTATTTGCATCTGGCCATTTCTTTGACAGAATAGCCCAAACTTGCAATTTTATGTAGCTAACACTTGGCTAGCATTATTTTAAACCCTCTTCCAGATTCTTTAGAAATTCTGAACATCAAGTCAGCATGCAGGGAACATAGCAATTGCATTAGTACCTAATATGACAATTTTCTAAGAATGGTTGACATAATTTTCCCATGATAGCTCATTTGTTACTATTTTGATTGCTATGGTTGTACAGTTTGTGCCAGATTTTTATTAGTTTTAATTAATGTGCTTGTGCATTGTTTTAAATGGAAATGGTTAATGAATTATTATATGTTTTATGGAATGAAAATTCGATAATAAACATTATTTTAACTACGACTAGCAGAGACCTTTCTTTTCCTCTACCACTTCACACATAAATTGACAGGGTAGGACAACTACTTACTCAGTACGTCCTCTGAGGTGGGGATGAATGTGCCTGCCCCCAGGTCATTCGTCTCCAAGTGTAACATACTGTTCACAAATGAGGAGGTATAGGACAGGTAAGTGCTCTAAAAAATGTATTCAGTTAACATTGGGTTCATCACCAAAAGAAAACAGGACCAGGCAGTTCAATTTCCATTGCTTTCTTACTCTCCAACCTCCACATTCCACTCTAAACACTAGAACCACAATCCTCAGGCAGGATACACATACCCAAACCAATCAAACTTGACTATAACTATATAGAACTTCAGTTCTATTATTGTCAACTATGACTATATATTAACTAGTTTGACTACAACTATGCGTAATGCTGTCAGCAAGATATTGTCCAAAGAGCTGGAAAGAAGTTGAAACATCTAACTCCCCAAAATTTCTCTCCAGGCAATATGGCCTGAAGGGATTTAATGATAAATTCTCCCCCATATTAAAAGTTGAGCCCCTAATGGCAGGTCTGTCCTCTCAAGACGGCATCATCTTGGATGATGTCTCTTCTGCCAACCCTAGAGACGGTAAAGTGGAAGTCACAGTTATATGCTATTTGTATGGCCATAAGCTTTTCTGTGGTTATAACACCTATGTTCCTTGTGTAATGCAGTGCCTCTTTAAAGGCTTCCAGACCTTAGCAGACATCATGCAAAATAGAGATGACTGGCCGGTAATTTTGCAATTAATCTAACGACTAGTGAGATTTATCTCTGACTTATCAGTCTGAGAGTAGATATTTCACAAAAATATCTCCTCGTGCACATACCTTTCCCTGGTGCAAAACTGTTTGTACCACAACTTAAAGAGATGATGACAAAATGATCAGAGATCATAAACGTATGGGTTGAGTTTGCTCTCTATACAGAGGTAGAGTCTCCAGTTCCAGAAGAGTATTTGATTCAACAATACTCTACAAAGTGTAGAGTCAGCTCTTTCGAGAGGGAGGTGTAGGCTGGACATCCCTCCAGTCCTCAATGCCCTCCTCAATCCCAAAATCATAATTATCGGCCATACGATTCTTCACAAGACTTTCAAATCGGTGGTTGACTACAAGAATTTGCGAAGTCTGGGGCAGTTTGATTGTCACATTTTTGCATCCTTCAGACAAACCAGCCAGGGTACAAAATGCCATTTTTTGTCTTTCCTACAATTTCAGGATGATCCCAGTTTCTCATTGTTCATGTTTCAAAAAGCCTTTTCACAATGAGTCCATGAATTACAAAGAAAGCAGCAATTGTTCAAGTTCTTCCAGATAAACAAGGAAAAATATGCCTTTCCATACTCTTTTTTTGTCCGAAAACAGTCAGGGGAGTTCCACCCAGTGATAGACCTCAAAGAGGTTAACTTTTTTGTCCCACTGGTCACATTCAAGATTGTCACTATCCAATTCATAATTCTCCTAATTCTTCCTGGGTATTATGTAGCCTCACCGGGCTTGTTGACAGACACATATTTACATATCCCAATTCATCCTAACTCTCAGAGATTTCTGAGATTCTGCATTTTTGGAAGATCTGAAAGTTTAAGGTCTTTGGTCTAAGGAGAAGAACCCAAGTTCCTCCAACGGGAGTCAATTAGAAGCAATGCTACAGGTGCTAATTCACTTCTGGGATAGAACATTTGAAAAAGAAAGGAGCCGAAGAAAGAAGTGAATTGTGCTAAGAAAAGGACATCATAACTCACACGAGGGGAGAGGGTCAAAATAATTCTCCACTACCTGAACCCCCTAATGTAACATGTTAACACACAGAGGGGTAGGGAGAAACTATCCGATGCAGACTAAATAATAGGTGTAAAGTGACAAAACTAATATGTTTTGAAAACTGCCCTCACTCCAAATCAAATCAAATAAGCTTTATTCGGTTTTTGTTTAAAACCATAAAAGTACCAAAGAAATACAAAACATGTAAACATGACTCAACATATCATTTGCAGAATAAAAAAGAAAAACCTACTATAATAAACAAGCTAAAATCAATTTGTCCCTTCAGGTGAATAGAAAGGTATTTACAAAAGATCGGGAAAAAAAGGGTGGTTGTTGGTAGCACCAGGTTCATGACATCCCCTTTTACCAAGAATTATGGTTCCATGTCGCTTGCCTTAGGGACGGGTAGGGTCGAGGGCCGGGATAAAAATCGTACAAGTCCCAAATGCGGATGGGACCATCTCCCTCTTTGGATTGGGAGAATCGCAAATAGGGGACGATGTTCATAGTTTTGAATTTAATTAAAATAAGGTCGCCCGGAATGTCTTTGGGTGACGTACCAAGCCACCCCACCCTCCTGACCCTCAGTATGCCGCCATCTAGAGCAGGTGGCAATGGTCTGTGTTGTTTTAGCCAGGAGATGGTTTTATTTAACAAGTCCTGATGAGATTCAAATTTGCCCTGGATAGGTGCAGGGACCCCAGAAAGAACAGTCACGAAGGGGGCAGCTTCTGGAGGTAGGTTGATCCGATTCCTGCTTTCGTGTGCAAACCTGGGTAGTCTATGGGGTGAAATAATGTTCCGGCCTCTTGGAATTAGTGGAGAGATGAGGGGTTCAGGAATTTGAGCTTTCATAGGTGTCGTGGGTTTGAGGTTTTCTTTATTGCAGGGGAGAATAGGGTAAATGGATGCGGCAGTTATTTCAGTTGGGATAGGGTTCCTTGATAATTTATTTTCAATACTGGTCAACCTGTCTCCCAGCTCATTTATTTTAGTAATCAGGGGTGATAGTGCGGTTGTTAGCAGTTGTTCGATCTGTGCCAGCAGGGTCAATTGGAGTGGTGAAACTGGGTAAGTTGTTTTGTTCAACGCCTCAGTTGGCAATATTATTGGTGGATTGGGAGGTTGTAGTGAGGGACTAGTGCACATTATATCGGTATTCTCAATGTCAATGTCATTTACCTCATCAGCATCTCTACCCACTATAGGGGGGTAGATACATTCAGGGCGTAGTTCGTTCCACACAGGGCATTCAATTCCTCCCAGATGGACATGGTATAAAAACAGTGCAATGTCAGAATCGATATGAATTAAAACAGTACCTCCAAGTTCGTAAGAGCCAAATGGGGTGTCCCGACCCGGCCTCCTCGTGCCTCTGAGGGCCACAGAGGGCCCGCCCTTTGCCCGGGCTTCGCCCGGCGTCCCGCGGAGCTGAGTGGAGCGCTGCTTTTAGGCGCCTCCTGGCGCTTCCGTGTTGTCAGAGAGCAGCGCCGCCGCTAAGGCTGCCGGGACATGTAGTCCCGGGGCGGCGGCGCTGTGGGCTGTACAAGATGACTCCTGGCGGTGGCGGTTGCGTTGGGGGCCTCCTGGCCTCCCCCCCTTCAGTATCAGGTAAGTGCAAATGTCCCCCAAGCTCCGCCGAGCGGAGCGCTGCTTTTAGGCGCCTCCTGGCGCTTCCGTGTTGTTAGAGAGCAGCGCCGCCGCTAAGGCTGCCAGGACATGTAGTCCCGGGGCGGCGGCGCTGTGGGCTGAACAAGATGACACCTGGCGGTGGCGGTTGCGTTGGGGGCCTCCTGGCCCCCCCCTTCAGTATCAAGTAAGTGCAAATGTCCCCCCTCACAAACAAATGTGTGTGACATGCTTCATCATCGGGTCTGCTCACAAAACGCCCTGGCATAGCAACGCACAGGACGGAGCATAGGGGAGGGGAAACAAAAACATACACAAAACAACACAGACGTGACAGATCAGTGATAACACAGTGAGTATCACCATGTGACTGGGTACATGTCACACACATTTGTGTGTGAGTGAGGGCAGTTTTCAAAACATATTAGTTTTGTCACTATACACCTATTGTTTTTATCTGCGTCGGATGGTTTCTCCCTACACCGCTCTGTGTTAACTAAGAAAAGAACAGCCACACCAGAGCCAAAAGAGTCAGTGCATGCTTACTATGAGAGGCTTATGCAGATCTCTGGTAGGTACAGTGGAGTTGAAAAGCCGGAAAGAGAAAGCATTAGCTATTTGTATGGCCTTTTTTGTATTTGCATTAGGAGCTTAGCGACCATATTAAGTAGAGTGTATTCTGCTGGAAGACTAAGAGGATTGACATGATACTGAAGAATGACAAATGCTATAGTGACTGTTTTGATGTGAAATGAAGAATGCCAAAGAGAAGTTTATGATTGGGCAGCCCAAGCTGATTCAGAGAAGCAATAGAAAGCAGATGATCACTTCATATTCAGATTTTGTGGAGCATAAGAATTCAGGTGTGATTGGAATGTAAGGAATGGGAAGGAATAATGATATGGTGCAAATTCAGGCTCAGAGCCAAGTGAAAGGATTTGTGAAAAATGTTGGAATGAAAGCAAACATTAATTTGCTAAAGAACACTGCTTATCATGTCTGCTGGAAAATCGAACACTGGAAGTGCAAATGGAGACAGAATCCAGATCGATTTAAAATCATTTTGTTACTCAGGTGCACTGAAATATCAGATGCAGATGCAGGTTGCTCCCCAGCCCAACAAATTCCTATGCATAATATGTAAGGTCAGGGTCAGTAACAGACAAATATGCCCATAGCTCCAGTGTTGCAGCTAAACATGAGAAACAAGATGCCATACAATCCAGAGTGCCAGCAGAATCCATTCATTCTGAGCAATGATTTTCCCAGTTTTCACTTTTCACAAATTTGCAATAAAGGTGCTGGAGGGGGAAGAGGACTGCATGTTTGGTGCAGTCCTAGAGGTAGACCTGAGTGGGACACATGTAGATGGTGAGGCAGAGCACCACGCACTTCTAATCAATTCTGGTGCTACCGTCTCCTTAGTTTGTTCCATGCAGATTCCAAACCTACCCTTTAGGGCAAAGAAGTCCAAATTGTAGGAAACTGCAATAAGCAGGTTACTAATTGGGTCACAGCAGATGTTCCAGTTAAAATAGGGTTAATGGGGAACAGTCACCAATTCATATGTAATTTAAGACCTGTTCATTAACTTGGCAGGGATTTGCTTTGTAAAATGAATTGGTGTTGCAATTGCAACCAAAGATGAAGAGTCAGTTTGTAAAATAAAATCACAAATTTTCAGCTGTACCTAATTCCTACAAAAGATGACCTGCTTCTTGATTTATTATATATGGTGAAAGAAGAGGTATTGAATTTTACAGGGAAAGAAATAGGACTAATAAAAAGTGCAAAGCCAGTCAGAATATGGTGCAATATGCGGCTGCGAGATTGATCAGAAGAATACCTTTTGGACATCATATCTCTCCGCGCATCAACCAGCTTCACTGGCTACCGGCAGCCAAACGGATTGAATTTAAGTCATTGAGGGTAGCTTCCAGGGCTCTGGGAGGTAATTGTCCCAGTTACATTAGGAAACGTATCCGCCCCTATCTTCAAAAACGCTTGTTAAGATTGAACTCCCAGAACTTGCTCTGCGTGCCTCAATATGCGAAGGCACGCAGTGGCAGTAGATCCTTCACGGTGATTATGACCAGGCTATGGAACTCTCTTCCAGTAAAACTTAGTCTAATTCAATCGGATTCTGAGTTCAGGAAATAGCTGAAGACCTGGTTATTGAACCAGAACTAGTCTCTTGAGTTTCTACCTTTCCTGCTTGTCTGTGATAGAGCCGGGACATTTCTGTTAGAGGTAGCTGTTGCGCTTTATAAATGCACTATTATTATTATTATTTAACCACAAACATCCACTCTAGTTATCAACCACAAGCATCAGGAGTGGTTAACAGAATGAATGGCACTATCAAATCTAGGCCTGATAAAGTGTGAGCCTCCACAAATCTAAAACAGCCCAATGCTCTTCTGTTAAAATAGGTCCAAGTCCAAATTTTTAATAAAAAGTAGTATTTATTTGCAACACGGTTGAGCCAACCATACAGGTCAAGAACAAATGTACAATGGACAACACAAACAATATCTGGAATATTAGAATCTAGAATCACATTGAAAGGATGCTCTGTCACATGCAAGGTGGCATGCTGCAGAACAACCTAAGATCTTAAAGAGACATGCAACAAGTGAAGTACTATAGATGTAACACCTTCTTCTCATTCTAAAGAGCATTCGATGTACTCCAAATGAAAAGGCTGATCTCTCACCCCAGGAACTTTGATAGGCATAGCTTTGCAAGCCCCTTATGTTCCCTCGGCAGTAACTTGTATCGTTAACTGGTGATATTGTATTGAATTAATGCACAGGTCTGACTACTATGAAATATGGCAACAACATCGACTAAAGAAAGTCCACGCCATGCACTGTAACCAGGTGACTGCATTCTGATCAAGAAGCATGTCCATAAAAGTTGTTTGGAGCCGACGCAGAAGGTAGTGGTGGACATAACTCACATAATTCCAAGTAGCATAATCACGTGGAATTACCTAAAATTTCCTTGAGATCACGCAGAATTATGCGAGTAAAGTAATTCTGAGATTAGAGACATTTCTTAACATGAAAATGCCCCTTTGCTTTCAAAATGGACACAAGGATGGATATTTGTGCTTAAGAAATAGAGCTAAATTCAGCAGAACTGGATTACGGAATGGGTGCAGTCACTCGAGCTCACTAAATGTGTTCTTGGGGTAGAATTATTCGCTAAGTTACTCCCAGCATTTAGAACTAATTTCACAAAATGCACTCTTGCATCCATAATGGTTGTGAGCATTAATTTTTGCACTAAGAAATAGAGTTAAATGCAACAGAACAAGATTAGCGAACGTCTGCTCGTGCTCGCTAAATGTGCTCTTGCAGTACGATGTTCCCCTCAAATTACATTAGTAGGAGTATTCGCATAATTATCGGTAATTCCGCGTCAAAGAGTAACACTGAATTGCCAAAATTACTCTGATTACTCTAGTGGCATTGGTTTTGGTCATAGCCAAGTGGAAAGGACCACACCAAGTCATGCTTGTGCCTAACACTGCTGTAAAGTGTGCTGTAGTCCCACAGCAGATGCATGAAACTCACACATGAAGAGGGAAGACATCAGATGAAGTAGAGGTGACAACAACCACTGACTCAAAGAGTCAAGCTCAAGTTTTCTGCTTGGATTCATAGAGAGGAGAAGTAAATCCTGAAAATTGTCAAAGTTATGGTGACCATCCTTGTACCAGTAGTCAGTTTCAGTTTGTAAATCAGCATTTTAGAAGACAAGAAGCACTGTTCTCAAGTCATGAGCAATAATAAGAAACAGTCTGTTATATTCTACTATGGCTCATTTCTATGCATGCCTTTATCCACTTCATGCTTTCTAGTGGATTGCCTTTGGAATGCCTCTGCACTGTGTTTCATCATAGAATGTTGGGTGGAGGTTGAAAGAAACACACAGTTATGATGGGGCTGAGCTGCCTGCTGGTGGCTCCTGGTGGGTTCTTGTTCTTGACTTATTCCTGATTACTTAACATCTCACTAAATACCTCTTGAATACCTCAACTCGGCTGGACTTAGGGCCCGATGTAGGTAAAAGCGATTTTCCGATTTCAAAATACCGAGGCGGTCCGAATCGGTATTCTGAAATCGGAAAACGAGATGTAGGGAAAAAAAAGCGATTGAATACCGATTCGGTCGGCATCGGTAATGAGAATCGGTACGTTCCGAATCGGCACGGACCGAATCGGGAAGTACCGATTCGGCTAAAAACGAATCGGAAATTACCGATTCGGCTAACACCGAATCGGATAGTCCTGATTCGGCTAACACCGAATCGGTAAAAGCCGAATCGGTAAAATCCGATTCGGCAATCATAGATTCGTAGCCATGAAAACACACCCATGGCGAAAAAGCCCATAGGAATGCATTGAAGAAACCGAATCGGCTTTTACCGAATCGGATAATACCGAATCGGATTTTACCGAATCGGTAATATCCAATTCGGTAAAAGCCGATTCGGCAAAAGCCGATTCAGCCAATGAGGTGGCTCCCCCTCCCCCACCCAAACAGGGAGTGGCAACCCTGGCAGGTGCAGCTAATTAAGAAGTTTCTGGAGAGCCAGCCTGAGCTCAACACTCACAGTTAGCAGCAGTGGGAGTAGGAGGTTGTCAACTGTAGTGAAGAACATGGCAGACCAGAGCGAGAGCCAGAAGTCCTCCCAGAAGAGGAAGCCGAAGTTCACCACCACCGAGCTTCAGGTGCTGGTCGAGGAGGTGGTGAGGGTGCACCGCCAGCTGTTTGGAAAGCTGTCCCTCAATGTGCCAGACAGCACCAAGAGGAGGATCTGGGCCGAAATCGCCCAAAAGGTGAATGCTGCGGGTGTCACCCCCAGGTCCGTAGAAGAACTCAAGAAGAGATTCTACGACATCCGCAGCCTCACAAAAAGGAAGATGGCAGAGATCCAGAGGCAGGCTGGAGGCACTGGAGGAGGCAGGAACCCGGCGCCACCCCTCACCGAGCTGGAGGAACTGGTCTCCAGCACCATTGAGAGGGAGAGTGTTAGTGGAATTGGGACCCTGGACAGCTCTGCGAGAGCTACAGCTACAGGTAAGAAGCATGCGCATCATGACACAACCTACCAGACACCTCCCCATTAGACACAATGCATAGGCAAACCACAGCACAGTACTGTCACCAACATACAAGAGACAAGCATCATGGTACATGTAGTCAGCAGAAGTTAGCAAAATATGGCAGTGCAGAATCACAAGACAGGAAACAGTGTGACACAGTGTAAGGAGATGCAAGGACATGTGGAATGCTTTAATTGTACTGACTGTAACACATCGGCACTCAGTTTACAAATGCTTCTTTGTACCTAGGGGCCCCATCAGGCGGAACAACATTGTCATCAGAGGGAGCAGCACCGTCTGACACTGCACTCGCAGGGCCGAGCACCAGCCAGGCTGCCCAGGAGGAGGAGGAGGACGGAAACACCCTAGGGCTAGGTATGGAGGGAGACCTGGTGATAGACTTCGATGCACTGCACTCCCCACAAATGGCCAGCACACCCCCCTTGCAGTTCTCCCCAGAGAACTCCCCTACAAGGGACACCATTCCGCCTACACCAGCTCCTGCCACAACCATGGCTTTGCCACCTGTACAACCTGTCCTGGGAGCAGGGGCTCAGGGACCGGCCAGCACCACACCCCCACCAGTGGCACCCCAGCCCACTCAGCAGGCCGGCAGCAGCAGTGCCCGGCGCCGTACCATCACCACCACTGCTGCACCAGCACGGGAGGGCAGTGTATTCCTGGGCCTCGAGGGACAGATGGTGAAGATACAGAGGCAACAGGCAAAATCCACGATGGCCTGCGAACGCCAGCTCCTGCAGCACAACCTGCAGATGGGAGAAATGGTAAAGGGATTTCAGGCCTTCGTGGAATCGAACAAGGAGGTGGCAGCAGGGTTAGGCAGGCTAACCACTGCCATAACCCAATCATCTAGCAGACAGGAGGAGCATGAGCTGGTGCGCAGGCGGGATGCCCGGGTGCTGAACCGCGCCATGAGCCGTCTTGCTGCGGCGACGGCACAACTGTGCCAGCGCAGCGCGAACATGGAATCTAGCCTGAGTCAGAATACGGCAGAGCTCACAAGGGGGATGGCCCGGATCACCACTGCTATGGAGGCCATGATTATTTCGAACACAGCCTCCAATCCTGCCCTGGACCTGGGTGATGCTGGGGACAGCAGCAGCCGCAGCAGCCCGGCCAGCGCTGCGTCTGAGCCACGTAGGAGCACCAGGCGCTCCGCAGATGCTGCTGGGCATTCAGAGGGGGCTGAGGGACACCCCAGTGGGTCTGGCAAGCGGGCAAAGAAATAGCCTTGGAAGGGCGGGTGAGGCAACCTGAACCTTGGACTTTTGTTTTTTTTCCTATACACCATTTTTTGTTGCACATTAGTGCTGTAACTGTGTTGCAACAGTATTAACATTTGTTTTTTCCCAACCACCATTTAGCTGTCTTTGCATCTGTACTCACTCAGAAATAGTTCTCAGTAATCTCCTCACGTCTGTATCTGCCATCACTTGGCTTACACACCCCAGCTGGCTGTGTCAGTGGCACAGCTTCGTCGTCGTCATGGTCCTCGTAGTCAGACAACTCCACCTCAGTGCCCTTCTTCACCGCAAGGTTGTGTAACATTGCACATACAGCTATGATCTTGCAGCAGGTGATGGGGGTATACTGCCTTGCACCTCCACTCTTGTGCAGGCATCTGAATCTACTTTTCCAGATGCCAAAGGTCCGTTCGACAACATTCCTTGTGCGTATGTGGGCCCGGTTATACCTCCTTTGGCTGGGTGTGGAGGGGTTGAGGTAGGGGGTGAGTATGAATGAGCGGAGGGCATATGCACTGTCGCCTGGAAGAGAAAGGGGTTACATTACACACATGCATACATGTATTCCACCTAGCTACTATGTGTTATGGGGGTCTGATGATGTGTCTCACCTAGGAGGTATTCCTTCACCAAATTCGCCAGCCATCAGCCGTGCATAGATGCCGCTCTGTTGGAAAATATAGGAGTCATGGGTACTCCCTGGAAATTTTGCTACCAGGTCTGTGATGGTGCACTTTGCATTGCAGATCACCTGCACGTTGATGGTGTGTGTAGACTTGCGATTGCGGTATATGTATTCGGTGTCCGCTGGTGGGCAAATCGGAATGTGCGTGCCATCTATGCAACCGATGATTTGGGGAAATTGTGCCATCTGGTAGAAGTCAGCTTTGGTTTGTAGCAGTTCTGCGTGGGTTGCAGGGAAAGAGATGTATTGGTCCATCCTGTGTATCATGGCGTCAAGGAATGTGTGGAAGAACCTTGACAGGCTGCTCTGGCTCACCCCTCCTGCTGCTGCTACTCCACTTTGATAGCTGCCAGACGCTAGCAGGTGTAGGCTGCATAGCACCTGGATGTGCGCAGGGATGGCGTGTGCCCTTGGGGTGTGGTGGTCCAAGAATGGCTTGAGATCCCTGATGAGCTCGAGTATGGTGTCAGAGTCCAGCCTGTATCTCTGTAGTATCTCTGCCTCTGTGAGCATGAACAGGGTTATCCTCTGTCTGTAGACCTGTTCATTTCTTAGCCATTCCCTCTGTCCTTCCTGCTGTAGCCGTAGCCGCCTCGCAATGACATAAAAAGCTGCCATCCTGCAAGTTGCAATGCATTTTGGGCCTGTTTATATGGGTTGGAGTTGGTTACCACCTGATTGCAATCCATGGTAAATACCGAGTGAATTCTACCGATTTTGAGCCGATTTCGGTGTTTCTGTGCCTCCCTACATCTCCCCATCTGTCGGAATCGGGGAATTTCCCGAACGGCGATTCATACGAATCGGCATGTTTTCCGATTCGGCTCATGTCCGATTCGGTCTACCTACCGATTCGGTACATGGACCGAATCGGTGAATTTCCGAATCGGTGTCACTACCGAATCGGTACATGGACCGAATCGGTGAATTTCCGATTCGGTGTCACTACCGAATCGGTACATGGACCGAATCGGTGAATTTCCGAATCGGTGTCACTACCGAATCGGTACATGGACCGAATCGGTGATTTTCCGATTCGGTGTCACTACCGATTCGGTACATGGACCGAATCGGTGCTTGCATCCGATTCGGTGTTTTTCCGATTCGTTACATATCCGATTTTCGGTATGTACGTATCGGATTCTTTCCCATTCGGTACTCATTCCGATTCGGTTTTCACTCCGATTCTTTATGTTTTTTGTTCCCTACATCTCGATGGCTGTTTACCGATCGGTAAGGGCCAAAAATCGGTATTTTCGGCCGTTACCGATCGGTAACGCCCTACCTACATCGGGCCCTTAGTTACTACACAGTCTCGGATCCAGTTTGTGAAAAAGTCAAACAGAAAATTGGAGTATTTACAACCCCCAAAGGAAAGCAATTCACATTGAGACAAGTAGCTAGTTATGTTATGTTATGTTATTAAGATTTTTATAGCGCACAGCTGCCCCAGCAAAGGGGCGTCCCGGCACTTTTGACTGGCAGAAGAAAAGTACCAATACATAACTGAACAGAGAGCAAAAAGGAATAGCCCGAGGGCGCTCTTATGGGCCAGGAGGGAAGAGGAATGTTTTGATGGCCCTCCTGAAAGCAGACAAATCCTCTAGGGCACGGATATGAGCTGGTAGTGAGTTCCAGAGCTTGGCGGCGAGTTAACGGAAAGACCGACCTCCGGCCTGAGAACGATTGAACCGTGGAACTGTGGCCAGATTTTGACCCAATGACCTCAAAGAGCGGGAGGGAACATATGTGGTAAGAAGATGCGCCAAGATCTGGGGGGAAGACAGCTTAAGAATTTTAAAAGAAAGACAAAGAGTCTTAAACTCGATCCTTTGAGCTATGGGGAGCCAATGGAGCTTATGAATGGTTGCTTTCGCCGAGCAGAACCTAGGTAAGCCCACCCGGACTCTGGCTGCAGCGTTCTGAACATGTTGCATCCGGATGGCTTCCGCCTGATTGGCCCCCAGCAGGAGTGAACTCGCATAATCTAATCGCGAGAGTATAGTGGCCTGGATTATCAACTGTCTGGTCGGGGCATCAAAAAATTTCAGGTCTCGCCTAAGCTCATGCAATATACCGAAACAGGTAGCAGCTACTTTTTTAGTGTGTCTGCAAAAACTGAGGGCGGGATCTAACCAGACACCCACATTTTTCACCTCAGACACCGGGATGGGAGTTGGGCCTAGCTCTGAGGGCCACCACTGATCGCCTCAGAGGTTGCTGTGTTTGCCCACGATTAGAACCTCTGTGTTCTTCGCATTAAGCTGCAAGCAGTTCGCCGTCATCCAGCCAGCCACTCCTGTCAGGCCATCCCTGAACCTAGAGGCCCCGGAGACGGCATCCCCACTAAGGGCCACCGCCAGCTGCGTGTCGTCAGCATAGGATACCATATTCAGGCCCCACTGATTGGCGACCGCAGCCAGCGGCTGCACATACAGGTTGAACAGCGTGGGTCTAAGTGCCGACCCCTGAGGTACTCCCAGCTCAATGAAATAGGGCTTGGACTCAAATGGAGGTATAGCGACCCGGAATGTGCGATCTGATAGGAATGAACGAAACCAATCCAATGCCCGCCCAGAGACGCTTGCTTCTCCCAGACGAAGCAGCAGTATCACGTGTGAAACCGTGTCAAACGCGGCACTGAGGTCAAGTAACACCAGTGCCGCAGTATGACCGGAATCCAACACGGAACGCAGATGTTCCATCATAGCAAGGAGAGCTGTCTCAGTGGTATAACCTGCCCGAAACCCGTTCTGACAGGGGTCCAGGATTTTGGCGGTTTGGAGGTGTTTAGGCAGGGTCTCATTCACATGAGCCTCAGCGACCTTAGCGGGCCATGGGAGAAGAGAGATTGGGCGATAATTCTCCAATTTAAGCGGGTCCAGCGCAGGTTTCTTCAAGATAGGCGTGACATTGGCTTGTTTCCATTTGGTGGGTACTATGCCAGAAGAGAACGAGAGATTGATAAGGTCACGGATAGGGGGAAGGCACACAGCAGCCGACTCTCTCAACTGCACAGGTCTAAGCGGATCCGCCGGAGACCCAGATTTAACTTTCGCCGCCATCCTGTCCAACTCCACCTCAGAAATGCCAGGAAGTACAGATAGAACCACGTTAGTGATAGAGTTGGGCCTCTGGTCCTCACTCTGGAGGACGGCGCTAGGGAAGGAGCGATAGATGGTCTGCACCTTTTCCAAGAAAAAGGTAGCAAGTTCTTCGCAGTGAGACTCTGAACAGATCTCAGCTACTGGGGCTCTTTTGGCAGTCAAGTCTTTAAGGACTTTAAAGATCAGCTTGGTGGGATTAGAGCTACGTTTGAACTCTTGGGAGTAATAGGCCGCACGAGCCCTACAGATGGCTCTGTGGTACGTTGTAACTTTGGCTAGGTATAGAGTTTTTTCTCAGTCTCGTAGATTTTACGCCAAACTCTTTCTGCTTGTTTACATGATTTTTTTAAGAGCGATAAGGCGCTATCAAACCAGGGGCTTGGTTCGAGTAAGCGACATTTACTCCATGTTGCAGGGACCAAGAGGTCGAGGGCCCGGGAGACCCAGTCACAAAAAATATCATAGCCAAATTCAACGTCATTGAAAGGGCCAGGCGAATGTTCGCCGAGCAGCCGATGAAAATCCTCAAGTATTAGCTTCTTCCATGGGCATTTGAGAATGACCCTGTCTATGGTTTTGAAAGGGGGGGGCGCTAATAGTAAGATGAAATTCCACTAGGTGATGGTCAGACCATGCCATCGGTGTTGGCGGCAAGGTCGTAACTCCGGACAGATTAGTAAATGTAGGGTCCAGGGTGTGTCCGCCCTCATGCTTGGGGTGAGTAACCACCTGTCTTAGCTGCAGTGTCTCTAGGTCAGTGAGTGTGCTACCAATAGCAGAAGAGTGGCAGAGTTCGAAATGGAGATTGAGGTCGCCAAAGACACTGAAGTTGGCAGACCCAACAGCCAGAGAGCTCACTATTTCTGGAAAATGCCTTTCTGAAAGTGACATCACTGCCAGGGGGTCTATAGATCAGAGGACCTGAGAAAGGTAAATGATTGTTGATTGAGATGGCGAACTGTGCGCTTTCACAACCAGCTGTGGCTAATTTCTTCCAGACACAAGGGTAGCATGATTTAACTATCGCTGCAATGCCCCCCACCCCTGGAATTGCGATTATGGGTGTAAATGGAGTAGTCTGGGGGGAGCACTAGGTTCAGCTCAGCCGTGGCTTCATCGCGCAGCCAAGTTTCGGTCATGAAGAAAACATCAGGGGCCTCCTCCAGAATAAGGTCATGGATTTTGGCATGATGTTTGACCAATGACCTAACGTTAAGATGCCAGAATTTTAAGTCTCGGTGAGCCGAATGCTTGGGGGTCACAGGTGCTGTATGAGGGGGCTCGGTAAGGGCACTAATAGGGGTGGAGGATGTAAGCACAAAGTTACTACAAGGATACTGAAAGGGGCCGCAAAGCAGGTCAAGAGGGGAATGCTCACAGTGCGAGGCCAACTGCTGAATACTGAGTAGCTCTTGGTTACAGACCACCGACATACGTGAAAGGTACAGAGTCCATGGACCCTGGCGCCTCATTCGCGCTGACGGGCGCAGACGGGCAGGACTCTGGCACGACTCCGGCGCGAATACGGCACACACGCTGCGCGTTTGCATGGCCGCTTTAAGTAAAGGTCTAGCGTGTCCTGCCTGAGCACTAGACCGCTGACCAAAATGGCGCCGCCAGATGTCCCTACCTACCCCCAAAATGGCACCAGGTATGTTCTAGACCGGGCTAGGGACCAGCAAAAGTAGCAGTGAGTATTCCAATTACAGTGCAAGTATGCGCTAGTGTCCGTATTTAAAATCAGGGGAAAATGCAAAATAAAAGTTAAACAAGTCACCAAAACGGGGTAATTTTAAAATAGTCCAAGCTATCAAGCAACTATCAGGGACTAAAAGCGCGTTATGCTTAAGCGCTAAACGTAACCAGCATACCTTGTCAAGGTTGATCTCAGCACAAGTTTGACTATGAATGAAGAAGACTCAGCAGCAGCCACAAGTGAAGACAACAATTGAGAGAGTGCAGGAAGGAGATAAGTGGCCTGAAACTGTGAAAAGAACAAGTAACAGGTGACACCGGAAGAAACAAAGATCAGAAGTAATTAGAGAAGAACCAGAGACAATTGAAATTGATTCTGGAAATAGTGACAGTGACTCACCAGTTGCTATGAAATTAACAACAAGAAGAATCCCAAACAGAAATTACACATCACGTGATTAGACCAATCTAGCATTTGTGCCAAATGAAGAATTGGAGGTAGAAATCTTTAATTTATCAAACTGTTGCCAATTCATCTTCAAAGGCAAGCCACAAAAACAAGAAGAACCACCTTGAAATTATGTTAAATCTTAATGACTTTGAAACTAAGAAGTTGACCTTTGCAAGAATCTAGTTGAAGAAAAAATAGTCTTGAAATTAAAGCTGAATTATTATACTGAAAAAAGATCTTGAGGTCTAATTTTTGATTCCTGATTTTTTAATTTGATTTTTTAATTTTTGTTTCTATTCACAGTAGAAGATGGCCTACAGCAAATGCTATAAAATATTTAGTACGGTTCCAATAATAGTGTTATCAATAGTGTTAATTGATCTAATGTTGTACCTAATTTCCCTGTAGGTACAGACTAATGAGTAGTTATAGAGAACATATCTATGCTAATTTTTTAGATGAGTATGTTAGGATCATAGGTATAGGGAATTGATTCAAATGCACTTTTCTCTTCTTTTCTACAGGTGAAGGTGCAACATACTACCAGTTGCTGTTATCATTTAGCCTGACTTGTAATGTTTTTGTTGGAATAATTAACAAGCAAGAGTTTCTATCACCATATCCTTTGTACTTCAACACTTTGATGGAAGAACTTCCTGTTCCAGAATGGTTGTGGAAGTTCTGTGACTTCTAAATATTTCATGGTTGCACAACATAACCTCAATATTAACTTGACGTAAAAAAGGGAGTATGTTTGTATTCAGAGTAAACAGGAGAGTGAATTTGTTAAGGAATATAATTAGAGGAGAGTGAACATTTTCAGAAATTTGAATGATGCAAGCAAATTTTAAAAATGATGCAAGAAATTTTACAAACAAATCGAGGTTAGAGAGAAATTTAGAAATAAGAATTTGCATTCCAGATTAAGAATGGAGCATAAGAGAAAGGGTGAATTAAGAATGATGCACTATGACCCTACAGGTCGTACGTCGATGGAGTTGTTCGAAAGAGTGTGAAAGAAGTTATTGTTGTTAGTGGTGAATTTCTTTTTGGTGAAGAGCCATTACATAGGGAAATTAATTATGTGTAGGAGAAGAATGCCTCAATCAATCAGCATTTGTATTGTCAGCACTGTCACCCCTAGGTGTATATGGGCACTGTGAGTGCGACGTCTCTGTCAAAGAGCCTAGTCTTGAGTTTCTTCCTAAAGTCTGTAAGGTAGGGTGTTGTTCGAAGATGGAGGGGTAGGTCATTCCAGGTTTTGGGGGCGATGTAGGAGAAGGAGAACCCCCACTGCAACTGCGATGTGGGGGTGTGCGTGCGCACGGGCTAGTGAAGAGGAGTGCAGGTGGCTTGCGTGTAGGTGGAAGTTCAGTCTCTGGTTGATGTAGGCCGGTACTTGATCATGCAGAATTTTAAAGGCATACGTGAGGATCTTAAAATGTCATCTCTACTGGATGGGAAGCCAGTGGAGATTTCCGAAGTGGGGGGGTTGATGTGGGTCCGTTTGGAGAGGTCCAGGATTACGGCAGTATTCTGTATGGTTTGCAGTCTTTTGAGGAGCTTGGTGGGGATGCTGCCATAGAGAGCACTGCTGTAGTTGAGGTGGCTGGTGACGGTCTTTCTGGTGTTGACTGAGATCCATCTGAAGATTCTGCAGAGTGTGCGAATGGTGTGGAAGCATAAGGAGGCAATTGCATTGACGTGTCAGTTCCTGGTCAGTCCGCTGTTGAGGGTGATGCCTAGGTTGCATGCATAGTCCTTAGGTGTGGGTGTTTGTTCGAGTTCTTCTGGCCACCAGCTGTGATCCCATATGCTTTTGTTCTTTCCAAACATCAGTACTTCTGTTTTGTTGGACTTGAGTTTAACAGTATTAGATCAGAGTGGGGAGAGAGAAGCTGAGATCCATTTGGCTTCCTTGCAGTAATCAATAATCAAAAGGGAATGGATCACTTGTACCTGTGTAACCAGGGTTAGGTGTGATGGCCCTTTTTGAAAAAAAACCTTATTCATGTACATAGGTGGTCAGGCGGTATATCTTGATTCTCCGCCTATTTGTAACCTGACAGCTTCATAATTGGGTTTTGTTGTGTTGTGGGTATGCTATCCTTCACCTGGAGGTAGACCAATTGGTAATACAGTAGTGATCAGAGATGAAAAAGAGCTACAGTAAAATTTCCTGCATCCCCACTTAAGAGAAGTCTTTAATGGTTTGGAGATGTGGGAAAGTAAAAACAAGGTGGTGCGTGTGTAGATCAAGTTACTAATCGTACGCACTGATTAGTCCATGTGAGCTGTCAGTCCGCTGTTGAGGGTGATGCCTAGGTTGCCTGCAAGGTCTGTAGGTGTGGGTGTTTGTCCGAGTTCTGCTGGCCACCAGCTGTGGTCCCATATGGTTGTGTTCTTCCCAAACAACAGTAATTCTGTTTTGTTGGAGTTGAGTTTAAGACATTTGTCTCTCATATAGTTGGCTACATTTGTCATGGCATCACAGACATTTATTCTGATGAAGGAAGGGTCTTCAGTGAGCGAGAGGATGAGTTGAGTGTTATCTGTGAAGGAAATTATGGTGAGGCCGTGGGATCTGAATATGTCGTGAGGGGGGTCATTTAGGTGTTGAACAAGGTGTGGCTGAGTGATGATCCCTAGGGTACTCCGCATACACTGTGCTTGGTTTCGGAGATGAAGGGAGGCATCCAGATGCTCTATGTACATTCTGTGAGGAAATTGACAGTCGACTTGAGGGTGTTTTGCTAAATGTTGATTTTGTAGAGTCTGTTGATGAGGGTATGACTGGAAACAATGTTGAAAGCAGTAGAGAGGTCAAAGAGGATCACAGCCACAGTCTCCCCATGGTCAATGAAAGTTCTGATGTTATCTGTGGCAGTGATCAGGACTGTCTCAGTGCTGCGGTTGGCACGGAATCGTGATTGGGAGGCGTCAAGTAGGTGTTTTTTCCAGGTGTTGATGGGCTTCTCTAGTACTTTGGCAGGGTAGGGGAACAGAGATTGGTCAATCATTTTTTAGTTCACTGGGGTCGGCAGAGGGTTTCTTTTGGAGAGGTCTAACCACTGCCTATTTCCATCTGTCTGGGAAGGCTTCTGCGGTAATGGAGGTTTTGATGATGCTGGTGAGTTTGGTGCTGTTGGGGTTGGTTCCGAGGTTGAAAAGACAGTGGGGACAGGGGTCGGTGGGTATCCCGGAGTGCATGGATAACATGTTGGCCATGGTGGTCTTAGTGGTGAGCGGAGACCAAGAGGTGATCATTCGGCTGGTGTGTGCTGGTTGGTCGAGGTTGTTGAGGTTGAGAGTTGTGGGTTGGGGGTCAATGTTGTTATAGATGGTGGCAATCTTGCTGTGGAAGTCATCCAAGCTGGTGTCACAGAGTTCTTGAGAGGGGTGGATTGTGTTCTCTGTGGCTGCTGGGTTGGAGAATTCCTTGCTTATTTTGAAGAGTTCTTTAGTGTGGTTAGCCACTGTATCAATGCGGTTTGTGATGGTTGCTCTCTTGGTGTGCTGGTGGTAGTTGCTGAGGGCTGCTTTGCGAGCGGCTCTGTAAGAGGGGTTCCTTGTGGCAAGCCAATGTTTCTCGAGTCAGTAACAGTTGTGGTTGGTGGTTCTGAGCTCTGTCATGTTCCAGTTGGCTTGTTTTGAGGTATTGTTGGCTTTTGCTGGTTTCATCAGGGCAAATCTGTCAACGCATTTGGTGTTGCATGCACAGAAGTTATGGATGGCCTGGTCAAGGCCTGATGAAGCTTCAGGTTGGGTGGCACTGAGGGCCTGTGTCCACTGTGTCTCTGTTACCTTGCCCCACCTGCGGTGGGAGGAGCCATGATGCCTTGGAATGGTGTGCTGAGCGATGGAGATGTTGAAGTGAACAATGGTGTGGTCGGTCCAGGTGAGTTCTGTGACGTGGCCAAATTTTATTCTGTCGCTGGAGGTGAAAATGGAGTTGAGAGTGTGTCCGTCTTTGTGCATGAGTTCAGAAATCAGTTGGGAGAGTCTGATGTTGTTCAGTGTCTCCAGGAGGGCGGCGGAGTTGGTGTTGTTGGGGTCATCGAGGTCGCAGAGTAGGTCGTAGTGGTAGGAATCAATGGCTAAGGGAGCAATCAGGTTGGAGATGGCTTTGCAGAAAGCTGGTCAGAATCCCAGGGGTCTGTATATGAGAGTGCCTCTTATCATGGTCTTGGCGTTGGTCTATAGTTAGAAGTTGAGGTGTTCCATGAGAGGTGTTGAGTTGTCATTGGTTGCAATGCATCGGATAGGTTCCTTGAAGATGATGGTGATGCTCCTGCCTTGTTTGTTGGTTCAGTCTCGGTGTATCATCTTGTAGCCATCGGGTGTTGCGGTGGTAATGTCAGGTTCGAGGAGGGGTTGAGCCATGTTTTGGTGATGAAGGCAACATCTGGGGAGAGGGTGGGGGTAGTGCCCCAGATTTCTGTGGCGTGCTAGCAGAAGGAACAGGTGTTGAGCAGGTTGCATTGGAGCATTGGGTTGTTTGTGCTCTTCTAGGTGGCAGTGGTGGGGGATTCAAGGCAGGCTGGCAGCCTTATGTTGCAGGGTAAGCAGCAATGGGAACAAGTGAGAGGTCCTTTGGCTGAACGCAGGGAGGAAGTGCAGCAGAAGTTGTGTCAGTGTCAGGGGTGTAGAGCCAAGAGCTCCTTGGCGGTATAGTGGTGGATAGCGAGAGGGCTACGGGTCCTGGCGCTGGGTGCAGTCCAGCCTCAGAAAGGTACAGACCTGCTTGCCTTTGGTGCACCAGCAGTGCAGCCGTGCTGCAGCCTCCATTAACTAGGTCCTGAGGGAAGGGCGGGCACTGGGTGGTGGGAGGAGGGATATGGCGGTAGAAAAAACATGGCAGGAAGAGGGAAAAAATAGCAGAAAAAGACAATGTAAAGGACAGAAAATGAGCAGAAAGGAAAAACAGAGCAGTAGAGGGCAGAAAAATTAGCAAAAAAGGCAAAACAGAGGGCAGAAAAAAGAGAAGAAAGGGCAAAATGGAGGTTGGAAAAACAAGCAGAAAAGGCAAAATATAGGGCTGAACAACAAGCAGGAAAGGCAAAACAGAGGGCAAAACATAGTCAGAAATGAGCAGTAGAGGCACAAACAGAGGGCAGTTGGTAGACAGGCAGCATAGGGGAGCGAACTGCTGGCAAGCTGGACAGAAGAACTGTCACAGGGGGAGCTAGCAAAAGTACCTGCTCAATGGCCTCCTGCTGTGGCCTCCACTAGTAGGTCCTCGAGGGAGGGCGGGGGCGCTGGATGGTCGAAGGAGGGAAATGGTGGGAAGAAGGAAAAAACTAGCAGAAAAGTGCAAAGAAAAGGGAAGAAAACTAGCAGACAAGGCAAAACAGAGAGCAGAAAAATTAGCAGAAAAGGTAAAACAGTGGGCAGAAAAACAAGCAGAAAAGGGAAAAATGGAGGGGCAGAAAAACAAGCAAAGACAAAACATAAGGCAGAAAAAAATAGCAGAAAAGATAAAACAGAGTAGAAGAGGGCAAAACATGTGCAGTGAAGGCAAAACAGAGGTCAGAAAAACAAGAAGAAAAGGCAAAACAGGGTAGATAAATTAGTAGAAAGGCAAAAGAGATGGCAAAAAAGCAAGCAAAAATGGCAAAAGGGCACAAATCGAGTACAGAATGCACAAACAGAGGGCAGCAGCTAGACAGGCAGCAGAGGGTAGCAAACAGCTGAAAGCTGGACAGTAGAAATGTCTTAGCTGGAGCTGGCATGAGGACCTGTTACTTTTACTTGCCCAATAACTGGATGGGCAGTTGTTACCTTGCTTTAATATTGCAGAGGTTTTACCATGTAAATGAGATGTGTGGTGCTGTTGATTTAAAGAGAGTGGAATGAAGATTTGGATGTGTTAGGAGCTATGATTCCATCTATTGGAGTGTCTATGAATGATGTAAAAAATAGTTTATTCACATTTGCGGATCACTTTGCTTTAACACAGCTGGAGCATTAACTCAGAATAATAACAAATTAATTGCTATGCACGCTGTGATTATGCAAAACAACCTTGTGCTATATATCCTTCTTGCGAAGTAGGGTGGAGTCTGTATGGCTTTGGAGGTGAGAAAGTGCTTCACCTTCACACCAGATAGCAGTATGATTATTAATGCATATGTGAATAATATAACTAATGTTTCTAGTGAAGTTAAATGCTTTTGAAGAGTATAGCTTGTGGAAATCAGTGAGATTGGAAAGGGCTTTGGAAAGGTTGGTGAGTGGTTTGACAACTTGGGAGGAGGCTTGATGAGTGTTATATTAACATCTATAAATATTGCATTAATTTGTGCAATCATTCTGTTTCTTTTGTCCAAACTTTCTGAATTCATCATTCTAAATTGTGCAACAAGCAGGAGATGATCTCTGAAAGAAATAGATGCAAGAGGGAGATGCCAGAAATCAAGTCTATGATCAGCTTAAGGTGTTGGAGAAATATAGACACAAGAGGCAGAAAGTGATGCAGATTGTATTTTAAATAGTTTAGGCTTTTTAGTGATGATTAAATCATCAGAATGGGGAAATTTGATTTTGTGCATTTAATTCAAAATGTGCATTATTAATAGTGCACAGAGCACATGATCTACACTTGAATTGACATATGTATTGACATAGAGTTAATCCAATTGAAACGAACTTGCTATGACACGTTAAAGTGTGTCTCAAGTAGGCCTCAATGCTATCTTGTCCAAAATGGATGCCACAACATAGTTATTCTCTATTTATATTTCTGGCTGACAGTACGTGCAGCATAAATGAATTTGTTTATTTCAATTCAATTAAATATAATTGTATTAGATCTAAAAGCAATAGACCTTAAGAGGACATAGACATGCTACACATAGCTAAAAGCACTCAATAAATTAAAATAAGTTTAAAGTAAAAACCAATTACAAAAAGAAACGTATAAAAGTTACAAAGAATAAGACACATTGAGAAGTGTGCCAGATATCCATACTATGGATGAGCAAGGAGATACAAATTAAAAGTCAGGTTTCAATGTGCAGTATAATAATGTTGGCAGGAACTGCAGTTAAAGCATGTAAAGAGGAGATAGAAAGAATACAAAATCCTCAAAGTAGGGTCCGCCATACACTCCCAATATTCCCAATTGATATGCAGTATATTTGCCTACTCTATATGAAAAACCACACTATTCATAGCAATTCTTACAGACTAGCCCAGCATTGTGAGTCTCGCCCTAAGTCCTGCTTTTAAAAAAGCGCAGACGGTCACGATAATTTTGGGGGAGCACAGAGATGGTAAATGGTGGATGGCTGGTCTACAGCAGCGGAGGCCAAGTCTCCTTAGTAAGGGTCTCAAAAAGTTATTTTGTATTACGCTGTGCAAATTACAGAAAAACATAAAGTACATTACTGATTGCGCTGGATAATTATCACAGGGGCAGGAGGAAAATAGAAAACTGTTTAAAGAAAAAAGATCAATAAATCGTTCCTGCTCTAAAGCGGAAAAGAAAAGACCGCACCCATCTTGACAATTTCATCGACAAGTACAGTGGGGAATCATCTGTGTATAAAATATTATAAAAGTGCAACACTGAGGGTTTCGATCATTCGTGTTTCAGCCTAATGTTTGCAGGTTGGTCTTTAAACATTTTTTTCACCTCCATCCTAGCATTGTTGGGTATGCGACTGGGTTCAGTAAACCACCAAGCTATACTGAGGGCGCCAAAAGTATCCTATATGTAGTTCAACCAGGGTATAGAGCGGGCCCTTTCCAGCATAATACAGTCAGATATAATATCCCTGCAGAGCTTAGCGACAGGGTTCAACCATACACAGACCCATAATAAAAGAGGTGCCAGATGGATCTTGTCCTAGATAAACCCCTGATTTAATTTGAGATGGGTAATAAGACTGGAGGTGGATGGAGGGGTACCTAAGAGCCATTGTAAAAAATGATTTTCCTCTGTCTGAAGGGAACCGCATTTGCTGAAACCCCATACTCCAGCGCACTAGGTAGCTTCACTAATACTTTGTGAATTATAGACTTTCAAAGGTGGAAACACTGATCCCCTGATTTGCGGTCTGAAGAAACTACAGATTGCTCCCGCAGTTTTATTTAGTTTTACACTAGCCTGAGCATGATGGGGGTTCCATGACCCTGTTGAAAATGGAATCCGAAATATAGAAAGACATCTACAGTCGTCAGAGCATGCCCATTAATACTGATTTTCTTTAACCTTAATTTACCTAGGCCGCAAGATATAAAACGCAATTTAGAGTAATTGGTATTTAAATTCAGGTTATGCATAAACAAAGCAATGCAATCCATCTAATGTCTCAGTGCTTTTCGGGTGAGGGCTAACAGTACCGCGTCGTCAGCATTTAGTAAGGCAGGAATGGGAGAACCTGCAATTCTAGGTATGTCTGCGTGGGAAGAAGACAAGCCTGATATATAAAATAAACAATAAGGGTGCTAGAATACATCCCTGTCTCACCCCAGTCGTTAGAGGCAATTTAGGAGAAAGCTCCCCAAAAGAATTTATACGAACCCGGGCTATAAGATCAGACTGCAGACAATGAAGAAAATTCACCAGAGTGAGGGCCATGCCTTGGTCCAGCAACGTTTACCAAAGTTTGTTTCTGTTCACTGGAACAAAGGCGGTGGATAGGTCCATAAAAGCTAAATAAATGGGGGAATGCTTGGCTTAAGTATATTTGGAAGTGGTCAAAGCCAGATTTAGACATTGTTTAGTGGTTCCTAATTTTGGCCGAAATCCAAATTGAAAAGGGGAAATTATGTCCTTATTAGCTGCCCACTCAACCAGTCATAAATGGCTCGGCCGATGAATTTAATCGTGCTATCGATGAGGAAAATAGGTAGATAGCATGTGGGCAACATACATTCACACTTTTAAACTATGGGAACTGTTGTTGCGGTGGACCATGAAGGAGGAATAATAGTAGATAATGAGGAGTTAAATGTATTCGTAATAAGAAGACCCCAGATCTCGGTCATGGATTTCAACAAGTCCATGGGTGAATGGCCAACTCAACTTCCTCCAAGGTTAACAAAAAGGGGGAAGAATTCAGCAATCTACTAAGGAGAGTAGTGGACGAATTTGGCTCATCTTCAGTGTGATAAATGGAAGCAAAGTAGGTAAACAAGTCCGTGCCCGAGATATTATTTTGCAATAGGGTGTTAATGGGGGAATTCCTTGAACGGATCAATTTTATTGTGTATCAAAAGGTTTTGCTATCCTTTCCTCATAATGCGTGATCCAAGAGTTCCTAATCTTGTTTGTATACTTCCCTCCTCCTATTGATAAGAGCAATTTTATATTCAGTGCGAGCCAGGGAAATATTGGTCTTTATCCTGGGGCAGGAATTTAAGGCTTTCCTCAGCTTCCTGTTTGCCAGGGAATAGACCCCGTCAAACCACCTTGGGTCTGAATTTGATCTGCAAATTGATTTGAGCATGGAGTCCCCGATTGTGAGGATTAGCCTATTATAGTGGGAGGTCATCGGTCCCTCTACACAAACTGATAGGCAGTAAAGGAATTTGTTTAGGTGTAACTTAAGCAGAATAACCAATGACTCATTTGGGTTTTTCATATGCTAAACTAATCGAAGGCCATCTGAGGAATGATGTGTGATAGTAGACAAGTTCCTATGGCGGGCGGTCCCGTTTTGCACGAGTAAGGTGGGCGGGCAAAGTCCGCCCGCCATCCTAATGGGGGCCATAGCGTTATGATCACCTCAATCTGTGGGCAAAATCAATCTCACATTTAGAAAACCATGATAAAAAATTGGGATGACAAATATAGTCAATGCGGAAGCTCTTCCCCTCCGCTAAACGACGTCAGCATGTTACAAGCTCCCCCTAAAAGTTTGAGTAAGTCAACCAGGCCGTTGGCCATAAGGCATTTAGAAAGTTCTGCGCACCTTGGGGCCCATTAGGATGGCGGGCGGATTGCCCCCGCCATCCTTGCTCTAAAGCCCCCCGCCATATTGATATGGCGGGGGGGCCGCTGCAGACAGAAAGACCAATTAATATGGTGGCGGTGTGTATCAGACGCCGCCAGCCATATTATGATGGGCTTGTTGAGATGCCTTTCCGCGGCGGCGATGCTGCCACGGAAAGGCATGCGGTCTTCACTGTGGGGGCCCCCTGCGGGGCCCCAGAGTAATGGAGAGTTGCGGGGTGCACACAGGGGTACCTGTGGTACCCCCCTGCATTTGCATAAACAAATCGGCGGGCACCGCGCGGTGCCTGCCACTTTGTCTATGCAAATGCATTAATGCATTTTTAGCATTGTGGCGGGCGGTGCAGAGAGCACCGTTTGCCACAATACTAAAAATGCAGGATGTGCCCTCCACTGTGGTGTGCACATCATAATACCCCCCACGGGACCCCCGCCCTTATGGCGGGCTGTCCCTTTTTCCGATGGGATGGTGGGCGGACAAAGTCCGCCTGTAATCCTAATGGGGCCCTTGTGTCTTGCATATTGCAAAATCTATTTCTGTCAAAGTCTTACAGTCTGTGACCCCCTCTAATCTTGGCATTAAAATCACTGCTAAGAAAAAAGTTAACTTGGGAGGCTCGATTATTAGCCTTGGATGGGAGTTAGTGAAATAATTATCATAAACGTTTATCAAATAAAAGGCCATATTAGACCTTGGTATATGGATTATTAATGCTAAAAAGGCAGAGGAACTTGATTTAATCTGTAAGACCTCGACCTGAAGGCTCAAACTGATCCAGGTAGCTAAGCCTCAGGCCGCACGTCCCTGCGTGGACGGAATAGCGGGATTTGATTAACAAGAGTAGGCCTCAAAATGCGGGGCGTCGGTAAACCAAGTCTCCTGCAGTAGGATTAAGTCAAACTTAGCGACAAAAACACTCCAGTCATGGTTATTGATTTTCCCTTTAAGGCCTGTCACGTTCCAACTGAGAATAGAAAGTGGTCTGTAATGTGAAAGCGAGTTATGAATGTGAGTTGTAATTGCCGTTGTCCTTCAGGACAAAGGGACAGTTGTTAAGGTTGGACTAACATTCGGAAGTGAGATACACGGGGAGGCGCGATTAGAAGCTACTTTTGAGCCAGTAAGTCAGTCAAGGTCAAAGAGTACTTCAAATCTATTGGATATAATTAGGGGGCATGAAACAGGTGGAGCACATTGAGGGACATGAGTCTCCGACAAGACGTTAAAAAGTGATTGGGCAACTAGGGCTGTCTGTGCTGAGTTATCTCGAAGTGTGTTAGCAATTAGCATCCCTATGATGGGTAGATGAAATACAAATGCTTTGGGGGTTGAAAGTGGGTTAGGTGGATACTGTCAATGATCGAAGGGAGGTCTGTAAAAAAAAACTAACGGGGCCAAAGAAATGGAAGAAGTGGTCCAGTTAGTAGGTCTAGCATTGCATAACAGATTATTAACCAGAGCTGGGTGACTGAAATTAATCACAATATAATCTCCAGGAAGTCTGGTCGATTTGGACCAATCCAACGTATCTGATTACATGCAGAATGTCCTTAGCATGTTGAGCCAGCCAATTTAAAGTTTTGTTGAAGAGCTGTTCATAAGATTCATGTTGTTCCGAGCGTAATGAGGGAACCTCTCTTAAGACAACGACATACGGGCACGCAGCAGGGGGGAAGTTGATAACTGGAAATTGTAACTGTGACTGAGCATGAGTAGAAGTAATATCTACTCTACACTCTGGGCCCTTTGTGTTATTAGTAATATGGCAGTTGGAAGTAGGTACTTTGACTACTATTTTTCCGATAAGAGGATCTGTATTGTGAGGGTGATCAGTATGGACTGGTGACATACAGGGGCTGGGGCTGCGTTGGTGGAATATTCTTGTTGAAGAGATCCTCATAATTTCTATTTGGAATACAGTGCTTAGTGAAAGTAGTATTTGGAGTTACTTTAGCAGGGCCTGAAAAATGTATGTTAAGCGTGGCCAAATTGAAGTCAATATTAGATAAATGTAAGACCAGAGGGGACAGTATGGTGTGAACCGATTCGCACAGGTTTTCTGAAAAAATATTTAGCTGGCTGGCCATAAAATCATTGATGGAATCAACAAGGTGCAATTTGTCAGTCTGTGAAAGTTGGGCCACAGTTAGAGGTGGAGCCTCAAGGGTTACTTTGCTAGGTACCGGGACAGGCGTTGACTTGAGCACAGATGTAGAAACGGACTCGGACACTAATGGGGACTTAGCAGGGGATAAGAGAGGGTTGGTTGTCTGTTTGCATGTCCTGCCCCATTTTGCTCTTTTTATTAAAGATGTGGATGAAGATTTATTGTTTTGGCCCTTGGAGAGGTTCAAAGAACTGTCAGCTGATGAAATCAGTGCTCGGCTCGGGGTGGGTTCTTGCATGAATGGAGAATCTACGCTATTTTGGGGTAGAGCTCTGGAAGGTGCAGTCTAAATATCGAGTTTGAAATATCAACCTCCAAAAATATCCTTGGAAATATCAAAGGTACATAATATCGAGGTCAATAATATTGTTGGACAGAATATCGACCCTAAGGTAAGTAATATCGATTTTTTTTAATATCGATGTAAGTAATATTGTAGTTACTAATATCTATATTCGTATTATTGTTATGTATTTTATTATGTATGTGTAATATTTTTTTTGTTAAGTATTTTACTTGTTTTAAACTATATGTGTATTATTTTTATATATTAATAATGTTATTTTTAAGTAAATTTTATGTTTTAGTACCGGAGCGGGTTGTGGGTTTATAGGGGAATAGGGTGGGAAGTAATTTAAATATACTAAATTAATTATTAATTTTTAGGAATTATAAATTAATTTTAATCAATGTTTTTGTTTATTTCTGTAGCGGGTTGTGGGTTTATAGTGGAATTGGGTGGGAAGTAATTTAATTATAATTAATTAATGATTTATTGTTATTTATTGGAATGGGTGAATAGTTTATTTTTGATTAATTATTAATTGTCAATTAATTATTTTATTTGATAATTCATTTTTTTAATTGGTAATTAATGTTTTTGATTGGTAAATAATTGTTTTAATTGGTAATTCTTTTTTTTAATTGGTAATTCATGTTTTTGATTGGTAATTATTTGTTTTTATTGGTAATTATTTTTTTATTTGGAAATTAATTTTTTTAATTGGCAATTGATGTTTTTAATTGGTAATTATTTTTTATTCATTGGAAATCATTTTTAATTAATTGGTAATCAATGTTTCATAAAAAGTATTATTTGGTATGAAAAATAATTTTATTGTTTACAAATTTTTATTGTCAAGTATTTTTAAATAATTTAAAGAAAATGTGTAATGAAAAATAGTTTATTGTTAAGTATTTATTATTTGGTGACTAATATTTATTAATTCTTATTTATTGGAATTTATTGTTGATTTATTGTTAATTTATTGTTAATTAATTATTCAATTGTAATTATGTTTTAATAATTATTAATGGGTATTCGTAAATGATGTAGAGTTATTTAAAAAATTAATTTTTTATTATTTTACATTTTTAAAAATGTTATAAGTATGTTATATTTAAATTCTACGCTATCCAATGTTTTCCCTACTGTTTCACTCTCTGGAGTAGGAATGCTAATTTTTACCCCTACGCTATCCAAAGCTTTTCCTACTGTTGCACTCTGTGGAGTTGGAATAGTAATTCTAACCCCTACGCTATCCAATGCTTTGCCTACTGTACCACTCTTTGGAGTTGGAATAGTTATTTTTACCCCCACGCTATCCAATGTTTTCCCTACTGTTGCACCCTCTGGAGTTGGAATAGTAATTTTTACCCCTACGCTATCCAATGCTTTTACTACTGAAGTACCCTTTGGAGTTGGAATAGTAATTTTTACCCCCACACTATCCAATGTTTTCCCCACTGTTCCACCCTCTGGAGTTGGAATAGTAATTTTTACCCCTACGCTATCCAACGCTTTCCCTACTGTTGCCCTCTCTGGAGTTGGAATATTAATTTTTACCCCTACGCTATCCAATGCTTTTACTACTGTAGTACCCTTTGGAGTTGGAATAGTTATTTTTACCCCCACACTATCCAATGTTTTCCCCACTGTTCCACCCTCTGGAGTTGGAATAGTAATTTTTACCCCTACGCTATCCAACGCTTTCCCTACTGTTGCCCTCTCTGGAGTTGGAATATTAATTTTTACCCCTACGCTATCCAACGCTTTCCCTACTGTAGCACCTTCTGGAGTTGGAATATTAATTTTTACCCCTACGCTATCCAAAGCTTTCCCTACTGTAGCAACCTCTGGAGTTGGAATAGTAATTTTTACCCCTACGCTATCCAACGCTTTCCCTACTGTTGCCCCATCTGGAGTTGGAATAGTAATTTTTACCTCTACACTATCCAAGCTTTCCCTACTTGCCCCCTCTGGAGTTGGAATAGTAATTTTTACCCCTACGCTATCCAAAGCTTTCCTTACTGTTGCCCCCTCTGGTGTTGGAATAGTCATTTTTATCCCTATGCTATCCAACGCTTTCCCTACTGTAGCACCCTCTGGAGTTGGAACAGTAATGTTTTTTACTCCTACGCTATCCAACACTTTCCCTACTGTTGCCCACTCTGGAGTTGGAATAGTAATTGTTATCTCTACGCTATCCAACGCTTTCCCCACTGTTGCATTTTTTGAAGTTGGAATAGTAATTTTAAGTGTTACGCTATCTAATGTTATCATTACTGTAGTTTTTTTGGGACTTTGAATAGTAGTTTTATTTATTTAGCTATTTAATATTTTTATTATTATTTTTGATAATGTAGTATATTATTAATTTAAAAATATTAAAAGTATATTTATTTTTTTAATTTATTATATGTATTAAATATAATGATTTACTTTTTATTTATGTTATTGTTTTATGTGTGTAGATGTATTTGTAATTTATAATACTTTGTAATAATGTATAAGTTATTAAAATAAATATTAAAACCTAATATTAGGTAAGTATATATTATAATTGTTATGTATATGTTTAATTAATGTTATATTACTGTATATATAATATTTATTAATTTTAAACATTATGAAATATTTGTACCTTTGTTTATTTGGTTTATAAGTATTAATTACTTTATTTTACACTTTTTTTAATTTTAAAAAAACAATATTTTTTATCACGATATTTCTAATTTCGATATTTTTATTTCGATATTTTTGTACTTACCATATTGTAGATAGGCTGTCGATATTCTTGCTTCCGATATTCCAACGTTGATTTTTGTCTAGGTCGATATTTTTTCCGTCGATATTATGTCAGTGATCCGCTCTGGAAATGTCCAAGGAAGGGCAAAGAGACAGGCCAGAAAGACCCCCGCTTGGACCATCTGAATTGATTGAAAGCCTCCATTCGGTTCTGCAGATTTCATTACTAATAGTGCTTACGGCTCTTTCAAGCATCCAGTCAATTGAGGTAGGCTTTGGAGTAGACTTTACTAATGGGGATAGAGTGGTGCCTTTTCTTTTGTCCATGGCCCTAATAGCTAGAGCGAAATGAATAACAGTGAAAGCAGTAACAAGCCCACACAGACAAAGGGCCAGGAGTAAAATGTGAATTCCCTGTTAACAGTTAAAAAAAATGCAAAAAAGCAGTACCTCTCAGTGGCTTGGTCCTCAATTTCCAGGCAAAAGCTTAGAGGTTACCCAGCTTCACAGGCGATAAAGATGCTCAGACGGGACAGGAGAGACCTCAAAGAGTGGGCTAGCCCAGCCTCAAACGGCCACGGACGGGCAAAGACGGGCCTGTCCTTAGCCCGGGATTTGCCCGCGCTGGTCCCTCGCAGTGGGAGTACCGTACTGCCTTTGTTGAGCAGGGAGGGCTGACAGATGGATGCTGGGGGAGGGAGTCGCACCCCAGTTGACGGTCTTCAGGTCTGAGTTGTGTCCTTGGATGGTCTCACGAAATATCCTGCGCAGCGGGTGAATTGCGTCGCCGTTGTTGATCAGGGAGGACTGACTCTGCCTCCCTGTGCCAAAGATTGATACTTGGGGACAGAATCCCACCCCAGCCGATAGTCAGCATGTCTGAATTGTGGCCTTGGATGGCCTCACAAAACATTCTGTGCAGCGGGAGTGCTGTGTTGCCTTTGTTGAGCAGGGAGGGCTGACTCCGTCTCCCTGCACTGAAGATGGGCGCTAGGGGTCAGAGTCCCACCCCAGCCGACGGTAAACAGGTCTGAGTTGTGGCCTTGGATGGCCTCAAGAAAGATCCTGTGCAACGGGACTACCACATCATCTTTGTTGAGCAGGGAGGGCTGACTCCACCTCCCTGCATGGGAGATTTATTTATTTATTTTGAAAGTTTTATATAGCGCGAACAAGAACCTTGTGGGTATCAGAGCATTTTACAGGACAAATATAAGGAACAAAGGTAAACATGGCAACAAATAAAATATGAGTGAATCTAATACACAGTAGTAACTAAAGATAGGTTAGCAGATATATTACATGGGTATATAAATAATTTGAGAATAAAATTCACTTCTTTTTGAGCGAAGTCTAATACAAAGATGTAACTAAAAACACGGATATATAAATAGTTTAAGTAAATTTAGCCATGAGAATAGATTTCGCTTCTTTTTTTAAAGAGGCAGTAGAAGGGTTATGGCTTGTTTCTGGGGCTAAAGCATTCCAGATCCTAGGTACCATTCCTGAGAAGGTCCAGTTGTATGTTTTTTTCTTGGTAAATCCTTATGGTTTCAGAAGAAGATTCCTGGAGCTCCTGGTGGATCTGTTACCACAGGATAGCACCAGTTTCTGAGCTAGATAACTTTGAGTAATGTGGTGTAGGGTCGTGTGTGTATACATGCGATTTTCAGATTAATTCTCGCCTCGAAAGCTAGCCAATTGAGGGTTCTAAGGTCTGGGGAGATGTGACAATGTCTTTTGGAGCCTGTGATGAGTCTAGCCAATGTGTTAAATGTGGCTCTTAGAGGGGCCGTCGTTGATTTGGGAAGGCTGCAAAGAGCGGCACTCCCATATTCCACTCTTGGGATTACTAAAGCTTGCACTGCCTGTTTGAAGTCATTTGCTGGCGGGAATGGTTTTAGTCTTCTTAAGGTGTTCATCTGAAAAGTTGCCCCTTTTGGCAAGGTGCTGATGTGTTTCTGCATATTTAGGTATCTGTCCAACATTGTTCCCAGTGATTTCACTGAGTCGACAATGAGTGGTTGACCTTTGAGTGCTGTTAGGTGATTCAGCCAGTTGAGGATGATGGGGGGAGCGATTAGGAGGAATTCGGTTTTGATGGTGTTTAGCTTCAAGTAGGTTTCGGCCAGCCAGGTCTGAGTGTTTTGAAGCGTTGAGTTGAGAGATTTGATGTCCTCAAGTGTATAAATCTTTATGTAGAGTTGTGTATCATCTGCGTAGATGTGAAAATAGACCTTAGATGCGCTGAGAAGTTTGGTGAGCGGTTCCATGAAAAGGTTGAAAAGAGTGGGTGAGAGGGAGGATCCCTGCAGCCCTCCTAAAGTGACTGAGACGGATTTGGATTAGGATTGATTAACCTTGAATCTTTGGTGATCTATTTTGGAGGAAAGAAAGAAACCAAGAAAGTACAGGGCCAGATAATCCCATTCTGTATTTCAGGAGGTCAAGCAAATTGTCGTGTTTGACTGTGTCAAAGGCCAAAGATAGGTCAAGAAAGATTAGTAAACAGGCTTCGTTTTGGTCAATGATTTTTAGTGCGTCATCTGTTATGTGTGTCATAGCTGATTCTGTTCTGTGACCTGCCCGGATGCATGATTGGTATTTGTTAAGCAGGTTGAAATGATCTATGTGGTTGCCCTGCTGTGTGTGAACACATTTTTCTAAGAGTTTGGCAGAATGGGGATGTTGGATATTGGGCGATAGTTGTTTAAGTCCGACGGGTCCGCTGTTGGCTTTTTTAAGATAGGGAATGCCTGCCCTGCTTAAAGGATTTCTGGAATGGTTCCTTGAAGGAGGGATGTGTCAATGATATTGGTCATTAGAGGCAGTAGAAGTGGAATTAAGTCTTTTAGTCAGTTTGCAGGAAGAGCGTCTATGAATTGGTTGGAGGGGTTCAAGGTTGTTAAAATTTTTTTAGTATAGTTTCTTCACTATACATATTGAAGGAGGACCATGATGCGTTGTTTTTTAGGTCAAACTTTGCAGAGCATATGGGTGGGGCTACTGGTGTTGGTATTGGAGTGACCATCTGAGTACTGGTAAGGGATATTAGATCATTCAGCAGGTCCGTCTTTATGTTTTCCGTCTTCATAGTAAGGAAGGAGGCAAATTCCTCTTAGTAGGGTAGTGTGTCAGGGTTATCTTGGTGGTGGGGGGCACACACTAAGTTTGCCCTTTTAATAATTTGAATAGCTTTTTGGGACAGTTCTTGGCTTGGTCTAATTGAGTACTGAAGAAGTCAGGTTTTGATCGTCTGATCTTTCTGTAATAGGAGTTTCTCGTGGATCTTAGTAGCTTGAGGTTGTCAGAAGATGGAGCAGATCTCCACCGTCATTCGATTAATCTAAGGGATGGTCTGTCTTCATTTAACCTACCATCATACCACGGTTTTGAGTCTTTTGTGGAGACTCCTTTCAGTTGTAGGGGAGGTAGTATGTCTAGTAACATGTCCATGAAATGGAAGTAATGGCTGGTCAGACTATGAACATCGGATGAGCCTTCAGGAGGAAGCAGGCTATTGGGGTTGGAGGTTGAGAGTAAGTTAGAACTGAGATTTTTCAGATCCCTCTACCAAATTTATATTCTTGTGGGTTCTGCAGAGGGTAATTTAACTGATTCATTGATGTTGAATTTAATGATGTGGTGGTTAGACCAGTCACAAGGGAGGATCGATTCTAACTGAGTAGAGTCAGCTTTGGAAATTACTAAATCAAGTGTTGTGGCTTTATCATGTGTGGGGCTATTGCAGATTTGGGTACGGTTATGGTCTGAGAAGAAATCTGTGAGGCTATTGACCCCTGGGTTGCCCCATTCATTCCAATGGAGATTGAAGTCACCAAGGAATATTTGAGTATTTTGAAGATCGACATTTGTAGCTAGAATATCCATGAGGTATTTGATGAAGGTGAGTTTATCTCCTGGGGGTGGTAGAATGTGTGTAGTGAACATATTGGTTTGTTATTACTAGTGATACCTAAGCAGAGGTATTCATAGGAGGATAATAATGGGGAGTGGGAACGTTTCACTGAAATATTGCTCTGATGTATGCACACAATACCACCTCCTGGCCTGATAGTTCTATGAATGCTGGTGGACGGAGTCCCACCACAGCCGACGGTCACCATATCTGAGGTGTGCCCTTGGATGGCCTCACAAAACATCCTGTGCAGCAGGTGTGTCGCACCGCCTTTGTTGAGCAGGGATGGCTGACTCCGCTTCCTTGCACCAAAGATGGATGCTGGGGGACAGAGTCCCACTCCAGCCAATGGTCACCAGGTCTGAGGTGTGGCCTTGGATGGCCTCACAAAAAGATCCTGCGCAGCGGAAGTACTGCGTTGCCTTTGTTGAGCAGGGAGGGTTGACTACGCCTCCCTGTGCCACAGACGGATGCTGGGGGATGGAGTCCCACCCCAGCTGATGGTCAACAGTTCTGATTGTGGCCTTGGATGGACTTACGAATTATTCTATTGATGATAAAACAGTCCACCTTTTTACGAATTCTGGACTTACGCTGAGTAATTTGTAAGCATAAGTCCAGAATTCATAAAAAGGAACCCACCGCTCCATTGGTCAATCACTGGATAAATCAGATCAGGTGGAAAGTGAGTTCCGATGGACTGTTTTATCATCAATAAAATCTGACAATCACGGTAGAGACACAGAAAGCATCTCATTCAGAGAGAAGCTTTTCTTATAGTGAAATTTAATTCAGCTTTTGATTGACTCAATGAAACTCCTTAATTCATAACAAGTTCTAATGACATCTCTTGAGGTGTAGTTGAAATCTTGGACAGGGTGTAGTTTCCATTTAAACATACTGGGGGTATCCCTTTTTGTATATTTGGTTGAATACAATGTTTATTGTTTGATTATGATTTTGCTAACACAAATTCCACATTTATCAATGCATGTGGGTTGGCCTTTAGAGTTGGTGCGATGACACCAGAATATATCTGTCAACTCCTCCTAGTAATACATGAAGTTTCATTGGATTTTTGATGAATCAATGGAAACTACATTTTCACATAAACCTGCGGGCCCACGCGATTGCCTTGCATTCATTTTTTTTTTAATTCCATTTCCCGCTGACAGAACGTTTCTCAGGGACTATTAAGAATCTCTAGTCTTAAGTGAAAGCACCACCTAGGTTGAAAATCGTGGTTCGAAAGACGAACAGGAACATCAAGACCTAGAAGTACTTTAATTACAGCCACTGAACTAAAAGCGGATTCTTTTCTGTCCGAGACGCCGGCTTGGAGTAATTTCTCCATTTAGGATGCCCGCTTGAATAAACTAATGCGAGATAGATGAGGTAAGAATTAGTAGAATATAATTTGGGAAGTGAGTTTAGGGTTGTAGTTGTCTTTTGATAGAATGAAGAGCCAGAGGTAGAACTCGGCATACGTTAAGGTCCTCCTTTACAAAGTTGACACCTTCTTGCTTTTAATTAGGGGAAGATGCAAGTGCTGGTTATGAAATCATTATGTTTTTTCAGGAGTCAATAGTTACCATTGTTGGTTCACAGGATTGTGAAAATCAAATGAAAGGAGGTTATGGACCCTTAATAAGGGATTCTCTGGGAATGAGGTCCCTGGAAAACATGAGTTCTCCTTCTGTTGATTCTTAATATAGTGAAAGGTTAGTAGTGGATGAAAAAATTACTCCTGTTTTTCTCTCCCCCCTTCTCCTTTGTGTTCCCTGATGGAGGTGGAGTATAAGTTGAATTCTTAACAAAAATATTCGAGAAAATAAGTAATATGGTGTGCAAAATATGTGATGAAGCAGATTTGGATGAGAATTAGTGAATATGTTTAGTTGTAAATTATGATTGTGATTTATTATTTTTCAGCTAAATTGTGTCCTGAGTCCTGAGCAGAACCAGTATAGATGCGTAAAAGGGTTCGAAACGCGTTGACTGTTGTTTTCATTTCCAAAAATGCGTTGTATAAATGTAATACCACTGTGCTCATGACGAATCGTTTTGATTTGTGACATTTCTTGTGAGCACAGTAGGGCCACTGTTAGGTTGTGCCCTTGTTAGAAAAAAATTAATATTGTACTACAACATAAGTCCCAAAGGTTATTTTGTTTTCAAATAATGTGTTACTTTAACAGAACCTGAGCTCAAAAAGTGTTTGTGTATTTTATATGTTGTGAGATTTTTTTTATTGTCTATGTGACTCGTTTCTTGTTTTAAATATAGAATTATTGATGTCCTTGTGTATTGATATATTTGGATAAAAAAATGTGTACAAAATGTTTGTTCTAAAGTGATGAACAATATATTTCTATTATATTAAAAAAATTAAAAATTAAGAAAAGTTAATTTGAATAAATATTGATGTGGTCATGACAATTGAGATGTGTGATCATGTTGTATGAAGGAAATGAGAAATAGGTATCAGTATTGGCATTTGAAGTTTGAGATGGCCTAGCCTTACTGATTAGGGGCCCAACCAATACAGTTTCAGATTTGAAAAAGATGGGACAGTCAACAACCAATTATCTAGATAAGGATACACAACACCACCTTTTAAATGCAAAAAAAGCAATCATCGGAGCCTATACCTTTGTGAGGACTCGGAAAGATGGAGCTAGACCAAATGGCAGGACCTGGAACTGAAAATGGAGGATGTTCACTGTAGACCTCAAGAAGATCTGCATTTCCACATGCACTGGCATGTAAAAACAGGCATCCTGTAGGTTTATAGTCATCAGAAAATCTGCTTCCATGAGCAAAGGAATTATTGACTGAAGAAATATCATTCGGAAATGTTCTAAAAGAACAATCGTGCTCAAGTCCTTAAGACTGATGCTCGGCTTAATGGAGCCGTCTGGTTTTGGTACTAAAAACATGTTTGGGTAAAACCCTAAATCCCTCTGATCCATTGACACAGGAATTATCTCTTGTTTCTGCAAGTGAGTTTGGATCTCCAATATGAGACTCTGTAGCTTTAAAGGATCCTTTGGAGATGGAGTAACTTTGTAGCAAATTGGTGGGTAGCCTTGTTTCACTATTGAAAGGACCCAGGAGTCCCTCACTTCCCTTTTCCATTGTGGCAGAAATAGCTGGATTTGACCCCCCACCTGCCATAAAGTAATTTTTTTGTTGCTTGGCGTCAGAAGTGTGGGAGGATGAGGGTCTGGAATTGTTATCGAAGGTGGCCCCACAAAGACTGACCCAACCCCCGAAAGGAACTCTGGTCAGTGGATTGGAAAACACTCTTCCTTTACCCAAACTGCTTTTCCTCAGAAACCTGGTTAAAAGGTTGTCGAATTTTTTGTATCTCTTTCACCGCTTTTTCCACCATAATATTTAGTTGGAGACCAAAGAACTTCTGACCCAGAAAAGGCAATTTAGAGATTATGGGCCTCTGCCTTGCTTCCAATTTCCATGATTTTAACCAAAGAGTCCTACGGTCTCAAATGGAAGTACCTGCTGTGGGAGTAGAAGCCCAAAAACTGTCAAAAACAGAATCAGATAGAAATTGAGATACCATTTCCATATTAGCTAAAAGTGCAGTAGAATCTTCTTGTGTCTGGAGATAAACAAAGGAAGCATGAAAATCTTTAAGATGCATCTGCGCTGCATATGCTGCATAGGTATTAGCTATGATGCCATAGTTATAGCATCAAATGCCACCTTTAAGGCAGATTCAACTCTTTATCAACTGGACCAGAGAGGACAGTATCCCCTGAGGCCAAAAATGATGAAGGGGACTTTGTTACCAATACTGCATTAACCTTTGAATTTTGAGGGAATTGCCCTTCAGATCCCTCCAACAAAATTGCCCTTGTTTGATGAAGTGTGGAATAGCAGCCATATCCACCCCTTCCATTCATTCTAAGCATATTCTGAATAACCTCATGAAAGGTCAAACTCCCCTTATTTATAGTATTATACTACACCAAAATGTCATCCTCATGAAAAACTGGGGAGGCAAAACCCAATAGGCCTCTAACATGAGTTAAGCCTGCCTTAAGCTGGTCAGATTTAATATATATATGCATTTACAGTCCTGTGACACCTCTGCATCCTCCTCTAATCGCAGTCTTCTTGCAGGGAGTTCTTTTTCCTTCATGGATGCAATGATAAAGGGCTGCAGATCCCCTCCAGAAATGTGAAATACTTCTTCAGTTTCCCCTTGGTCGGGACGCTGAGGATGTTTCTGTTTTTCAAGCTGCCTTGCCGTAGTGTCTTCTGGGAAACACAGCAACATGCTAATGCAGCGTTTGCTTCTTGTACTTATAGGCTTACTAAGGGACGTGATACCTAATAATTTTGTAGTCCTTCCCCTGCAGCTGAGTGTCATATCTTGACACCGGTACGGGCTCGTGGAGTCTTACAACATGGCTCCAGAACGGCCCCAAACCAAGAACGTGACTTCAGCTTCCTGACCCAGCTCAGCACGTGAGCAGGGAGCGCGTCCAAGGCCGGCAGGAGAAACGGAAAACGCAATCCAGCGACACGGCACTCAAAATATAAACCGCCTGATTCATGAAGCAAAATTGCACTCGCAAAGGGCAAGATTCTCACCGCCTGATTCATGAAGCAAAATTGCACTCGCAAAGGGCAAGATTCTCAGAATCTTGCCTTTTGCGAGTGCAATTTTGGCATTTGGGATTCACAATCCCAAATGCTAAAATCGCTAATGAGGAATTAGCAAATATGCGAGGATTAGCATTTAAGGAATCTCTATTAGAGATTCCTTAAATGCTATTCATGACACTTGCAAAAATTGCGATTTAGCAAAATTGGGCCGCTATTTACCGAGAGGTCAGACCTCTCGGTAAATAGCAAAAACATAGAAAAATGCTTTTAAAAGCATTTTTCTAAGTTGCATGTTGCACACACACATGTCCTTTGGACATGTGTGTGCGCAACACCTGTTCAAATGTGCATTTTAGGGGTGCTACAGGGTGTCCTTTGGACACCCCTGGCACCCTTAAAATCGCTATCTGATTTGCGAGTAGCAAATTGCTACTCGCAAATAAGGGATACTCCCCATTCATTCCTATGGGCCTTTTGGCCCATAGGATTGAATGGGGAGAAATTCCTTTTTTTGCGAGTAGCAAATTGCTACTCGCAAATAGAGAACATGTAGGAATCGCTATTGATTTAGCAATTCCTACATGAATGCCGTTTTGCGTGTCCTCAATAGCGAGTCGCTATGATTCGCTATTAGGGCCACGCAAAACGGCCCGTACATGAATCAGGCTGTATGTCCGCACATGGCTTCAGGTACAAAATACACCTATGACTACAAACAATAAAAAAAAGGAGAAAGCGAACGCAAGAATTAAGCTGCATCACAACAGGCAAACAAACAGAAGAAGGCAGGGGGAGAAGTTATATATATATATTTTTTTTTAAAGCGAGAAATAAAAAATAATACTTACGCGTGTCGTGAGAGGGACATACCCTCATATGTTAGGACTGGGGCGAGGACTGGTGCAGGTTCCACTGGAAGACGAAGTTTCATTATTGGATGATTGTAGATTTAATAAAAGCATGCCACGTTCTTTATGAAATCAAAAGCTTAGTAAAGAGAAACAAGAATATGGAGCCAATCCAGGAACAACTGCTGTGCAAATGTTCTTTTTTTTATTACTTTCAGCCACTGGCTGCCCTCACCAAATAATGTCTTTTAATCACAAATTGATTGTTTTCTTAGATAATCAATTCGTTTATTTTAAGAATTGACTTGCCTTTGTAACATATGGATTTTTTAAGAACCAGTTCATTTTTTAATATAAAGATTTATGTTTGACATTTTTAAAGGTTTTTTTGGAATAAAATGAGGATGTGGATAGAATTGTTCGCCCAAAATGTACCCGATTTGCTTTTGGCCGGTTTAATTCGTTGAGCCTTGCCGCATTATTCGGTGGCATTTTGCAAAAAGCAATTCCCTCCTCCAATCCAGGACTTCTGTTAACATAAATTTTATTTTAACCAAAATCTACACCATTGCCAATATGATTGTTTCCCTGGTTCTCGGGATCCGCAGGGAAATCCCAAGGCGGAAGGAGGTGGCATCATTTTGTGTTCCACCACTGCCTATATGTGTTCTATGTCTAGCGCCTTTAGTTATACAGTTATAATGAGATGTGCAAAGCCACAAGTACCAAACTGCTAAGAAAATACTAAAAACCTCGACGAGCTACAGAGTTTGCCAGGAGGGCTGTGTGGCCTTCATCTGTTATGTTTGTAGCCCACGGATCTACCCAGAGCATTTCAAGCATCAGACCTTACGGAACGTGCCTCAAATGAAAGTGTCACGTGTAGCTTTTATATCCAAGTACTTGACGTCGTGTTTTGCAAGCGAGCCACATGTCCCCGTAAAAACAGTAGTGACAAAGAGACTACCACACGCCCTGCCCCCTCGCCGGCCCGTGTTGGGGGGCATTCGCCACACACGGGAGCTATTGTTATTCCATTGTTTTAAACACGCCGCATAACAAGCCGCTTCCAGGGCAGCGTTGAATGGCGGCTGTGGTGACTAACCACATTAAGCCAGATGTGCTACAATGGGAGCTAAGCGCGCCTAAAGCACCCCGGGGGCTCCTTGTGTACATAGGGCGCCGCGCTGCCCCGGGCACCGCGTGCACAGCGCGCACCCAGCAGAAAAGAGACCTCATTTGAATGCTTACCGAGGAGGAAAGGAGCCCATTCCAAAGCATTATGCAGACTTGGTGTTTTGAATGTTTGCAAGCAGTGGGGGCCTATTCTCTGCGTGCCCGGGAATACATGCACTAAGCTACTAATTGTGTCTTAACTCTTCGACCTGTATGAGAGTCCACTCGGGCTTTAATGGCGTTGAAATTACAATAACACCAATTAAATACCCACAGATCCTGGATAGATTAAAGATCTGATTAGGGACTAATGACGGTAAACATCCCCACCTTTGACCTGTCCTATAAACGCCGCAGCGTGACCTCTGACTCCCTCTTGTAGGAAATATGCCCTCGGATGAAAGGGGCAATCAATAGCAATATGGTTAAATGATGCAGTTAATGAGGCGTCGAGGGGAGGAGGCAGGGCGTGAGGCCTACTGCTAGATGGTTGGCGCGAAAAAGGGACAGATATGGCTGTATCCAGAGGTGCGTGCAGACTCCCAGGCGGGCAGCTTTCACCATTTTCACTTCTACCTGTGTTTAGTACACTTTTGTAACATGCACACGCCACTTTTCTCTTGTAACACACTGTTTGCTACCTCTTACATTTTGTTTGCTTTAGATACTTGCACAAGTGCCACCATTGCCTACATAACGTTTTTTCTTGTGTTTGAGTGGCTGCCATTTATTGCAGTACTATACCTCCACTTGTACTTTGTACGCTTTTGTAACCTGCACACATGTCACCTTTTCCTCCTGTAATGCACCGTTTGCTACCTCTTGTATTGTGTTTGCTCACAATTGTCACTTTTGCCTCATGTAACTTAACGTTTGCTTTTGTAATTTGTTCCCTTGTAATTTTCTCCTCATGTATCAGTTCTGCTCCTATTGGGAAGCGCTCTGACATCTTCGAGTAAAGTCCGCGCTATATAAAAACGCATAAAATAAATGAATGAAAACTGCGAGTGGTCGCTGGGAGGGAGAGGCAGGACCCTCCCCCTTCAGTTTCTGGTCAGGGGAAGATGGTGGATGAGTAACTGGCGGGTGCGTGCTGTTTTTTTTTATTTTATTGGTATCCCACCCAGAGGCAGGATCCAGTCAGTAAGCGTGCCGGCCATCTGCCGCCATTCCGCCCTCATCTGCTCGCCGCAATTACAAGCGACAGTGAGGAGACAGAGGACAGTGTCCCGAACAGACGAGCGAAGAACTGCTTGCTCCTTAGGGCACACGTGCCCATTTATGACTCCATGTTAAATAAAATGTACTGTTGTAATTGTCTCTTCCACCGGATGTGGCCCAGCGGCCAGAGCTGACGACTTTGGAGCTGCGAAACATGCTCAAGTCTCTGATTCTGGGTAAATTACGTAATCTCCCTGTGCCTACCAAAAATGAATGTCTCCTTCCATAATGTAAGTGGTGCTCGTTTAAAGTGCTCCAATTCCTTCGGGTCGAGTTCGCGCTATAAAAAATGTAAACAATTTTTTTTATTACAGAATGTCTGTAAGAATCCGTTACCTCGTGCGCCCTACCTAGCGCTCCGTTTTATAGTTGATTCCAAGTACACATGTTATATTTTTTTCCATGCCTAGGCTTTCATTGCACTAATTACTCCTTTCTGTGAGTTTCACTTCTGCTTCACTTAAACTGAACCAATCGGACCAATGCGTCTAATTATAATAAAGCTTCTTAAAGGAAAGCCCATGACTGAAAGCATGGCGTCCTGATCTAACAACGATACCTCTCTATCCACCATGGCCCTTTCATTCAATCTGTAACCTTATAAAAGGTCAAATGTCCTCTACCCCCGTTACCGCACCCATCACAACAACTTGTTTTGGAACAAGCGATATTATCCGGAGAAAAAAATATCCCTGCATTGAAAAGCCTGTGCCTTTATAGTTATCAATTGAGAACAGGCGGCAGGGCCGGATTTAGCCCTGTTGGCGCCCGGTGCAACATTCACTTTTGGCGCCCCCTTCGCCCAAGACTGCCTCCTCACTACCACAGGGCTAAACCCCCCTCATCTCTACTAACATAATATGTTGCTGAACACAGTGCCCCCCCCCCCCCCCCCCCTTGAGGTCAGCTCCCCCCTCCACAGGGCAGCGCCCATTGAGGCCGCACAGCTAGCACTGCCTTAAAGGATGCCCTGGCAGGATGGTACTATTCAAGTTACTGGTAGAATCCATCAAGGGTGCCCAGTGTCACCAGTACACATTTTCCCTCTTTATGGAACCATTGGCAATCGTGTTCGGTCAGATGACAGGATTAAATCCCCAGTTTTCAACTGGTCACATTAAAACTATAGGCTCATGATATGGTGCTTTATTGAAATGCAGATTAAAAAAAATGCTTCCCACACCTTAGACAAGATTCAGAAATGTACGAATATTGAAGGGTGCAAAGTAAATCATGATAAAACAAAGATGATTTTGTTTAATAACTTCGTAGAAAGACTACCCTATAGTTCAAGTAGGAAGTATCGTAGATTTGGATAATTTCGTATTAATGTCTCTGTAGATTATTCAGATCTGTTTAAATTAAACTGACTAACAAAACGTAATAACGTTTTTAAAAAAATTTTGGAAAAATGTCAGTCTCTCACACTTTCTATTATAGGCTGTAGTTACATTAATCAAAATATTAAGAGGTCCTCTCTTTATTTTCAACTATCCCTTGTAAACTTCATGTCATATTTTATATGAAAGGGCCAACGCCATCGCATTACATTTTCAAGGGTAGACATTGAAAAGGAATTTAGTGGATTGTCTCTGCCCAATCTTAAATTATACTACTGCACTGCGTTTGCAAATATAAGATCTCAGTAAATGTAAATGTACATGTATTTATATAGCGCAAATCGCCCACATCGCAGGCATCTATGCTCTTGCTTAGGGAACCCGTCCTGGTATTCCCCTGTGAGATACCCCGGCAGGGTATCCACAAGGTGAAAGCCAGGCATCCCGCCGCGAGGGGCCGTTGTGGAGATTAAGCAAGCTATTGGGGCGGGGAATTGAACCCTGGTCCAGGGCCGATCTCAGCTTCCGGGTCTGCTGCCTCTAACCCCTTTGCCACACTTCTCCACAAAACGGCATTGCATGTTCTATTGGTTATGATCATTCATTTATGAATTTACTGGTTGATGAATTTTCAAGTCAAGTCAAGTCAAGTTAAAATTTGTATAGCGCACTACTCACCCTGAGGGTCTCAAGGTGCTTGAGGGAGGGGGGGTATGTTATTTATCAAATAACCAAGTTTTGAGTTGTTTTCTGAAGGAGAGGTGGTTCTGTGTAAGGCGGAGGTGGGTGGGGAGAGAATTCCAGGTTTTGGCCGCTAAGTAGGAGAAAGATCTTCCTCCCATGGTGGATCTTTGGATGCGTGGAATCGCGGCGAGGGCTTGATTGGACGATCGTAGTTGGCGGGTGGGGGTGTAGAAGGTCAGGCGCGTGTTGAGGTATTTGGGTCCTAGGTCGTAGAGGGCTTTGTGTGCGTGGGTGAGGAGACGGAACGTTATTCTCTTGTTGACGGGGAGCCAGTGGAGGTCTCTTAGGTGACCGGATATGTGATTGTGGCGGGGGATGTCAACGATGAGTCTGGCGGAGGCGTTCTGAATGCGTTGGAGTTTTTTCTGTAATTTGGCTGTGGTTCCGGCGTAGAGGGTGTTTTCGTAGTCCAGTCAGCTTGTGACAAGTGCATGGGTGACCGTCTTTCTTGTTTCCGTGGGGATCCAACAGAAGATCTTTTTGAGCATACGTAGGATGTTAAAGCATGATGATGAGACGGCGTTGACTTGTCTGGTCATCGAGAGGGAGGTGTCCAGGATGAAGCCCAGGGTGCGTGCGTGGTCCGTTGGTTTGGGTGCTCTGCCCAGGGCCGGTGGCCACCATGAGTCGTCCCAGGAAGAGGGGGATGATCCTAGGATGAGGACTTCCGTCTTGTCTGAATTTAGTTTTAAACGGCTGTTCTTCATCCACTCGGCTACGTCTTTCATCCCTTCGTGTAGGTTGGTTTTGGCGGTGTTTGGGTCTTTGGTGAGGGAGAGGATCAGCTGTGTGTCATCAGCGTAGGAGATGATGTTGAGGTTGTGTTGGCGCGCGATGGATGCAAGGGGGCTCATGTAGACGTTGAAGAGGGTGGGGCTGAGCGATGATCCTTGTAGTACGCCGCAGATGACTTCAGTGGCCTCTGATCTGAAAGGGGGGAGGCAGACTCTCTGGGTTCTTCCGGTGAGGAACGAGATGATCCAGTCCAATGCTTTTCCTTGTATCCTGACGTTGCTGAGGCGTTTTATGAGGGTGTTATGACAGACCGTGTCGAACACTGCGGAGAGGTCCAGTAGGATGAAGGCAGCTGTTTCTCCGTTGTCAAGTAGTGTTCAAATGTCGTCTGTGGCTGCGATGAGGGCGGTCTCGGTGCTGTGTTTGGCTCGGAAGCCGGACTGTGATGGGTCGAGGGAGCCGTTAGACTCGAGGAAGGAAGCGAGCTGACTGTTGACGGTTTTCTCAATGACTTTGGAAGGGAATGGGAGGAGCGAAATGGGGCGGTAGTTCTTAAGTTCGGTGGGGTCTGCTGTGAGTTTCTTCAGGAGGGCGCTGAGTTTGGCATGTTTCCAGCTTTCCGGGAAGGTGGCGGTGTTGAGGGAGCAGTTGATGATATCTCGGAGATGGGGAGCGATGATGGAGTCGGCTTTGTTGAAGATGTGGTGGGGGCATGGGTCGGTTAGCGATCCGGAGTGGATGGAGTTCATCAAGCGGATGGTGTCCTCAGTGCTGATTGGGTTCCAGGCGCAAAGGTTGGTGGTGGGGGCTTGGGTTCAGAGGTAGGGGGGGTGGACTGGTTGCCGAAGCTGTTATGTATGTCAGTGATTTTGCTGTGGAAGAACGAGGATAGAGAGTCGCAGAGGTCTTGGGAAGGAGTGATGTCGTTGGTGCCGGCGCTGGGATTGGTAAACTCTTTGACGATGTTGAAGAGTTCCTTGCTGTTGTGGGCGTTGTTGTCGAGTCGATCCTTGAATGCTGATTTCTTGGTGGATCGGATCAGCTGATGGTGTTTGCGGGTGGCGTTCTTGAGGGCGGTCATGTTGTCTGTGGTTGGGTTTGTTCGCCAGGCTTTCTCGAGGGTGCGGCAGATCTTTTTGGATTTCTTAAGTTCGTCATTGAACCAGGGGGCTTTTTTGATACCTGGCTTGTTTTGATTGTTTTTCAAGGGTGCTAATTCGTCAGCGCTGTGGGTGATCCATTGTGTGAGGTTGATGGCTGCTTGATTTGGGTCCAATGATTTGGCGGGAGGGTTTTGGTAAAGCGATGTGGTGAGCTTGTCGGTGGTAATTTTGTTCCAGTTTCTACGGGGGATTTGTTGTGGGTGGTGGTGGGTCGTGGTCTTTCTGTAATTGAAGTGGACGCAGCAGTGGTCCGTCCAATGGAGTCCTGTGGCGTGATTGAAGGAGATGTGCTTGCTGGAGGAGAAGATTGGGTCGAGTGTGTGACCGGCGTAGTGGGTGGGGGTGTTTACCAGTTGTTTGAGTCCGAGATTGGCGAGGTTGTCGAGAAGGGTGGTGGTGTTGCTGTCTGTTTCAATAGATCGAAGAGAGAAGTTGGGGTCACAATAACAATTAAAATGGGGATTGAAAATCTCAGTTCCGTAATGAATCTTTCTGAGGTGGTAATTTAGATGAATTCATTTTTATTAAAATGTAGGCTTTATTACACTCCCAAGGTTCTTAAGTATTTTATAATTTCTTTCAGATGACAACATTGTATTGTAGGTGATTGGAGGCATATGATGAGGGCCTGCTGAAATATCGCTCTTTTTTGGGTTCAAATGTATAATGTTATTAGCTATACATTGGACCTGATTATCAAATCTTATGTTTATGTAATATTATTGAGCTCATCTATGCATTTAAATGGACTGGATCAATCAAAAAGAAGATTTATATTTATTGCTTTGTCTATAGCATGCTTCTATTTTATGCAACATTGAAAACCAACGCATTTTTTAAAGAATAGAATGAAAAGATGTATAATATGATGACATTGGAATCCTTGCATACACTGAGAATCGGTAGTTATGCAAACTTTTCTATAGTTTGGAAAATCTGTCAATGAAATAACGTTAATCATGTTTTATTGATCGTGATAGTACAATGAAAAGTGTTTTCTTTTTTTATGTTACTGTTTTTCTCCGTAATAAAAAAAGGAGAGCCATAATAGCTTAAGGCAGCTGTTCTTAACTTGGAGTCCGCGGTCTCCTTGAGGTCCGTGATGTCTACTGAGGTCCCCCAACTGCGTAGAAAATAAAACAATATTAGCAGAATAAAAAAGACTACACACCTAAAAAAAAGTAACATTTAATATGTTAAAACACGTTTAAAATGTGAAGGAGAATTCCCGGACTTGTGGCGTCCCTTCTTAACGCTGCTCACGGGAGAGTTCCGTGAATTGAGCTGTCCCAGATACTTGCGCCTTCTCAGGCTAACGGACACTACCATCCCGGAACAGACGGCAACCAAGGGCTCACGGCGCCACACGCACTGATTCTTACCTCATGCACCCTATTCCCTTTTGACTCCGAAGGGGTTTTTCATTTTCTTCTTTCTTTGGTAGGTGTACAGGGGAGGGGGTGGGAGGCGGGAAATGTTCGATTGTTTATGACGATATTTGCGGCATGCCCTGCTGTCCGACGCCTGCGGGCACTGATTGTATTCATTGTACCTGCATTAACGCTTGCCTGGCTAGGCTTACCTGAAGAAACATGCCCGTATTGTTTGGATGTTGTAAAAAAAACAAAAATACAACAGAGTATTGGGGGGTCCTAGGGGAGTTAGTTTATAGACAATGTGAGTACCTTGTCCCCCAACTACTACTACAAAAAACAAGAGAGGTACTGAGAGTCTGTGAAATGAAGAAATGACAGGACCAGGTTGTGTCCAGTATAAGTGTTCAGATCAAACCATTGATCTTGAGCACATGACACTATTATGTCATAGAGGTGAGGATAGGAAGATACAGGGTTTAGAAAGTAAGAACATAGTACCCATCCGCCCACTCATCAGTGGAATTTCGTCATCTGGGTTGGTGAAAAGAAAGGTGTCCTATGGGCTTCTCCTCAGGGAGAGTCTGAGGTAGCCAGATGTTGGACCCTTAAGAACCACATCCAACCAGCAGAGGATAGTGTGTGAGTGGAAGGGGCAAATAAATTTGCAGTGCTCAGAAAAGAAAAAGGAAACTAATCCTAGTGATTAAAAATACCTACTTTGATGACATAAGAAGACTTTTATTCGGTGTGACCATCAAAGTGGTATCGTTAAAAACAGTAAGCTGATAGCATGTAAGGAATTGCTATCTATCACGTGTATTAATCGGTCGACATGTTTCAGCCTATACCGGCTTTCTTCAGGACCTATGATAAGCTACTGCAACATATACTTATCGTGAGTTGGAGCTTGAACATGAACAATCTCCAACAATTGAAGGTGTATCTCCTCCTGTGCATAGAAATGTGGGAAACAAAAAGACACAGTGTTAAATGTATACAAACTATGTAGAGTTTACCTCAACCTCTTGAAATGCAAAGAAAACATAGTCTTCACTCACCCCAATTGTAGGGAGAAAAAACCTCACCTCGCCTGGCAACAGCTCAGGATGGAAGGAGGCCACGCACTAAAAAGATAAGTGCGAGAAAAGGAATTAGTAATGCAGTAACTAGATAAGTCCTGCATTTTGTTGTAGACTTTTACAAACAGTGACACCAAAAGGCATAAGGAGGCGGCTGGATTGAGAAGCTGATGTGAAATTCATCTCTAAAAATTATATCAAACCCCTTAATGTTTCAAGGTTGTACTATCAGTAGAGTTATTCAAGGGTGGCAAAAACCTCCATATTATGTTGTTAGCGTTAAGTTAAATCAAAGGGAGATGGAGTCTTCCTATTCAGAGCCCTCTCAGAAAGAAGCGCAGCATAGAGCGCTAAAGAACTCACCTCTCCGTCGTTACCTCGGGTAGAATCCTGAGCCGAGGGGGAGGTGACTGGCTCACTGAGAATGGCTGTTAATAACAGCCGGTGGCGGACCTGAGAGAGAACTCTCAGTATATGCGTTGTGATAGGTTATGAGAAATCGACCAATGGTGGCGATGCAAGTTAAGCCTGCAAAGGCACAGACCTCTTGGCGCGTTCTCATTGGTTGAGACTTAAACCAATGACAGCGGATGTAGGCTATTTTGCGGAGCTGTGTAAAATGCGTACCGCTAGTCTTTTTATCAGTCATTTATGGTGATCATAAGTCTGTTTAGGCGAACGACCTCATCTTAGGACTGCATGTAGAGCATTCAGCATGGATTCAGCTCACCAATCACGCACCTTGTGCCAAAGCCCATTTAGACATTTCCCTGATATTCTCAGAGTCATTGGGCGATATACGTTTTCCATGCTGAATGCTCTACATGCAGTCCTAAGATGAGGTCGTTCGCCTAAACAGACTTATGATCACCATAAATGACTGATAAAAAGACTAGCGGTACGCATTTTACACAGCTCCGCAAAATAGCCTACATCCGCTGTCATTGGTTTAAGTCTCAACCAATGAGAACGCACCAAGAGGTCTGTGCCTTTGCAGGCTTAACTTGCATCGCCACCATTGGTCGATTTCTCATAACCTATCACAACGCATATACTGAGAGTTCTCTCTCAGGTCCGCCACCGGCTGTTATTAACAGCCATTCTCAGTGAGCCAGTCACCTCCCCCTCGGCTCAGGATTCTACCCGAGGTAACGACGGAGAGGTGAGTTCTTTAGCGCTCTATGCTGCGCTTCTTTCTGAGAGGGCTCTGAATAGGAAGACTCCATCTCCCTTTGATTTAACTTAACGCTAACAACATAATATGGCGGTTTTTGCCACCCTTGAATAACTCTACTGATAGTACAACCTTGAAACAGTAAGGGGTTTGATATAATTTTTAGAGATGAATTTCACATCAGCTTCTCAATCCAGCCGCCTCCTTATGCCTTTTGGTGTCACTGTTTGTAAAAGTCTACAACAAAATGCAGGACTTATCTAGTTACTGCATTACTAATTCCTTTTCTCGCACTTATCTTTTTAGTGCGTGGCCTCCTTCCAACCTGAGCTGTTGCCAGGCGAGGTGAGGTTTTTTCTCCCTACAATTGGGGTGAGTGAAGACTATGTTTTCTTTGCATTTCAAGAGGTTGAGGTAAACTCTACATAGTTTGTATACATTTAACACTGTGTCTTTTTGTTTCCCACATTTCTATGCACAGGAGGAGATACACCTTCAATTGTTGGAGATTGTTCATGTTCAAGCTCCAACTCACGATAAGTATATGTTGCAGTAGCTTATCATAGGTCCTGAAGAAAGCCGGTATAGGCTGAAACATGTCGACCGATTAATACACGTGATAGATAGCAATTCCTTACATGCTATCAGCTTACTGTTTTTAACGATACCACTTTGATGGTCACACCGAATAAAAGTCTTCTTATGTCATCAAAGTAGGTATTTTTAATCACTAGGATTAGTTTCCTTTTTCTTTTCTGAGCACTGCAAATTTATTTGCCCCTTCCACTCACACACTATCCTCTGCTGGTTGGATGTGGTTCTTAAGGGTCCAACATCTGGCTACCTCAGACTCTCCCTGAGGAGAAGCCCATAGGACACCTTTCTTTTCACCAACCCAGATGACGAAATTCCACTGATGAGTGGGCGGATGGGTACTATGTTCTTACTTTCTAAACCCTGTATCTTCCTATCCTCACCTCTATGACATAATAGTGTCATGTGCTCAAGATCAATGGTTTGATCTGAACACTTATACTGGACACAACCTGGTCCTGTCATTTCTTCATTTCACAGACTCTCAGTACCTCTCTTGTTTTTTGTGGATGTTGTAAAACCCAATAAAAGATTTAAACCATAAAATTTGAAGGAAATTGATAATGAAGGATAAAAGTTGAGAGGCCTATTCGCAAACTACATTTAGTAGTATGTTAGTAGTAGTACAGTAGTGCAGCTAACGTACTACAAAATGCTTGACTTGCGGAGGTCTCAGTTCCAACTGCGGAGATCCCATCATATTGGTACCTATTGTAGTTGTAAATGTGGTAGGGATGGGGGTGACTAGAAACTGGAATACTGTTTAACAAAGACGAGGGATTAAGGGAGGAGTTAAGAGTGGTTAAAGGAGGGATTTAGGGAGGGTTACGGACTGGTTTAAGGAGGGCTACAGAGAGAGTTAGGGAGGAACAGACATATGCCCGTTGCTAGTCTCAAACTGTGCTTCTAAATTTGCTACAGCCAAGAAGCGAAAACATCCCAAAACAGTCAGAACTGGAGTATGTCCAGAGCCACCCTTGGCCACTCACAGGTACTCCAGCACTCACCCATACAAAAATTACTGAGTTAGGGACATAAAATGAAACCCCATAGGAAATAATGTTAAACAAAATTAAATTATTTAACATTAAAAAAAATATATATATATATACACTTATTTCAATGTTTTGAAAAGTAACATTTCCATGACAAATATGATTTAAAAAACATATAATTTAATAAACTTTTTCCAATGAAAAAAGAAATATATCTTTATAAAATGAATTAAATTGATTTAAATTAGTTCTGTGCATAATTTTTGTGATATATAACATGGAATAACAATAAAAACATTTTACTTAATGAGGGCTTTTAAAAAAAAAATACAAAAAAGTAATTTAATTTAATATACTTACATTATTTATACTTTTATCTCAAAATGTAAATGTGCCTTTTGTTAAAATATTCTACATTTAAAATACATATATAAAGCTAACTTACATTAAGATTTAAATTACAATATTTCATTTTGTAAACTTTAATTAACTTCTCAAAATGTTCTTATTGTTTCAATCAGTAGATCTCCACCCTCACTGTGGAGGTGTACGTCAAGTGTGCAGAACATCAAATATGGTCATAAAGTCACTAACAGTAGTAACGTTATGTGTATATATAACTTTTTATTGACCCCGCCCATGTTTCAGGGGATGAGGTCTTTTAAGTACACACTTTGGAGCAACTGTACAGTCATAAATAGTAAATAGCCAAGTTACTCAAAAGTGTAAGAGTTAACAAACAAGGGTAGATTTAATCATGTGTAAGTTTAACCTTGTGAATACCCCCTAAGTTGGTATCCTTAGTTTGATTCATAGGAGCTGCACAAGTACTGCAAACAGAATACAGTATGTGTGATTGGTGGCTTGAATTGATGCATTGGTGTACACCAACCGTAAGAGAGCTTGAGTAAGAGGTAAAAAAGGCAAAGTGATACGGCAACGTTTTTAAAAATAAAATCTCATTTTGGAAAGCTCCATCTTTTCCATACAGCGTTTGAGTTTTGTATATTTTTTGTTCCTGGATGACAATTTCTTTTATAATGTGTGTTTCCGTATTTGTGTGTATTGTTGTAAGGTTCAAATAGCAGAACTTGCTTTGATAGATTCCCCGGCTTCCAGTAGTGATTCAGGGGGGTTCACAGTAGTCAAAAGATTAGATTTTTCACCCAATGCACTGAGCTATATATTGTGAAAACGATAGATCAGGACAACACTATATCTACAGAGATATGGCATTGCTGCTCTCTTCTCAAGCTCTGGTGCAGTCTCTGGCTGCCTTTTGCCATGCTCAAACCTTTGTGCCATAGTGTAAAGGTGTGAACATGAGTCTAGCATTATTTGTTGTACTAGAACTTTACCCTTACAGTAAAAAAATTAATGCTTAGACTAACGTTTATAACACATTTAATGTGGTTTTTCAAAGATCCACTTATGTACATTTTGTCTTTTAGTACACAAAGAGGCCCGAAATACAAGGACAATACATAATTTCCACCCAACAAGTCTACAGGGTTTTACCCTACTGTATTGTTTCTGGTGGCATTGTATTCTATCAGATAGCAGTCCCTCCCACATGACTAGGCTGGCCTGCTCTGGGCTACTCCTTTTCCCCAAGGTGGGGGTTCGGGCTCCAGCAGCTTACACCTTCAATCAATCAATCAATCATAGCATTTGTAAAACGCACTACATACCCGTGAGGGTCTCAAGGCACTGGGGTGGGGGGAACGCTGCTACTGTTTGAAGAGCCAGGTCTTAAAGAGTTTCCTGAAGGTTAGGAGGTCTTCAGTCTGCCGTAGGCGGATGGGGAGGGTGTTCCACGTCTTGCCGGCGAGGTGGGAGAATGATCTGCCGCCGGCGGTCACTCTACGGATGTGGGGGACAGTGGCGCGGTCTGCAGAGCGGAGTTGTCGGGGTGGGGTGTAGAGGCTGAGTCGGCTGTTGAGGTATGCTGGTCCAGTGTCGTGGAGTCCCTTGTGTGCGTGGGTGAGGAGCTTGAAGGTTATCCTCTTGTTGATGGGGAGCCAGTGCCAGTCTCTCAGGTGCTCTGTGATGTGGCTGCGGTGCAGGATGTCGAGGATCAGGCGTGCGGGGGAGTTCTGGGTGCGTTGGAGCCGTTTCAGGAGTTTGGTCGGGGCTCCTGCGTAGAGTGCATTGTCGTAGTGCAGGCTACTGCTGACGAGGGCCTGGGTGACCGTCCTTCTAGTTGTGGTGGGGATTCACTTGAAGATCCTGCGAAGCATACGGAGGGTGTTGAATGAGGAGGAGGAGACGACGTTGACCTGCTTTGTCATGGAGAGTGTGGAGTCAAGGATGACGCCCAGGTTTCGTGCATGGTCGTTGGGTGTAGGGGGTGCTCCTAGTGCCATCGGCCACCAGGAGTCGTCCCAGGCTGAGGGGGTGGAACCGAGGATGAGGACCTCCGTCTTGTCCGAGTTCAGCTTCAGACGGCTGTTCCTCATCCAGTTGGCGACGGCCTTCATTCCTTCGTGGAGGTTGGTTTTGGTGGTCCTGGTGTCCTTGGTGACAAGAGGATCCGCTGGGTGTCGTCAGCGTAGGAGATGATGTTTAGGTCGTGGCGTCTGGCGACGTGGGCGAGCGGTGCCATGTATACGTTGAACAACGTTGGGCTGAGGGATGATCCTTGGGGTACGCCGCAGATGATCTCAGTGGCTTTGGAGCAGAAGGGGAGGTTGTGGACACTCTGGGTTCTTCCGGTGAAGAAGGAGGCGGTCCAGTCCAGGGCCTTTTCTTGGATTCTGGCATCGTGGAGGCGTGCTTTTAGTGTGTGGTGGCAGACTGTGTCAAAAGTGGCTGACAAGTCCAGGAGGATGAGGGTCGCGGTTTCTCCGTTGTCGAGCAGGGTCCTGATGTCATCCGTGGCAGCGATGAGGGCAGTTTCGGTGCTGTGGTTGCTACGGAATCCAGATTGGGATGGGTCCAGGATGTTGTTCTTTTCGAGGAAGGTGGTCAGTTTTTGTTGACAACCTTTTCGATGACCTTCGCCGGGAACGGGAGCAGGGAGATGGGTCGGAAGTTCTTTAGGTCCTTGGAATCCGCCTTGGGTTTCTTGAGTAAGGCGTTGATCTCTGTCTGTTTCCAGCTCTCCGGGAATGTTACTGTCTAGAAGGAGATGTTGATGGTTTTTCGGAGCTGGGGTGCGATGGTGCTGCTGGCTTTGTTGAAGATGTGGTGCGGGCAGAGGTCTTCTGGGGATCCGAAGTTGACGGTATTCATGATCTTGATGGTGTTGTCGTCGTCGATGTTGGTCCAGGCGAGCAGGTGGTTGGTGCGGGTGGTGGCCGTGGGGTAGGGGCATGCAGGCGGTTGCCGGTGTGGTGACGGCGTCGAAGTTGTCGTGGATGTCGGTGATCTTGCGGTGGAAGAAGGTGACCAGTGAGTCGCACAGGTCTTGTGACGGTGGGATCTCATTGGTGTTGGAGCTGGGGTTGGACAGTTCCTTCACGACACTGAAGAGCTCTTTGCTGTTGTGTGCGTTGTTGTCTATGCGGTCTCTGAAGGGGGTCGTTTTGGCAGATCTGATGATGTTGGTGGTGTCGGCGGGTGGCGTTCCTGTGGGCTTTGTAGCTTTCCGGTGTTCTTTCGAGGGTCCAGATTTTTTTCCAGTTTTCAGCAGGTTCGCTTGGAGGCCTGGAGGTCCTCGGTAATTCAACTGGCTCTCTTACTGGTCTGGGTGTTGTGGTTTTTTTTGAGCGGGGCGAGGGTGTCAGCGGAGTCGTTGATCCATTGTCTGAGGTTGCGGGCTGCGGCGTCGGGGTCGTTCATTTCTGCGGGTGGGCTCTGGGCAAGGGCAGTGGTTAGCTGGTCTTCGGTGATCTTGCCCCAGCTGCGGCGAGGCATCGGCTGGGAGCGGTGGTGGGTGGTGGGTTTCTGGAAGGTGAAGTGGATGCGGTGGTGGTCGGTCCAATGGAGTTCGGTGGTGCGGTTGAAGGAGACGTGGGTGCTAGCTGAGAAGATGGGGTCAAGTGTGTGGCCAGCGGAGTGAGTGGGTGTAGTGACGAGTTGTCTGAGTCCGAGGTTGCCGAGGTTGTCGATCATAGTGGAAGTGTTGGAGTTGTTGTTGTAATCGAGGTGGAAGTTCAGGTCCCCGAGGAGGATGTAGTCCGTGGAGGCTAGGGCGTGCGTGCTGATGAAGTCGGCGATGGAGTCGCTAAACTGGGGTCGGGGTCCGGGGTGTCTGTAGACGAGGGTGACGCTGAGGGTGGTGTTGGGGTCGGTGTGGATCTTGAAGTGCAGGTGTTCAGCGGGGCTGAGGGTGTCGTCGGCTTCTGTTGAAATTTTGAGGGTTTTTCTGTGGATGATGGCAATTCCTCCACCTACTCCGTTGGTGCGGTCCTTGCGGGTGATCTTGTAGCCTTCTGGGATGGCTATGGCAATGTCGGGTGCCGAGGTGGGGGTTAGCCAGGTCTCCGTCAGGAAGGCGACGTCTGGGGCGTTTTTGTCGAGTAGGTCCCAGAGTTCGACGGCGTGTTTGCAGGCGGATCGGGTGTTGAGCAGGATGCATCTGAGAAAGTTGAGTTCTTCGGTGGGTGGGCTGGCGGGCCGGAAGCTGGTGAAGCTGCAACGGCAGGAGAAGAGTCCTTGTGTGCGCTCCGGAGTGGCCAGGCAGCAGGTGCCTGTCTGTCCGATGTTGAGTGCGAGGAGGGTGCTGGGGTCGTAGTGGTGGTGTGTGTCGTGGTGAGTGCGGGGTCAGGGGTCCTGGCGCTGAGCGCTGTCCAGACACAGACACACGCAGCCGGGCTTGCCTTAGGCGCGCCTGCTGCGTGCATGCGGCGTTGCTGCGGCGCGCTCCCTCTGCACGGCCGCTTCACGGCCTCCATATACGGGGGAGTGGGAGGGAGTAGCAGCTGGGAGGCTGGAGCAGGGCGGCGAATGGGATCACAGGGGTGCGGGGCCACAGGGTTCGCATCAGCGGGAAAGAGCAAGGACAGGGGCGAGTGGGCACACAGCGGGGTACAGAAGGCAAAAAGTGGGCACAGTGGGGCACACAAGAGTACAGCAACAACAACGGTATTTAACTAAACAGGTGGGGGCACAGAGAGGGGGATACACAAGGCAGAGAGAGGCACAGAGGGGCGCAAGTACAGGGAGCACAGAGAAAGAATCACTCAGGCGCAAACCAGATTGAGCGGCAACAGCGTCACTGGGCACACAGGAGAGCTGTGTGGTTTCGTGGGGGAGCGACCTGCCTGGTGACAGGGTCAAGGTCGCTCTCCTCACCACCGCGCAGCCTCCATATGAGGGGGAGTGGGAGGGAGGAGCAGCTGGGTAGAGGGAGCGGGGCGGCGAATGGGATCACAGGGGGGCGGGGCCCCAGGGACACAGTGGCAGGAAAGAGCGAGGACGGCAGCGAGCGGGCACACAGCGGGGTACAGAAGGCAAAAAGTGGGCACAGTGGGGCACACACGAGTACAGCAACAACAACAGTATTTAACTAAACAGGTGGGGGCACAGAACGGGGGAGACACAAGGCAGAGAGAGGCACAGAGGTGCGCAAGTACAGGGAGCACAGAAAAAGAATCACTCAGGTGCAAACCAGATTGAGCGGCAGCAGCATCACAGGGCACACAGGAGGGCGGTGTGGTGGCGTGGGGGAGCGACCTGCCCGGTGACAGGGTCAGAGGGTCAGAGGTCACACCTATATTATTACCTCTTGCTGTGGGGTCTCAGCCCCTGTATCATGATTGTTTCTGTAGTTGTTTCGATCATAGCCAACAGCATTTATGCACATTTTCTAAATTTTCATCAGTTCTAATGCATCTTCATCTCATCTCTTCCGCTAGTACCCATTCCCTCCTATGTGCCACCTAGGCTTTCTTATTGGGCTTTATACTTGATCCACAACATATTGCTATACTGGGCTCGTCCAGCAATAAATCCAATGCTGCAAAATTATGTTGCATCTTTCTGTTTGGGGGTTTTGGTAGAATACTCAGTAAACAATACCTAATCTCGACCTGCCGTTTGATTCCAGTTGTGGTGTGTTGCACCGATACCACTTCCTCATAGTATTCTGTTATTATTGACCAATGCCAAGTCATATGTATGAATGTGGCCTCTGGCTCTTGATAGGGCTGAGATTTCGATCAATACCTTATCACTATCGATCTAAAACCCCGCTCTGGTCGACTGAATCTTTATTGCCTGTCATTGAGAAATAAAGTGCATCTTTACCAAATTAGTTCCCCCATTAAAGGACTCTGCTTCAAAGGATCACAAACAACTTCTAGCTTTCAAAGGTTTATTATAAGCTGTAAGTACAAGCATCTCAAGATGAGATTCACCAAATACACGGGCCCAACTACATACACGTGTTCTCTGAAAGCCCTCAGACGAACAACGGAAACTATCAATACCAGTTCTAAAAACAATAGTGCCGTTAGCATAGACACGTATTGAAATCTATCGCTCATTACAGGCGGAAAGAAATTACAGGTTAGGCTTTCCCTACCCTGCACTAGATGGTATCCCTACTTAGCCAGGTCTCTACCTATCAAAGGTGTCAGCAGTGAATGACTCCCATAGGAAGCCACCCACTCTCGAACTCTTGATGAAAACCTATAGTTCTCCAGTCATGACCCCTCTCTGCCTACCCATCCGCTCTCTTAAGGGTCCTCAGGCATCTGCTCTAACTCCCCCCAGGGGTGCTGTCCCTAATACAAAATCACAACAACATTTAGGACGCCCCTCGTGAGACGCCCCTCACGTGGTGTAGCTTCTGGCTGTTTCCATGATGAGGCCTTGCGGTTAGAGTCGACCTTGCTTTCCAGACGCTTCTCCGGCCCGCTGATACCCCTTAAACATTCCGGAACCCTCCTACATGTCTGGTCCATTTCAAGAACAGGCTTCTATTCATGTTTAATAATTGAATACCCCCTTTTCTCTTCCAGACAGACATTTGGAGCCAAGTCCCAAATCTTATGGTTTTCCACCTGCGTCACAACATTCCCCTTTCCAGACTAATACGTGTAAATCAACATTTAAAGCTTTCCAGCCCTACAACAGTTTTATAATATTCGATTTCTTCTTTAATTGTTAGCATGTTAATACTCTTATTCTACTGATTCAGTAAACACATCTGTAAATCAAAAACCCACTCATTAATTCTAAACATTAGTGCAATCCACATTGTATATTTCAGTCGCCTTCCCCCTCCCGCCTTGCTCAGGCCCTGAGGCCTACCACGTTCTACGTTTCCGTATGTCATCTTGCATTTGACAACTGCACAACATAGATTCAAGAATATTCACGTTGAATAAAATCACATAGTATCACATTTTGCGAATTAATAAAAGAACTCACATCTATATAATATAGTCCTTCTGAATAATATAATGTAATCATAACATGAGTGCGGTCCAAGAAATGAAAGGTATACCAGTCTGATTCCTTCTGTCATGGCCATGCATGAGGCCTGTCTCTTTCCGTGCTCACAGCACGCCATCTTCCTATTAGCAGCTACATTTAACATGGACCATGATTAATCACATCTAATAAAGTTATACATTGCACTCATGTCTTCATTAGTTCCACTTCTATATGCATTCTCTAAGTTAACCACATAATTTCAGAATATAGATGTAGTTACTATCAGCACTCATGGCATTTCTCTTCATGGTTTGTGCTTACTACGTATAAGTGTGATGCATTTCTACATTTTGGTTAGTTTGCGCTCTCTCAGTTCCCCCCTTTGATGACCTCTCGGGGTCATCATTAACATTTAAACTGCAGTGATTGCTAGCATAACCCGTTTCTGTGTTTGCAAAGCCCTCAGACTTCGGTACTGACTATCTTGTATGGCAGCCAATCTCTGCAGCTGTTTACTTCGAGCTCTCTCTGACCTTCTTGATCTGTACCATTTGAATACCCTCACCAATCCCCACAACACAATCCCACAGATCAATATTATGATGATAGGTTTCAGTATTTTCCACACAAAGCTTTTGCCTAAGGTGGTGAGCCAACCTCCTGCGTCACTTATCCCCTGGCCCACCTTTTCCCAGACATTTTCTCTGCTCAAGTCTTCGATCTCCTTGTGAATATCAGTTATGTTCCTAATAACTTTATCAAGGGGCTTCGAATTGTCTGGAATGTAGGTGCAACATTCTTGGACCTTCAAAGCCTTACAGACTCCGCCCTCTTTTGCTAATAGGACATCTAAGGCAAGACGGTTCTGAAGAACCATAGCCCTTATCGATTGCATCTCTCCTTCTACCAGCATTAAGGACTGAGCAGTACTGGCAGACAACCTGTCTACGACTGTTGCTAGCCGTCTAATTTTAACATCATTAAGAGCTAATCCCAGAAGTGGGAACACAGCTCCAAAGACATCTCCAACCATTTCTGCACTCACATCTCTCCTTCCTCTCAATGATGTTTTGCCCTCAATTATCTCTAAGTCTTGGGCATGATATATTTTAGGGAAGATAATTGCCAAGTAACATGAGCCATACCAATTATCAGGTAGCTTCACGTAGGCATTTCTCCCACATACAAAATATACGTTAGGAATCACTTGCATTCCTTTCAGGAAGTCTTTGGTGTAATACTCCAAATTGAAAGCATGTTCACAGCTAACCTCTCCCACGTATACATTTTCATAATACGTTTTGGCTCTATGGAGACATAACTTTCCTCTCTTTGTTCTATCTAAAGCTATTGGACCACTACTACCCTTTCTCTTGTGTGCCTTTTCTTCTTCGGTCCAATCCGTTTTCCATTGTCCTGATTTCTTCAAAATCTTTTGTCTCCTATTCCGATCATCCACCTGCCCTATGAACTTCTTCTCGACCTCTGACACCTTACATGTCAGGTTATTTCTGCGGGCATGTGAAGTGTCTAATGTAATCCAAGGAATGAAGAACTTGGCCAATCTGTCTTCACTCTTCCAGTAGTCCCATTTGTTCATTTGCTTATAATTTGGGACTTCTGGTAACACTGAGTCATAATTGGAGAAATAGTATTCAAAACTATCTCTCCCATAAAATATACTAAGCAATAAGCTACATGTAATGCCATAAGTCAGCGGGAGGTGATGATAACGAATGCCTTCGTCCACAGATGCCGGCAACTGCATGCAGACATAGCAGTCCTTGACCTCCATGGCATCTACATATTCATACAGTAATTTTGCATAAGCATTTGACCTAAAATCACCTTGGGACTCATCTACATGTAACCTGCGGGCTTCTGCAGCCAATAACGCTTTCTTGTGTGTGTTTTCCCCTTTCTCACCAGCAATGGTGGGTGTAAGCGTTTCTACAGATGCCACATCAGTTACCTTTACCTCCTCCTCACGTCCCTTTACATAAGAGACCGTTACCACTAAAGCTATTAGTATTATCACTCCTACTATTAGTGTACCTATTATACATTTCGCTCTGCGGTTCTGAGTACCGGCCTCCATTTCGTCAGATAGTGTGGTTCTCTCTTAACTCAGCACAAAGTTCCCTCCTTTTCTTCGTTCCTTTACTGTCTCTTTTACTCCTTTTGTCCTGAGAACCACGCAACTGGAAGCTGACAACCCTTTCCGCCAAAGTCCTTTTTAGTTCAAATACAGACAACCCTAGCCCTTCTCCATCATCTCAGGGAGAGTCCCTAAGAATCTCTGCTTCCTAGGCGCTAGGTAATCTTCTTTTCTTCACGTTTATTTACAAAGTCTTTTAAGCATCCACTATCAGGCGCTCGCCTGCAGCTTCGACAGCAAAGTTCAATATTTCCAGACGAAGGTTGTGCTCTTCTGCGGCTGATATCTTTGAACCAAAATCAGGGAATTGCAATTCTGTGAGAAACATGTCCTTTATCTTGCTGAGGCGGGGAGGACGGGGGAGCATGAATGTCAGAGACCCTTCTTGTTCGACACCGGGCACTAACAATCTTATCTCCACTGTCACGATGGGCTCAGAACTGGACACCACCACCGCTCTGATCCTCCCCGTCACCGGTTTCGAAGCCATCTGTCACCAGATATGTCCACTCGGGGGTGGAGTATCTTCTGTTAGGCACACGCACTCTTCTTGACCTCCTCAACTCTGGTGCTTCAGCGCCCTGAGCACCGTCTTCTGGGTCTGAGTCTTCTGATATCGGAGGAAGGGTTCTCTCCAGAGTTGACCTTAGGCTAGAGCTCCTTCTCTGCGGCCAATCAGCTTCTCCGCGTACCCTTCTACTCCTTCTTCTCCTCGTTGGTTCACGCTCCCTGTCAGACCTGTCAGTGTCTGACTCGTACCCCCAGCTACTTTCTCCTTCAGTAGCGTTGTCTGTTTCGCTGTTGTACTGACCGTCCTCAGCTTGGTCAGACTCGTTCCCTGCTTCCTCTGGCACCTCTACAGCTTGGCTAGCCCCCTCTATGGCTTCTCGGTCCGCCTCTGGACGTCTATCCGAGAGAGGAGCTGTTTCTATCAGAGGTGCTGGAACTCTCCGCGTGTGCGACGCGTGGATCCAATTGGGCAGGCCTCCCACTTTCACGGCTGTGTTTGTGGTCAGGATGATCTGGAAGGGCCCACGCCAACGAACATCCAAGCAGCTGCTTCTTACGTGCTTCTTCACCAGGACCCAATCCCCAGGAAGCAAGTCATGACAAGGGTCCTGGCACGATGGTACCTCGGCAGCCTGCACCTGAAGGGACACAGAATGAATGGCGTCAGACAGTCCCTTACAATAGTCCAGGATCATATCATCTGTGATGCTAATCAATGCAGCAGTTGGGACAGAAGGTAACCTCATTGCTCTTCCCATCAGTACCTCATGAGGAGACAAACCAGTTCTCCTATCCGGGGTACTACGGAGGCTCATAAGGACCAATGGCAACGCATCAGGCCAACTCAAGGATGTTGATGAACACACCTTTGCAATTCTGGCCTTGATGGTGCCATTAATCTGTTCCACAATTCCTGAAGCTTCCGGTCGGTAGCTGCAATGTAGTTTTTGATCAATATTTAAAGCTGCGCAAATCATTTTCACAAGCGAGCTGTTGAAATGCGTTCCCCTATCCGATTCCAAAGAGGCCGGCACCCCGAAGCGCGGGATAAGCTCCCTGAGCAATATCTTAGCTACTGTGAGGGTGTCGCACCTGCGTGTAGGATATGCCTCAACCCATCTAGAGAAAACGCAAACAACCACCAGGATATAACGGAGGCGGCTGCACCTTGGCATTTCGATGAAATCTATCTGTATTCGGTTGAATGGACCTCCCGACCTCCCTATGTGGCTCAGTGCAACTGGTGTCTTCTTCCCTACATTCAACTGCTGGCACGTCACACAACGCTGGCACACTGCTTCAGCTGCTACTCTGAACTTGGGGTTAAACCAGGTCTGTCTAAACACTCTCAGCATAGCATCTCTTCCTAAGTGGACAGGACCATGTATTTGTCGGGCCATTGGGCTCACCATCTCATTGGGCAACACTGCTCTGCCATCTGCTGAAACCCAGAAATGGGCCTCCCCCACCACACATCCTGCTTTTTGCCATGTTTCTTTTTCACAGTCAGGAGCATTTTCTTGCATTTCCTTCAGTTCGTCCCAAGTATCAACAGTTTCCAATATCATCGCTAATTCAGTCCTTACACTTATTCCACCCACTTCCACCTATGTGAAAGAGTATCCTGTCTCCGCGCAATACCGTGCGACTTCGTCGGCATATCTATTGCCTTGTGACACGAAGTCCATGTTTCTGGTATGCGCGGTACACTTTACAACAGCAATACCTGCTGGACATTGCAATGCTTCTAACAACAGGCGCACAAACTCTCCATTTCGAATGGGAGAGCCTGAAGAAGTCATGAAACCTCTTTGAGACCACAACTGCCCGTAATCATGAACTACCCCGTAACCATATTGACTGTCAGTGTATATGGTGACTCGGATTTGATTGCTTGCCAGGCAAGCACGCGTCAGGGCAATAATCTCGGCCACCTGAGCGGAGTGTACTCCTTCCAGGCATCCAGCTTCCACTACTCCAGTAATTGTGCAAACAGCATAAGCTGCTCTTAACTGCCCAACTTCGTCTCTTACACATGAGCCATCGACAAAGAAAATTTCATCTGGGTCGGTCAGTGGCTCATCTACGATGTCGGGTCTTGGTTTGGTGCATAGTTCAGTCACATCGAGGCAGTCATGGTCTGTACATTCTTCATCATCTTCGATATCATTTGGAAGTGGCATTAAGGTAGCAGGATTTAAAACAGAGCATCTCCTGAGGGTCACATTCTCTGCAGCCAGAATGACTTGTTCATAGCGCGTGAGCCTGCTATTCGTCAGATGCTGAGTTTTAGTCCTGGTCATCAACAATTCCACTGAATGGGGCACATGTACCTCTAACGGGTGCCCCATCACTATATTTTCACATCTCTCAATGCTGACACCTGTTGCAGCAACGGATTTGAGACATCCGGGCAACGCTGCGGCTACTGGGTCTAAAGTAGCCGAGAAGTAAGCGACTGGTCTACGGGCATTCCCATGGATTTGGACTAACACAGACAGCGCGCATCCCTCTCTCTCGCAGCAGTAGAGCAAGAATGGTTTATCGTAATCTGGCATTCCCAGAGCCGGAGCACGACACAAGTCCTCTCTCAGCTGCAGGAACGCCATCAAACAGTCTTTGTCCCATGGTACCGGATCACTCACTTCCTTGTGCGTCAGTTTTTGCAAGGGCTTTGCTTTCAGTGAAAAGTTTGCAATCCACTGTCGGCAATATCCCACCATTCCTAGGAACATTCTGACTTCTCTCTGTGTTTTAGGCGCATTCATCTTCATGATGGCCTCTATCCGGTCTGGTGACACCTTCCGTTTCCCTTTCTCAATTCTGTGTCCCAAGTACTGCACCTCTGTCAGGCAGTACTGCAATTTCCCCGGGGACACCTTATGCCCATTTTCGGCTAGATGGTTTAACAACGCAATAGAGTCCACCCTGCAAGCTTCCTCTGTCTCTGACGCCACAAGGAGGTCGTCTATGTACTGGACCAGAACTGACCTCTGGGGCAGTACTAGACTTTCAAGATTTTTCTTCAGGAGCTGGTTGAAGATCGATGGGCTCTCTGTATACCCCTGAGGAATACGACACCATGTTAGGACGCGACCTTCCAGCTTAAATGCGAAAAGAAAATGGCTTTCTTCGTCCAAAGGGATCGAAAAGAAAGCCTGGCAAAGATCAATCACAGTGAACCATTCTGCTTGGAACGGTATCTGAAACAGTATCACTGATGGATTCGGTACCACTGGACAACATGAAACGACTATGTTATTAATCTTTCTAAGGTCCTGCACTATCCGAAATTTCCCATTAGGTTTCTGCAGACCCATAATCGGGGAGTTACATGGACTACCCACGATTTCCTTCAGTATTCCCTGCTTAATCATGGACTCAATCACGGGTTGTATACCTGCGATCGTTTCTGGTGTCAATTTATACTGAGGTGTTCTTGGGAACTCAGCATGAGGTTTCACTACAATTTTCACTGGGTCTACTCCTTTCACCAACCCAATCTCTTCCCCAGTGAAATCCCACACTTCTGGAGCGACTGTCTCCCTCAAGTCCCAGGGGAGCTCGTCTACTGTCAGAGTGGGATACAGCTCCACACATATTCTGGAATTCGCGACTTTAAAGTCTGCATCATCATCATTTGTCAGTACCTCCACTCCTTGCGGAGTACAATATATAGTGCAGTTCAATTTGCACAAAAGGTCTCTTCCTAGCAGACATACAGGACTAGAATCGCAAACCACAAACTGGTGCTCCTCACTGTACTTCCCTATTTTCACCTGCACGGGCTCAGTCAAGGGACTGGTCATTCTCTTGTTAGCGACCCCCACCACTTGTATGGTCTCCCCCGACATGGGCAGGCCTGGGACTGCGGCTGATCTGATCGTGGATCTAGTGGCTCCTGTGTCCACTAGAAATGTCGTGGGGAACCCTGCCACTTCGGCCTCAACATAGGGTCCCCTTTGGTCTACTTCCAGGGCTGCCCCGAGGATGCAGTCATCTCTTTCCACTCTCTGTCCCGTTAGTGGGTCCACATAATAGCATTCCTCTCCTCCTACAAACAGAGGCATCTGTCTATATGTCTTACCCATAGTCCCTACTCTGGGTGCCTGCGGGAACTGGGCTCGGGGAGGAGGCCCCCCTTTGAGCACCTTTCCCTGGAATTGCGTTATCCCTCTTGTAGGCGCACCCTGAGTCTCTTCCTCTTCCACCTCTTGGTCTCCTATCTCAATATTATAGGGACACTCGCGTTTCCAATGCCCCAGCTCGTTACACTGGTGGCACCTAGTCGTTTTCTTTAAGGTAGCTACATCTATCCTAGGTCTAAAGGTGGAGTTCTCCTCATTGCCCTTGTTCTGGCTGTATTGTCTCCTTCCTCCAGTACCGGTTCCTGGTTGCTGTTGCTGCTGTCCTCCCTTTCCTGCTGCCTGCATCTGTACCACCATCAGTTTCTCCTTTAGTTTCTTAGCCTTAGAATCTATCTCATCACAGCAGTACCTGGCATACCTCAGTATTTCATCTAGGGGTTTGTTTTGCCAACAAATCAAGTGCTGCTGGATCATTAAACTAATATCCGGTCTCAGGCCTAGGACAAATTTGGACACAAACTGCCCTATGTCCCTCGGATCCATGACATCCAGACCGCTATACTGTTTAAACGCCTTCAGCAATCTCTCATAGTATTCGTGTACTGTCTCTTTGGGTTCCTGTCCCGTTCGGTCAATTTTTACCCAATCTATGTCTTGCATTGGCACTTTCTCTTTCAGCCACGTCATTACTCTTTCGAATTTTGCCATCACACTCTCAGCCGGCCCATTAGTCCTAGCGTCTCTCTCTGGCTCTATGATGGGCCACTCAGCGCTAACCTTGCATGCGGTCCACAAATCTCCTGGCACCACTATGTCAAACAGTGTGTTCAAATCTATCCATAGGACCTTTGAGATTTTTACGAACCTCTCAACTTGCTTATACCACTCCACAGGGTTTTCCCGCAGTTTGGGGAAAGAGGTGGTAAAAGCAGCTAAATCCCCCCTACTCCAAGGGACGTGGACGTAGGTCCCATTTGCGACTTCCCTCAAAGGGTATGTCTCTACTCCCTGCTGTCCTCCTGGGGTCAACATAAGTGTACTTCTCCTAACGGTCCCTCTCTTGGACCACCTCTCTTCCCACTTATCTAGGGCCCTCCATGTCCTTATTCCAGTGATCAGTTCCTTTATGTGTGTTTTCAATCCGATGGTTCGCCTCTCATCTAGGTCTCGGTCTGTGTAATGTAGCCTGTGGTTGCCTTGTAAGGCTTTGGTTCTTGACAGGTCTACCATATACTTGCCTGCTAGTTCCACTAATTTCTCATGGGTTGCTCTCGCCTTTCGAGTTACGTCCTTTGCTATGAACAGAATTTCATCCTGCCCATACATGTCTATTCTTTCTAGGGGCAGGGTACCATCTACCATGTCATCCAGATCTGACTTTAAGCTGGAGACATCGAGTCTTTTGGCTTTTATTTCTGCTCGCAATAATTCCTTCGAGGGAGGTTGACAGGTGTCTCTCCCATCCCAACTCCGGGCCCTACGTTTGGGTTCTGGAGAGTTGGGGAGTGCTCTCTCTTGTTCCCATCTCTCCAGATCCCAGGCTCGGCCATCCGACCTTGGAAGGTGATGGAACACGGGCCTGTTACCCCCCTTCTCACCTTGCCCATTCTCTCCTCTCTTCTCACAGTAAGTTTCTCTACTACTCTGCTTTCGGTCTCCATTCTCCCTTGGCCTCGTATCACTCAGTATCTGATACGATCCCTCCTGGTTTCCCATATTCCCTGGGCTGCGCTCATGTCCGTCGTCGCAAGGACTATGGTACGGCCTCTCGCAACTCCCACTCTGTTCCCTCCTGCTGGGCTCACAGTGGATACACTTAAAGCTATCCCTGTACTCCCGAGCCCTCCTGTCTTCTTCATTATGTATCGGGGGAGACACCCCCCCGTTCTCAGGGCCCCCATTTTCCAGCTTTGATCTACCTCCACTCCGGGCCCAATGGGTGAATCCCCTACTGTCTTTCTCCCTTCCGTCCCACTCCGGACTGCTCTCTTCAGCCCCGCAGTGAGTCCGGGCTCTGCTGTCCTGACTTTCCCTTTCAGCTTCTGCCGCTATAATGTTCTTTTGAGCCTCAACTGCCTCATCCCATTTCTTCATGTACTCGTTGAACTCCTGAAAAGATTTCCGTCTTGGTCCCCTCATATCCTCTGGCCATCTAATATCCCCCAGATCGCCTGTTGTGTGTGCTGGGGTGCTCCAATCTCTTGGTATCGGCAACTGACTTGGGGAATTGATCGTATCCTTCCTTCTTGCCATCTCTGCTCTTTCTCTGTCCCTTCGTACCCGCTCTTCCCCCCTAGCCCTGTCTGGGTCATATACCGACACTATAGGACCTATGGTAACAGGTACCTGTAGTGCATCAGGTAATGCGTAGGATGTGGCACACGCCGTTTCTGGCGCTCTTTGCACCACAAACCTCCCGACCACCTGTTGCACTTGGCTAGGCTGGGACAGTTCTTTCTTTGCAGCGGGATCCCAATCGGAACTGGGAAGCGGCCCATGCTCTCCTGCATTGCCCCCCCCTTTCTCGGCATCTCCTTCTGCTCTGTTATACGGAGGCGGCCTGTCTGTCAATAATCTGTTTATCAGGCTGTCCTCCGTCTCGCTCTCGTCATCCTCCTCTAGGGGGCTTTTATTTCCGGGCATCTCTAACACTGGATACAATTTGTTTACTTCCATGTTATGCGCCCTCCATCTTTTAGCATCCTCATCCCACTTAGCATCCTGTACTGCTCTTACCGAGCGTTTCACTCTTTCCTGTCGTCTGTTCATGTTCTTTTCATGCGCTGCCCTAATCCATGCATTAAGGGCTTCAAACTGTGTTGGTCTAGGCAAGGGTCTCGTAGCGGTCATAACTGCTTTTAGTCTGTGTAGCACCTCTAATCTATACGTCCCGTACCTCGGGAACGTGAGTTCCTCATTTCCATCTGTCATCTTACTCCACTCTGAAATCCACAGAATCGTGTGCAGCCCAACATTTACCCCCATGTAATGAGCTGGCGTACCCTCCGGCGGGGCTTCTTCCCCCTCGTACGATCCCCTGCGCTCTCTTTTAAACAGCGCTCTTAACCATTTAAAACACTTCATAATTATGCGCAAGATTTCCAGCTTGAATACTTTGTTTACTTCCTGATGACAATCCACCAATCCTAGCGCGACTTCGCTAGCTGGCCTATCGCAGCGCGGTCTTTCACCGGCCGACCAATCCCAGCGCGGCACCTTCTGACGTCACTAGTCTCCGCTTCGCAGCAGCACCCCTCCTTTCTCAACTCTCCTCGCGGTCATGCATGCGTCCCATTCACACACCGAAAAATGACTACTTCCGACCAAGCGGTCACTTCTCTCGACTGTACGTCCACAGTCTATCTGTAATTATTAACACAACTGACGAGATGTCTGTCGTCTCTCTGGTAGGTTCTTTACGCACACAGTAACTTCCGACCAGCGTCTGTTACTCGCGCACTCACTCCCCCTATCTGGTCCTTCGAGTGGTCACTGGTACCTCATGACCCCCTTCACCCTGGTTAATAATTACTTCTGGGTGTCCGATACACCCGAACCACTTAAGCTCTCCTTGAGCCTAAGATTTCCACCGGTTGCGCGCGCTCACAACCTGTTCCACAGTCTCTCTACAGTCATTCAACTCCGCCAGACATTACAACATAGATACAATACAAGACACCGCAATCTTAACACGCATGACCCTTTATACTCACTCTCGACCGATACTGCTGCTTTTCTGTCTCACGTCATCCGGTCCTTCTTCCGCGGGCGGTTCTTCCGATCATCAATCTCTAGGGGCCTGGGGGTAATCTAACCTGGCCTAGATCACCTTCCTCAAGAAGGCAACCATTCTCTATAGCTACCAACTGATAGGGCTGAGATTTCGATCAATACCTTATCACTATCGATCTAAAACCCCGCTCTGGTCGACTGAATCTTTATTGCCTGTCATTGAGAAATAAAGTGCATCTTTACCAAATTAGTTCCCCCATTAAAGGACTCTGCTTCAAAGGATCACAAACAACTTCTAGCTTTCAAAGGTTTATTATAAGCTGTAAGTACAAGCATCTCAAGATGAGATTCACCAAATACACGGGCCCAACTACATACACGTGTTCTCTGAAAGCCCTCAGACGAACAACGGAAACTATCAATACCAGTTCTAAAAACAATAGTGCCGTTAGCATAGACACGTATTGAAATCTATCGCTCATTACAGGCGGAAAGAAATTACAGGTTAGGCTTTCCCTACCCTGCACTAGATGGTATCCCTACTTAGCCAGGTCTCTACCTATCAAAGGTGTCAGCAGTGAATGACTCCCATAGGAAGCCACCCACTCTCGAACTCTTGATGAAAACCTATAGTTCTCCAGTCATGACCCCTCTCTGCCTACCCATCCGCTCTCTTAAGGGTCCTCAGGCATCTGCTCTAACTCCCCCCAGGGGTGCTGTCCCTAATACAAAATCACAACAACATTTAGGACGCCCCTCGTGAGACGCCCCTCACGTGGTGTAGCTTCTGGCTGTTTCCATGATGAGGCCTTGCGGTTAGAGTCGACCTTGCTTTCCAGACGCTTCTCCGGCCCGCTGATACCCCTTAAACATTCCGGAACCCTCCTACATGTCTGGTCCATTTCAAGAACAGGCTTCTATTCATGTTTAATAATTGAATACCCCCTTTTCTCTTCCAGACAGACATTTGGAGCCAAGTCCCAAATCTTATGGTTTTCCACCTGCGTCACAACATTCCCCTTTCCAGACTAATACGTGTAAATCAACATTTAAAGCTTTCCAGCCCTACAACAGTTTTATAATATTCGATTTCTTCTTTAATTGTTAGCATGTTAATACTCTTATTCTACTGATTCAGTAAACACATCTGTAAATCAAAAACCCACTCATTAATTCTAAACATTAGTGCAATCCACATTGTATATTTCAGTCGCCTTCCCCCTCCCGCCTTGCTCAGGCCCTGAGGCCTACCACGTTCTACGTTTCCGTATGTCATCTTGCATTTGACAACTGCACAACATAGATTCAAGAATATTCACGTTGAATAAAATCACATAGTATCACATTTTGCGAATTAATAAAAGAACTCACATCTATATAATATAGTCCTTCTGAATAATATAATGTAATCATAACATGAGTGCGGTCCAAGAAATGAAAGGTATACCAGTCTGATTCCTTCTGTCATGGCCATGCATGAGGCCTGTCTCTTTCCGTGCTCACAGCACGCCATCTTCCTATTAGCAGCTACATTTAACATGGACCATGATTAATCACATCTAATAAAGTTATACATTGCACTCATGTCTTCATTAGTTCCACTTCTATATGCATTCTCTAAGTTAACCACATAATTTCAGAATATAGATGTAGTTACTATCAGCACTCATGGCATTTCTCTTCATGGTTTGTGCTTACTACGTATAAGTGTGATGCATTTCTACATTTTGGTTAGTTTGCGCTCTCTCACTCTGAACATTTCAGATACTCAGGGATATATTTGGGAATATTTTTGGTATTCATAGATGAGTCAGGTACATGTAATGTAAATAGATGAAGTGTGCAAATTGAAATCTTGCATTATTAGTCACATTCCGTCATCTGCACATAGGTAGTTTCCCACTCTTAATCTGAAATGGTGTTCTGTAAAACCCCATCCCAAACTTGCTTGGCCTTCATGGAGCTTGTTGCCTGTCCCCTTTTAAGGGCTCCATTGAGCTGTGGGACCAGCTGACAGCCATGTCCAGTTTTTAGTATTGCTTCCATTATCATGGATGTCATTGGGGTTTCTAGGAGCCCAGTCCAGTTCAGGTCTCCCTGGCTGTGTAAGGCAGTTTAGTAAATTATAGGAACTGGCCTTTGCCACCCCTGATGTGTCTTGGGCTTCTTGAACAATTATGAACTGTTCCTCTGGGTATAAGTCACCCAGGGCCTGACAGCCTCCCTCATGCCATGCTATCATTGACATCATTGATGTTATTGTCTGAAAAGCGTGTAACCAACAGATCTTCAGCGATCTAGAAAAGGGACGTCTATTTAGTGTACGTCACACCGCTAACTGCCAGGTTATCACTACCTGTTGCACGATGTGCGGTGCTTTCTCAGGCAGAGATCTATCCTACATGAGACTTATAGGTAGGGCCCTTTTCTCTTCTGTACCCTTAAATAGTTTCTTCTCACAGTTCGTCTCCTCTGAACACCAACAATCTGCTTGCTGGAGTTGTGCTGCTATTTAGTAAAGTTCCATGTCAGGTAGACCTATTCCTCCAAACATTTTGTCCAGTTTCATGCTGTCTGAGTTCGCCTACTTCTCTTGCCAGATGAACAATACCAACATACTGTCCAATTCTTTAAAGTTTCTTCTAGGGATGACACATAACACGTTTTTGAGAATACATAAGCACAGAGAGAGTGTAAGATCGTCTGCACTAGTGCTATTCTGCCTATACCAGAAATCAGTAATGTGTTCCAGAAAAAAAGATATGTAGGCCTTTGCAAACTCATCCAGCACAAGCAGATCTGACTTCTGGGGTTTGTATAAATACAGTAAACTTGTAGAAGATGGAGCAGGATTTTCGTAAATAAAACCTGCTTGGATTAAACCTCCTATAGTGTGAAATCATTAACAAAAGTTGTGAGATTAACAGAGAAAATATTAACATGGGGTATTTGGGAAGAGAATTGAGAAATGTGCATGAAAATAACAAATGGTTCCTGTAGGCTGGAAAATGGTTTCTGCACGAGAGACAGTGGAGAAATAATTTTAAAGAGGTTTTGGGTTTCATGTGCAACGTGAATGCAACACGTTGACAAAAAGAGGGTGACATTAATTACATAGAATAATCATTGAAAATGTTTGCGTTTATATTAGAATAACATGAAGTCTAAAATGAATAATGAAATGGAGCTTTAAATGTGAAAAAATAACTGAATTTGTTTATTTCTCCTAGAGAAACTGCACGTTTTGCAGAGAAGGCCTCAAACCACTGTTAGGAATAATTGCTTTTTAAATTTAGGCAGCTGCAGAGAAATATATTTGTCCTTCATTATGACTATTGTGTTCTTTTCTTGTTGATGGCTAGTGGTTGGGGTATCGTGGGGAACTTCCTTCTATCCGGGGAAATGTTTAGTTTTGTGGATAACTGTTCTAGTAAATGTTGCGATTTATTTGAAGATGAGCGCAAGCCTAGGAAGGAAAGTATTGAGATTTCCTCTGCTCAAGGACGAAGATGACCGCATGGCTCTAAACAAAGAACTCTTGGGAGTGAGGTGCGACGGAACTGGTGTGACCGAGCATCCCATGTTCCTGAACCAATGAGAACCATGAAATGCTTGGACTTTGCTACTAATTTAGGGATGGTCTTTAACATTTAGGGTATAATTATTAGTGTTAGAATTTTCTCTGTGTTTGGTGTGCCTTAGGCAGGATTTACGAGGGTGAGCATCACAATGTGAGCTGACAGCTGATTTTCTTAAACTCGTTCATGGCTGTAGCTGTCCGATCCTGACTCTTTAACTTTGCTCCTCATACCTTTGTGAGGTTGCCCCAGCTTTCCCGTCTGACCGGATGGTTAGCTTTCAGACTATTAGCACGCTGTGCTATAGTTTCCTTAGGTTTGTTTGTTATTCTGTACTTTTATTAAATTGTTTGCAATGCTCTTTTGTCTCTCCTCCTATCCACTCTGTCAGACTCGTTTAAATGAGATGTTATCGTGAATTACTTTCTTTGTATGAAGAGCTATGATTTGGTATTGTGTCATTGTATGACCATTTACATGCTTTTAAGAATAAGATAATACTAAGTGGTTAGAAAAACTGAGTCTGTCATTATTGATGAATATGATTAATGTGACTTGTACATTTAGTTTAGTTTAAAGGAGTTTGTAAAGCGCCTGGTGACGCCTCCCGGCGTGTCCCCGCGCTGTGGAGAGAGTGAGTTTTAGGAGAGAGAGGATCCATACATTTACAGCCTGATTCATGAAGTGAAATTGCGCCCGCAATCGCTGCGAAAACGCAAATGCGGGCGCAATTTCCGTAATCGGCATTCAACAACATAATAGCGAATTCGCAAACACATATTTGCGAATTCGCTAATATAATCGCAGAATCCCTGCCGCTGAGCATTAGCGATTCGGAAATAGCGACACACAACGGAATCTGCGAAAATAATAGCGAATTCGCAATAGAAAATCGCAATCGGCATTCAAGAAAAATCGCAATTTGCGAAAAACCCAAAAATCGCTATTTGCACGGCGCAAAATAAGGACAACTCAAAGCAGGTGGTAACCATGAAAGGCATAGAATTTTTTTTTCAAAAAACCGTTGTCCTATCACCAACAGGGCCAGGCCTGACCAATCACACATAAGGACATTCAGCAGCAGCATTAGGCTTTCCACAATGCCTGGGATGTACATGGTGGTGAGGCGGCGAAGGCTACAGCGAGCAGCACGGAGGAGACGCATGAGGCAGGCAAGGATTTACCGGCTGCGGGTCACCTTGCTGGGCCAAACCAGAGAACAGATTTATGCTAAATACAGGCTGAATGGGGAAATGATCACCTGGCTGATACAAGAACTCGACCCCATCATGCAGCACCCAACAAGGCGAAACAATTCTGTGCCCACACATGTGCAGGTATTGAGTAGCCTGCACCTCCTGGCCTCCGGAAGCTTCCAGGGGGTAGTAGCGGCCGCTGGGGGAATATCCCAGCCCACCATGTCACGCTGCCTCAACAGTTTTGTAGACGCCATGCTCACCCAGCTACACCGTCACATCAAATTCCCCGACAGCCAACAGGAATTGGACATGACAAAGCTACAATTCTACAATGTAGCCCATTTTCCACATGTGCTCGGATGTATAGACTGTACCCACGTCGCCGTCTGCCCACCAGCTGGCATGGAGTATATGTTCCGCAACAGAAAGTGCTACCACTCCCTCAACATCCAGATGGTCTGCAATGCCAAGACATACATCACTGACATTGTCTCACGGTACCCAGGGAGTACCCATGACTCCTTCATTTTCCGGCACAGCGCACTCCACACACGGCTGGTCAGGGGAGAGTTTGGGGAAGGACACCTACTTGGTAAGTACACTTTGATTGAAATGTCACATTGCAAAGATGTAACAGCGCAGCACAGGCAATCACCATCTGCTCCTCTCATTCAGGTGACAGTGGCTACGCCCTCCGTGAATACCTCCTGACCCCATACCTCAACCCTGCTACACCCCAGCAACGGCGCTACAATATTGCTCACATACGGACAAGAAATTGCATAGAAAGGACATTTGGCCTGCTCAAGAGCAGGTTCCGCATACTGCACAAGACAGGTGGGGCCATGTATTACAGTCCTGCAAAGTGCTGCCGCATAGTGGCTGTCTGCGCAATACTACATAACATTGCAACCAAGCGCCGGATACCTGTTGACATCTCTGGCAGTGAATCTGAGGGGGACAACCGGCCACCTGCACATGCGCGCCATGCACAAGGGGAGACCCCAGCAGAAGGGCACAGACGTCGCAACCACATCACAGTGAACAGTTTCTAGTACAACCACTGCCATCACCCCACTAATCAACAATGCATGCAAAATGTAATGATGACACAACGCTAATGTGTGTAGGAAAATAAATGTATTTGTTCAATTCACAAAAGTAAATATAAGGGTCTGTGCCAAAGGTCAAAATAAAAGTACATGTTCAAATCACAAAAGTAAATATAAGGGTCTGTGCCAAAGGTCAAAATAAAAGTACATGTTCAAATCACAAAAGTAAATATAAGGGTCTGTGCCAAATTAGTCCCACAAACAGTATTACGCCATACTGCTGTGCTTGCCAGGCTTGACCTCAGCCTGTGCCAGTGGTGATTACAGTTCTCTAGGTGTGCCTAGAGCGTGCCCCTCCACAACGCCTCTGAGGGCCTTCCTCCTCCGGGGCGTCAGGCAATGGGGGGGTCCTGGTGCTGCGGGTGGGTAGTGGGGCCTGTGAGATTGATTGCGAGCTCAGGCTGGACGCCCCCTCACTCGCATCATCACCCCCCACAACAGATGGAATAGGTGGAGGGTGAAGAGCCACGACAGCCGTGGTGAGGGTCTCCAGCACCCTCGTCATGTCCACACTGCACTGGATGACAGTGTGCTGCTGTGTGAGACAGCGCCGCGCCAATAGGGATGTGGCATTTGCCGACACATAGCTTGCCCTGCTGTAGGTGCCAAGCTGGGTCAACAGTTGGCGGTGGTGCCGGCGTTGGCCACCGTACATTCTATTCATGGCACGGGTGTTGGCCTCCACGGCTGCAGCAATGCGGGCCATTCCATTGCCCACACCGGCCAGGTCGGCCCTCATGCCTTCAATCTGGGTGGCAACACATGCCACGTTGCGGCCAATGTTGCATAGTTGGAGGTGAATTGCCCCCTGCTGCCGTGCCTGGCGCTGGTGTATGTGCAGCATCCGTCGCTCGATGCTGAGCCGCGCCTGTCCATCACCATTGGCCCGCCTGGTAGCAGCTGCGGAGCGCTGGCGTGACCTGCCACGCCTGCCCTGCTGGCCGGATTGTGAGGCTGGGGGCTGACTGGACAGTGGCGCAGCCCCGGATGTTGAGGTGCCAGCTGCTGGGGGTGAGGCCACCGGTGTTGCAGGTGTGCTCGTCGCTGGGGGTGTGCCTGCTGGTGTGGCTGTGGCAGTCGCTGCGGGGGCCACAGGAGTGACTGACCTGGCTGCAGCTCTGGGAGGAGCAGCGGTGGCAGGGAGCACAATGGGGGCTGCGATGGCAGCAGATGAGGGCGCTGCAGCAGCTGCAGGTGGGACGCTGCTGGTGGTAGTTGCTGGTGGTACAGTTGATGCGGTAGGGGCTGGTGCCTGGGTAGGTGTTGGCAACTCCAGGACGCTGTCGTCGATCACCAGCCTGTCACTGTCACTGGTATCTCCACCTGTGGGGGTAAGTGGAGGACCATTAGTTGTATGCATCTGGCAGACGTGCAGTTGCTACATGCATGCTGGGTGACATTCCCTGACTGGCAGTGGCTTTGTGTGCATTGGGACCTGACTACATCTCCCACAATGGCTGCATTGTGGTACTACTACATTGTGGCCAGACTACGTCTCCCACAATGCTTCAGGACAATCCTTGATGTGCAACAATTACATGCCTATGGGACATTGGGGGGGCCTATTAGGTCATGGACATCCATAGGGGGCAGGGTCGCAGTCGCATGCCACTTACCTTGGGTGTCTTGTGTGGGGGCGGATGAGTCCAGTGCAGTGAAACCCACAACGGCCTCCCTCTCGAGGGTGTTTTGGACCTGGTCCTCCAGGGCGGTGTTCGGTGGTATCGTCGGACCTCCTCCTCCTGTGCCCGAGGACTCCCCAAGGCGCGCCGCCACCTTCTCCTTGGCACGGCCTCGGAGGTCGTACCACCGCTTCTTAAGTTCTTCCAGGGACCTGGCCGCCACTCCCACCGAGTTTACTGCAGAGGCTATCCCCTGCCAAATGCGCCTCTTCTCCATTTCTGGGACCCTCCTGGAATTGGCACCGAACAGTTGGTCGTGGTTAGCCACTACTCCCTCGATGAGGTGCTCCAGCTCCTGCTCGCTGAATTTGAGCTTTCGCTTCCTCCCAGCCGAGCTGCTGGTCCCTGGTGCAGCTTCCTCAGCCATGGTATGGGTTGTGGCTCTGTGGATCACTCTGCTAGCCAAGATGTGCAGCAGCTCTTCTCTCTGCTCCCTGTCTCTCTGCCTCAATCTGCAGAATGGTGCTCGGAACCGGCAGCTTCCTGGTTGTGATGTCATCACTGGGCTCGAAATGCGACTTCCCGTTTTCCCGATCTCGCGAGTTTGCGATCTCGCAAATAGCGATATCGCTAATAGCGATATCGCTATTTGCGAGATCGCAGTCCAGCCGCGGGTAGGCCGAAATAGCGATTAATCTGCGATTAATCGCAATTTCGATCGGATCGCTATCGGATTTTGCGATCGCGTGCGATTCGCTTTTTTTTATCGCAATTCTTCATGAATTCGGATTTGCGATTTCTGAATAGCGATTCGCTATTTTTCGCTATTTCAGAATCGCAAATGCCGATTTTCATGAATATGGCGGATAGAGTATAGTTGGTTTGTAGGATATTCCCTTTGGTGTAGGTCCTCATAAGGGGGAGGGGGGGGGGGTATCATCCCTCTTAACAGTTGTCAGTCCCTGACAACTCTTAGAAAATTTGTCGGATGACCAGTTCTAGGTATGGGCCAACTTTTAGATTTACAAGAGAAAAGACAAGTTGGTTATTAAATGGGTGAACATGTTTACCCCATGTTTTCCGTTGCATCATAAGCATACATGGAGACTGAGTGGTTGACCTCTCCCATTTTTATGCCCATGGTTTCATCATGGTTTTAAGCCAAGTTGCTAGAGGGTCCATTGCCAAGGCGAACAGTAAGGGTGATAAGGTGCAGCCCTGCCTCATACCCCTTAAGATATTCCAGCTCCCTGACGCCTCACCTCCTGCCCAAACACTTACTGTCGGCTTGTGGAGCAGCAAGTGCACCTGGCCCAAAAAATGAGGCCCGAATCCCATCCTCGCAACAACCTCTATCATATACCCCTAGTCACTTAGATTAACTTAAAAAACATTTCTTACTTTGTACGTGTGCTGTACAGTGCTGCACACATTTAAAATGGGAAAAGCTTGGAGAAAATAAAACTTGACATCCAGGTGTGAACTCTACTCACTCCCACAGCATGTGTTGTGGGACTATCCGCTCTGGAGACATCCTGCTGCAACAGACTGCTTTTCAAGAGGAAGAATGAGCAGAGGAGTGAACTACCGGGTGAGGGGACATCACCCAGGAAATCCAAGACCACCTGCCCTGGAGCTTAGACCACCAGCACCCGCCTGCTTGCCCAGACCAGTGTACCCTTTGAGGAAGAGGAGAGCATTGGAGGGAGCAAGATTCAGCAGAGAGCCCTGTTGAGTGGACTCCCTGTGCAAGGTGTAAGGAAACAACTGGTGCATCAATCAGGTTTCTTCTTGTCTGCAGAACAAAGTCGGCTACCCTCTTATGCCAGGTGAGGACTGCCTTGAATTGAACTGTGTGCCATGCTGCGTCCATCGAGCCGGAGCCCATGCGTAGGACTGAGTCAGCAACCCCAGATGGCGGGAAGGGTGACGGGGAAGAAGATTGTCATGTGATAAAGTTCAGAGCCTTGTACAGTAGTGGGGGGCGACCCCCTATGCCAGGAAAGGCTGTCATTAAGGATTTCACTGTGCCGATCAGGAATGAGCCTGAGATATGGTGACCCCCATATGCAAAAATGGGGTCACCGGGTACATCAAGTATTGCAACCTGCTCTGCCATCTCCTGCTGGAGAAGTGAGAGCGCTGTGGGAACACAATTATACCACTACCCAGGTGAGTGACTCAAGACAGAATCATCGCAACTAACCCCCCAGCAGGAGTGAAACCAGACACTTACACTGCAGGAGGAGTTGCAGAGAGCTTCCAGCCACCTCAGGGGCACGACAGCGAGTGAGAGACTGAGCACCCACTGAGTGTAGCCACCTTTGCCACAGGCGGCTGACTCACCCGAACTTAGCTGCAGCCACTGCGAGCAGCCACAGAGGAGTGCCCTAAGGAACTACAGACCCTTCAAACCTGCAGTGCAGGTGACCTGGGAGGAGCATAATGCTACCAGCCCTGTGGCGCTGGAACACTGTTGGTGTTATCTTAAAGTCAAAGTGGACACTGGCTGGTAAAGAGGCAAACCCTGGATGTTACCAATTGTGAATGGGACAGGAAATCACCAAAGAAACCCAAGTGCAGAAGCGGTGCTTCACCCAGTTACTTAGAGTCTATAGTAAGCCGGGCCCAGGGACATCAGGAGTAAAGGGCCTCAACCCCCAAGGCTGGGCCCAGTCATCCCTGCTTGCCCTGTGTCCCTCTGAAAGTGGTTTTGAAATATGCCATGACTGTTACGTTCAATGGGTGGGTAAATGTATCCATACGTTTGTACACATGCATTATTTAAAAAACTGTTTGTTTTTTGATGATAATAGCCATGGAACAACTTTAAGACTGTTATTTCCAAAAAAGATAGGTGTGCATGAATGTTGGTGCAGTCACTAGTGTATAGTGACTGGGCTAATCCTTAGCTTGTAGATCTGCCCGAATGCAGCTGTGATGGCTCTAATGTTGATGGTAAGTAAAAACATATCTTAGAAGATGACAAGTGAACTCGAGAGGTGCGCCCATGTATACGTATTGTATTGTATTGTAATTGAATTTATATAGCACTTACAACCCCTGACAAGGCGTCGAAGCGCTTTATGGCGAGTAGCATGCTACTCCGGAACCCAAAGACAATCAGAATAACACCTACTTCCATTGCAGCATCACTATGTCAGGAAAGGTTAAGGGTGATGGAGTTGTCTTAAGGATGCAGTGCCACCAGCATCCGCTAGCAAGGCAAACAGAGAAAAGCCTAGGTTCACATTTAGGGATTACACCAAGAACCAAAAAAAACATAGAATGCTTCATGGACAGCTGATCAGATCAAGTACAATCGGTCACACTTTCACAGAAGGGCCCCCAGAGGAGTAGATTGCAGCTCTAATAGCTTAAGACACTTGGTTGCAGGATGCGTAACTGTGTTCCCCCTGAACACTGATTCACTACTTTTAAGGCCACCTCTTTGCATGTTGTGAGGGCCCAGGTGCTTTTGTGGTGAAAATGGAACACTTGCAAATGGGTGATGCAGGTTACCAATAATCAATTATGAAAAATTATTTGTTCGCCTCCCAGGGTGACCTCCAACAATGCTTGCTTGCCAAGCCTTGGAGCAGTGAGTGGCTCTTTACACTGCCTCAGCCTCTGTGCTGATTCCTGAGAGTAGTTGTAGTCAGCTTGAGGTCAATGGACAGTAAGGACAACCAGTGCATCATGGGAGCTGTTTCTCCATCCGACCTCTCACCGACGAGTCGAGGCAATGGCCTACTTTTTGTTATACACAGTTCACAAACAGAGAAGGGCTGCTTGTCAACTACTATGATGTCACAGCAATGGAGGCATCTATTAGTGCCCGCTCCCTGTCTCTCACTGCAGGACACAAAGAATAATGTTTTCCAACAGACAAAGTAATGTCTTACTTTGGCAGAGCAGGCTACATTTAAAAGCAGAAATACGTTCATTACTCTACTCCTAAATTACTTTAACAAACATGTGATTAATGCATCAAGGTATAGATTTAATTTTAATTACACAACACAAGTGTACCGTGTAAAAAACTATCTGTTATTGTCAAAATTTGTCGATGGAGTTTTTTTTATGGAGGCTGGCTCAGGGTGTGTGTAACTGGGGAGGGCAAGAATTTCCTTGGGGGGTTTGGATGAAGAGGATAACAAGTATTTGAAGTGTGCGGAGGACCCAGGTGAAAGAACTTTGCTTGTTTGGAGAAACAAACAGTTTGGAGGGTCAAACATTATCAGCAGGATGTGAGACAAAATCCAGTAATGACCTGCAAATATGTTTGAGGCAACGCTTCGATAAAAACATAAAGCTAGTGAGAAGCAATCTATTTATTTCATTTATCTTGCGATGTCCTTTGTACATTGCACATTGCACCCAGTGCATCAAAGAGGGGTATCGTTTACATGAGGCACAGAGATCAGCAAATGTAAGGCAGGGTAAAAAGACAAAAAGGGAGACAAAGTAAGCAAAATAAATGAGACAGTGTAGAGAGAATTTCTGAAGTAGACTGAATAAAAATATGGACCAGGTAGGTACAGCAACTCAGCAAATGTAAGGTATGGCAACAAACAGATGTAGATCAGAGGGGACAGCAAACATGCGTCAGGGTGCTAACAGTGCCGCCACGAACTTCAAGCAGGGAGAAGAAGCGAGACAACAACAAGAAGAACAAGGCAACTGTGATAAAACATAAACAGCAGGCTATGCCGAGGATCGCCTCAGGTAAATTATGTGAAGACTAAAGCATTACTACAGCAAAAGACACAGTAAAAAAGGCCATGGTCTAACAATGTGCACTCACATTGTTAAAATAAAGCAGGCACAAGGGAGACAGAAGGGGTCATCCAATTAGTGCATTTTAGGGGGACGGGAGGTAAAGTACCTAATGTGTGCTTTGAGCGAAGTGTTGTGGGGCAAAAGGAGTGACACCAACTAAGGGTAATCCTAAAAGGCAGGTGAACTCTAATATGTGTTGGGTAAAGCCCCTTTTAGGGTGGGGGTGAGTCATCTCGGCACACTGCTTGAACCGGAGTACCATAACAGTCCAATGCAAGGAGACATAGGGGCCTAGTTATGAGGCCGTTTGCTTTGCTCTTGCACCACGCAACGAGGTTCAAGAGCAACACAAACCGTAAGACAGATTTTGGAAGCCACGCAAACTTACTTAGCAGGTCTCTGAGTGGTTCCAAAAATCTGGAGTAACTCTGCCCTGGGAAGGGTTTCCATAGGTGTTGGGTGGGTGTTCTCATGCAATTCCCATGGATTTTGACGCCTCCCTAGATTTACAATACCTTGTAAACCTGGTGATGTGTCAAAATCGTGCACCTTCCCATGGGACGGGCTGTGAGAGTGGCATCCTCCGCTGCAGCCCGTCTAAATAGAGATTGCTGCCGCGCTAGAAGAGAGGGAGGGAGGGAAGCCTTGCAGTGGCGTGTTACAGCGCACTTAGCCGAGAGCAATCCTAAGCAAAAAAGACAAGCTACCGTTGGATTTTTGTTTGTGTGCAGGTGCAACCCCAAGGCACAAACCTCCTAGCTAGGTAGAACGTTCAGTTCGGTTGAGTGTGTGTGCTGGGCAATTAGCAGTGACCAGTTGTGGGATAGTGAGAGGAAGGAACACACCATGTGACACTAATTTGCTTCAGGGAGGCTAAAGCAGAGGCAACAGGCACCTGCCTTCTAAAGCAACATTTTTAATCTTGGCAGGAGAGAGATACGCTCTATGAAGAACAAAGTACTGGATGTGCTTGAACCTTGTGTTTTGAGAGACTGTGGCTGGGTAGGCCAATGTTCTATCCCACTCTTTATTGGTAAGGGCTCTTTCAAGTTCTGGTTCCCAGGTGAAGAAGAGAAAACTGTTGTGTTTCCCAATCACCTTCACAAACTGGCTAATTTACCACCTCCCGTTGCCCACCTCATTGCATCACAGCATGAGGTGGTGGCTGCGTCGCTGCAGCGTGCCAGTGGGTTCTCATAATAAGGGCCTCCATGTAATATTCAGGAACTGTCCTCTGTGAATGTAATGCTGATTTGGTAGCTCAGCAAAAGGCAATACAGCACCATCCTGAAAGAGTTTTCCAAAGGTTGTGAAGCCTGTGTCGTGCCAGTGTTGCAGCCTGGTTAATGCTAGATAGCCTTTATCTTGCGGACAGGCCAGAAGGGGTATGGCGGGGACATCAGGAGTGGTTGATGCTGTAATGCACAGGCTTCTACATAAGCAGTACTGGGCAATTCGGAGCAAGCGCAGAGAGGGGGGGGGGGTCACAGTCCGCAACAGTTGGAAAAACAGCAGAAGGCATTGTAAGGTCTAGGGGGGTTGAGTGGAGGCAGTATATTCAAGATGAGGCTTAGCGAGCCAATACCTCACCCACTGCAGCTGCACCGCTAAGTAATAGTGATTGTAATTGAGGACTCCCAGCCCTTCCCTATCTGTAGGCAAGTGTAACTTGGACATAACACCAAACCAAGTCCCCAACAACAAGTCTAACTCATGAAAAAAGGTAGCCAGTAGCTTAAGCGGGAGGTATGCAAAAGATAGAAAGCAGAAGAGTTTTTCTAGATGTGACCAGGCCTTGGAACACTGTCACAGTTCTGATAAGATTTCCGTCCAGAAAGTCGTTCTCAGGGTGACACATGAGAATTCTGAAATATCGGAAAGTACAGACTTGCTGAAAGTGTGTCCCTCCACCAACATCAAGCTCAGATTCTTCCACTCCTGCACAAAGGTGTAAAAATACATGATATCTACCAATTAAATCAAAGACCGGAGATTTCTACAAAAGTGTTGAGTGTCAGCGATTTTGCTGTGACCCATGGGTATGTCGCAAATATATAGTAAAATGTCTTACAGGGAGACAAAGTGGGTTTTGTCTCCAAGCAGTGTACCCCAGCGGGCATCTCCACAGCCCAGGAGGCTGGCCAATTGCTCCATTGCCAGGACAAATAGGAGAGGGCATAGCGAGCAGGTCCTGTGAATTCCTATTGCCTCTGACACAATACTGCCCCAACAAACATGCACTGACTGTGCTGATTACAAAAGGCACACAGAGCAATGAAATGCCTGCCCAGTCCATAATATTCCAGAAACTGAAAGTGATATGGACAACTCAAAGATGCAGGCCATCTGAGGCCAATGTCCTGGGCTAGCCTCAATAACCCTGAAGAGCCTGCAAATATTGAGCAATGTGTTCCTGACCTAGGCCAAGCCATTTTGGTCAGGGTGCACTGGTTGCAGTATAAGTGGCAACAAATGCTCTGCTAACCCCTTGCTTAAGAATGTATGGTCGGTGTTCAAAATTGTCAATGTGCCATCTAAGGAAAGGTCAGAGTCATCCTTGCCCATTTTTGGGATGGGAATAAGTAGAGCCTCTCTTAAGGATGCTGGGAGGGTGCCATCCTTCAGTGATGCTACTCATAGTTTCCCCAGCCCCGGGGACCAAAGGGCTGTAAGATACAGTAGAACTCCAGTGGGAGTCCATTCTGACCTGGAGTTTTGTTGGTTTTGTTTAATGGCTTATTTTAATTCAGCTACAGTGATAGAGAGACCCAAGTCTTCACACTGTTCGGGAGTAACCAGAGGCAATGAACTTCTTTCAGATAGGCTAACGTAACCTCTAGTGACAAAGGTTGCACAGGAGCATAAAGAGTCTTATAATGGATACTACTTCTGGCAATTTTATTGATGAATTTGGGTGAAAAAACGGCAAAATAGCGTTTTATGAGATTTTACATTGGGGGGCTCTAAATAATAATTTTAGTTGGGGAATTGATGTAGGCACACTGACACCTTCTTTCACGCTTTAATTCCTTTGTTCTGCCTCGCCCCAGCCGTTTTTTGGAACTTGCTGTTTTCGGCGGTGGGCGCCATCTTAGGTAGGGCTGGGGCTGCGCTCTAGTCGCGCTGCCCTCCCGCCCTCCCAGGCTATTTAGAGCCAGTCCTTCTAAGCCCTCGCTGCCTTTTAGAGCTCTCCCTAGTGAGAGACACTAGGGCTGCGAGTGATTTTACTGGTGTACTACTTCTGGCAATTTTATTGATGAATTTGGGTGAAAAAACGGCAAAATAGCGTTTTTATGAGATTTTACATTGGGGGGCTCTAAATAATAATTTTAGTTGGGGAATTGATGTAGGCACACTGACACCTTCTTTCACGCTTTAATTCCTTTGTTCTGCCTCGCCCCAGCCGTTTTTTGGAACTTGCTGTTTTCGGCGGTGGGCGCCATCTTAGGTAGGGCTGGGGCTGCGCTCTAGTCGCGCTGCCCTCCTGCCCTCCCAGGCTATTTAGAGCCAGTCCTTCTAAGCCCTCGCTGCCTTTTAGAGCTCTCCCTAGTGAGAGACACTAGGGCTGCGAGTGATTTTACTGGTGTACTACTTCTGGCAATTTTATTGATGAATTTGGGTGAAAAAACGGCAAAATAGCGTTTTTATGAGATTTTACATTGGGGGGCTCTAAATAATAATTTTAGTTGGGGAATTGATGTAGGCACACTGACACCTTCTTTCACGCTTTAATTCCTTTGTTCTGCCTCGCCCCAGCCGTTTTTTGGAACTTGCTGTTTTCGGCGGTGGGCGCCATCTTAGGTAGGGCTGGGGCTGCGCTCTAGTCGCGCTGCCCTCCCACCCTCCTCACACACTATAAAATGTGTATACCGGCCAGACGGCGCAGCGGGCTGGCGCAGCGGGCGCGCCGGATGCGCGCCGAAGCCGCGCCTAAGCCAAGCCCGTCTGCGCCCGTCCGCGGCCGACCGGGGACAGGGGCCAGGACCCCTGCCCAAATCATGGGTAAGATGCCGGACTCTAGTGGGAACTTCACTTATACACGCCGTAATTTGCTGGATCTGGCTGGCATGACGGCCATAAATACATCTGACTGTGCCCACATGGGCCCGATGGATACTTATGGCCCATTCAGCTGTTATAATTGTAGATGGGAATGCACCCCCACGCTGTCCCCTGTGACACTAAATGTACCTACAGTTCCCCTTAAATGCCTATACACGAATGTAAGATCATTACCCAAACATTCCACCTATATTTGGGATCTTCTTAATGAACACCAACCCGATTTATTGTGTTTATCGGAAACTTGGCTAGATGACCATAATATCCCTGATATAGTTACAGCCCTTCCCCCAGACTATAAAATATTGAATGTTAATAGAGCCGACAAAAGGGGTGGTGGTGTAGCTCTATTGTTCAGAGACCACCTCTCATGCAGGCAAGAGACTATCGTGCCGGCTGAAAAATATGAAGTCTTGGCATTTACTGTGTCCATGAACACCAATGTACTATTCGGAGGCTTTTTAATCTATAATCCCCCAGGTTGCACTCTAAATTTTAGCACACAATTACTTACACAAATCATGCCTGTCTGCTTGAAGAATAAGAATATCCTCCTTCTTGGAGATTTTAATATACATTTGGACAACAGTAGTAGCTCCCTGACGAATCTACTAGTGGAAGACATGGCTATCCTTCAATTATCTCAGAGAGTCCATCAACCAACTCATATTGCAGGGCATACATTAGATTTGATGTTCTCTAATATTGAATCTATAGACATTGACCCTCTAACACCACTGTTATGGACTGATCATTACTTGATTACCTTTTGTATTAATCTTCCTATCCCCCAGACCAAAAAGCACAATGTTTTTACAGTAAGCACGAGAAACTGGAAATCTTTCACAATTGATAAATTTAGAAATCATTTCTCCCACCCCTCGTGCACAAGCACCAATATCCATGAGGAGATAGATCTCCTTCACAAAAATATCAAAAATGCTCTTGAACATTGTTCGACCACTCAATCTCGTCATGCACCAGGCAACAAAAAATCAGAGAGATGGTACGGACCTGAACTTAAGCTTCTAAAAAGAAATTGTACTTCCTCTGAGCATAAATGGAGATTATCCAAAACCGATGAGACCAAAGATAACTTCAGGAAAGCTCAAACACTCTATCACAGGGCAATCAGAAAGGCGAAAAAGGAATACTTCACACGTAGAATATCTGAGAATAAAAATTCCTCAAAAGAACTTTTTAAAATCGTCAAAGAATTGTGCAACCCAACTAATCTTTCCCTACATCTTACCCCCTCACAGGAAAATTGTAATAAGCTCAATGACTTTTTCTGCGATAAAATTGATACCATCTACGCCTCCTTTCCAAATCACCTGACCGAAATCCATGAACAGGATGTACCAACCGTTGCACATACCAGTTGCCATGGTTTCGGCCCGTTCTCAGAAGAGGAGGTAGAAAAGGTTATGCTTGAGGTCAAGTCGGGTTCTCCACTTGACCCTTGTCCACATCACATTTTTTCCCAATTAACTCCTGTAATATGTCCAGCAGTTACCAGAGCACTCAATCTCTCCCTTAGTTCTGCTGAATTTCCAGATTCATGGAAACAGGCCCTAGTCACCCCTTTAGTAAAGAAGGCTGGAGCAGACGTAAACAATCCGGCCAATTACAGACCAATATCCCAGCTACCTTACTTATCAAAGGTTCTGGAAAAGTTAGTCAACAGAAGTCTGTCCACATTTCTTGAAGCAAATGGCCTGCTGGATGATTCACAGACAGGGTTCCGGACAAACAACAGCACCGAAACTACACTCTTAGCGGTGACAGACAGTATCAGAACCAGGGTAGATCAGGGTAGAACAGTCGCACTGATACTTCTTGATCTATCAGCGGCTTTTGATACTGTACCCCACAACCAACTGTTGAACATCCTGGCAGAGAAAGGAATACTGGGCAAAGCATTGGGATGGCTACAATCGTTCCTAGCGGATCGAACCCAATCAGTACGTTTGGGTGACTACACATCCCCTCCACGACTCATAAAATATGGAGTTCCCCAGGGGGCGTCATTGAGCCCAACTTTGTTTAACGTATTCGTCTCCTCGCTGGCAAACATTGGCAAAAAGTAGGGCGTAGAAATGTGCTCCTATGCTGATGACACTCAGCTGATGGTCACCATTGATGGAAATGATGACTCCAAAACTAGACTGACGAACTGTTTGACCGAATTAGCAACTTGGATGCAGGACCACTGTCTTAGACTAAACGCCGACAAATCCGAAATCTTACTGTTCGGCAGAGGCACACAGGCCTGGGATAACAGCTGGTGGCCAAGTGACTTGGGTTTACCTCCCAACCCCACTGCTAAAGCAAAAAACTTAGGTATAATACTGGATAGGGATTTATCCATGAAATCCCATGTTTCTACAACTTGTGGAAGGAGCTTTGGACTTCTGAAGTTGCTTAGACGTGTCTTCCCCTGGGTGCCAACGGATTGCAGGAAAACCTTAGTCCAGTCACTACTGATGAGTAGGCTGGACTACGGTAATTCTCTGTTTGTAGGTATGGCGGATTATCTCTTTTCTAAATTACAGCTGGTTCAGAATGCCGCTGCCAAAGCCATCTGCAACAAAAGAAAATTTGATTCAGCTAAAAGTTGCATGCGCGAACTTCATTGGCTCCCAATGCGGCAACGAGCCATCTTTAAGCTGTTGTGCATTTCTTATAAGGTACTCCACGGCACAGGCCCCACCATCCTACATGACAGGGTCAGATTTCATAAACCTTCTAGACACCTACGATCTATGACGTTAGGAAGAGCAGTCATCACCCGAGCTCGTACTGTCAGGATGGGAGAGCGGGCCTTCTCTCACATTGCGGCAACAAAGTGGAACGAGCTACCCCCTACAATTAGAACAAATGACTGCTTTGTCTCATTTAAGAAACAACTGAAAACATTCCTCTTCCCCAGGTCAGATCAATAATTTTCAAACAGAGCCGATGCCAAATCACTTGCAATGTTCTTCAGCGCCGTGATGTCCTCTCAGGATGAATGTTTGCGCTTTACAAATAAATAAATACAAAAATACAAATACAAATAAATAACGAAGGCATTGTGTGTTTCTGCCTGAGTGTGCACTTACTTATCTTGAGTAAGTCTAATGGAATTGATAAGGAAGCAAGGCGATTATTGTTTTATCAGCCATGCAAGGAGGGCCCCAAACTTGTCAGCCTCCATATGCATTTTTACTGTGTGAGCCACAAAGTTGATGCAGCGTAGCCACTCAAGTAATCCTGTGTGCTTCGCATGAGCATTCAACCTTGCCCTCTGGTGTACAGCATCTCCCACCGCCCGAGATTCAAGCCTAAGCAAGGATTTTTCATTAGTGCATAAGTCAGCCTCGAGTGCTCCCTCCACCACCACCACAGCTGAAATACACAGCTCTCATATTGTGATGTTGAAAGCGTCCCATTCAAGGACATAGGTAGAGGCCATGTTGTTGTGGGTGAAGTCGTCAGTTATGTCTTGGAATATAGTTGCGCGGAGTACCTGGTCCTTCAGTAAGGAAATTCCTTAGTGGGAATGGGGGAACGCAGCACACCCCACCTAAGTCCCGCAACTGAGGAGTCGTGATCCAAAACCAACCTGCCCCAGTAGTTACCCTATTAACAGCTGTATGTGATATAAACCACCAGAATAGCGACCCTAAGAATTCCTAGAAATAAGAACTCCAATACGTATATATATATATATATATATAGAAGGTGCGAGTAAGTAAAACAATTGTAGTTAGTAAGAGCACAAGATTGTCCAACTCAGCCAACTGCCTACTAGGCTCCTCACATTTTGTGCTCTAACATCTGTCCTTCTATCATTGATGATAGATTAGTTGATCCTTTCGTATGGATAGTATTGTTTTTACTGCTGTAGTGAAAGGTTTTCATATGAGAGATGCATAACTTGTCCAGAGTGGGACGTGTGAAACGTGACTATGCTAATATGATAGGGCAGAAACATGCTGTAAGGCGGGGGATTAATGTTTTCCATTTGAAACATATTGTATTATGCTCCTCATGAAGAAAAATGCTTCAAGATCATGATATGTAATCTTGAATCTATTCGTTGTAAATCAAATATGAATGTAATTTTCTATTAATTTGAAGCCTTTTAGTTGAAAACCTACCAGGGCTTTAGCAGGCTCATGAGCCCTAATGCCCCTTGTTGTACATTCACATTTTCTGCAAGTGTAAACTCTTCTTCAAACTGGCAAGGGAAGCAGATTTTGAATAGCGTTAGTATTTGTGGTTATGAATATCTGTCCTTCAAGGCTGTCGTGTGTGTCGTCCTGTGCTTCCTCGAGGGGAAGATCCTGACACCTGCACACTAGAGAAGTTCCTGCTGGGAGTGATCCAGTGCAGCTCTCAAACAACCCTCCCAATTCATCCCACTCAACCCAGGAGCTGACTTATTTTACTCATCGGTGGGGCCCATAGCACCGTGAGTCGCACATCCATACACCACACTGCTCCTAGGATCAGTGAAAAACCAGAAGGCGAGCTGCTGGACAGCAGAGCACCCTATAAACGTAAATCTAAATATTATACATTATGTACATATGCATATAGAAACGGTTTCTCTAGCATTTTAGGAAAGAACATCAAGGCACCCCACTGTTTTGGTCGATGGCCCAGCTAGTAGAAGTTAGTTGATGGAAATTAAGACCAGCTTAATTACAATTTTCCCATTAATCTTTATTTTTTTTACCTTGTCATGATTTTATTTAAATGAACACATAACTCATATACTTTTACTGAAAACATTTATATCGATTTAGTCAAGAAAGAAAATAGCATTTCAATTTAAAACTTTAACATTTATTAGTACATTCAAGAAATAGAAATGTAGAAATTATATTACCAGTCTGCAACAGATGCTGACAGGATTAAAACGAAACAGGTTCCCAAGCTGACTGTCTTTCTAGCCTCCTCGATATCTACCTCCCATCAAGACTCCACATTCAATTCTTTGCCCCATCAAAATGTAAAGTCCAAAAATAATTCAAAGACTTTCCGCACCAAAAATTGTTCAGTCCGACAGCATGTTGTGGTGCGCAATAAAATTCAGGAACCAACAATTTTCCCTCTTTCGTACAGACTCTTTTATACCCTTTTCCCCTAAGTTTCTAACTTAAATTTGAAACGTTTAGGGTCCATACTCATTTCTCATTCGTCCATCAGAGGGGTGGTGAAGATAACCTCATGTCCTCTTTGTCCAAACCGGTTTTGCATTTTGCTATGTCATCTTCACATATTCTCACACGGTCAAATTTGTCCATTTTGCAATCTGTCATCCTGTCCTTGTATCTTTTATACATCATGAAGTTACAGCACACAAGTTTCCCAGGCGCTCAAATTCAAGCATCCTTTGGCACAACTCCGGTGTCCTAGGCCACGCTGACCTTGACATCTCTACTCTAAGCATAGGCCGTTCAAGCATCTCTGGCACAGTCGCGAATGCGCAGAGCCATACTTCCCGGTGTCTCGCATAAACAGCCATTTTCGAACTAGGCCGCACGGGCCTTAACAGTAAACTAATATGAAACAAACACAACAAATGTTAGATTTCGAATTTTAGCCCTTCTGTTTACCTCCCACTATTCTAATTTTTCCCTATTAGAGGTTACCTAGTCAAAAGCGACACATTTGCAGTATTTACTCACCAAATGTATTCGTTTTGCAATACAGATACTCATAAAAGCACATACACACTTTTATTCATTAAAAAAAATATTATAGCACTATATTAGTATGACGTCTTCACATTATTAGTACATACATTTTTGAAAGTCAGCAAATTAGTTTTTCCCACATGTACTTTTTTTCGGTGTATGCTTTTGGTTGATTTGTTATCATGCTCCACACGATTAATACATATTATTGTTATGAGGTTTCAACTTTGCAAGGGGTACACAAAAACTTTTGGCTTCTCTCCTGCTCCATCAGGAGCACCACATTTCTTTCACATGGTCCTACTACATTAATTTGTAAGGGCAGAAATTGTATATGTACTAGGACATTGTGCATTTATACTTTTACAATTGAGTATAACTGCAACTTTTTATCAAGAGCCCTGGTCAATTTAAATGACAATTGTCTTTTGATCTTTTGCTTTGCTGCCTGCTATTTTCGATTAAACGCTAATTAAACTATGTTTTCTGATGTGATGTGTTGCATTTCATTGTTACGGTCTGCTTATGGTTTTACAAAGTTTAGTTTTGCACATTGTGTAAATGGATCATTTATTCAAATATTTTACTCATGAAACTGTTTTGTGCATTATTTTTTATATAGTAATATTTATGAAAGAATGTTTTTTATCAACTGTATTTTTAGTGTGGAGTATATTACAATGCTTATTCTTTCAAAGCACCTCACAGAAGTTTTCATAACAATGTGACACCCTTCTGCAAGACTGAACCTTCACCCATTTCAGATGTGTCTCACATGTTTCTGGTAACTACAGTCCTAAACTTTAAGTACAGCTCACATCATCCCTGAGTAGTCTAAATGATTCATTGATTCCTTCTTGATCCCCAAGTTGAACATCATTTTGTGATCTCTGATCACACGTCACCAACAGTGCCTAAAAAAAGCGTTAGGCGTTTTGCTGGCCAGTGTGTACCCAAAGAGCACCCTTTCCTCATTTTAATATATTCATCTAGCTTGTTGTGGAGAGATTACCTGATCAGTGGTAAGCTATCTGTTAATTTTGGTGTACAGTCTGCTGGCTGTGTCTTAAGTAATGCGTAGGAGCCATGTTTCAAATCCACACGTCCCCAGCAGGACCCTACTCTCAGCCAAAATTTTGTGGGGACCATGAATGCTGAGCGGGATTTCTTCTACAGTAGGTACGGACATGTAGTAATTCAGCTGACTTTTCGAAAATCTGCATACGTTCTAAAAGAATATGCATCTTCTGTTTACTCTATCCCCCTATATCTAGTCATTGAAAAGTGACAATGACCTTTTATGAAGCTGTTCTTCTCTATATGGATTTGACTGGCCCCAATCAATCAATCAATCAATCAATCAATCAAAGCATTTGTATATGTATAGCGCGCTATTCACCCGGAGGGTCTCAAGGCGCTTGGGGAGGGGGGTCCGCTACTGCTCGAACAGCCAGGTCTTGAGTTGTTTACTGAAGGAGAGGTGGTCTTGGGTCAGGCGGAGGTGGATGGGGAGGGAGTTCCACGTCTTGGCAGCCAGGTAGGAGAAGGATGTTCCTCCTATGGTGGCTCTTCGGTTGCGGGGAACGGCGGCGAGGGCGTGGCTGGTTGATCGTAGCTGGCGGGTGGGAGTGTAGAAGGTCAGGCGGTCGTTGAGGTATCTGGGGCCTTGGCTGTGGAGAGCTTTGTGTGCGTGGGTGAGGAGTCGGAACGTGATTCTCTTGCTGACGGGGAGCCAGTGCAGGTCTCTCAGGTGTCCAGAGATGTGGTTGTGTCGGGGGATGTCCAGGATGAGTCGTGCTGAGGAGTTCTGAATGCGCTGCAGCCTTTTCTGAAGTTAGGCTATGGTTCCAGCGTAGAGGGAGTTACCGTAGTCCAGACAGCTGGTGACGAGGGCTTGGGTGACTGTCTTCCTGGTTTCGGTGGGGATCCACCGGAAGATCTTACGTAGCATGCGTAGGATGTTGAAGCATGACAACGAGACAGCATTGACTTGTCTGGTCATCGAGAGGGAGGAGTCCAGGATGAAGCCCAAGTTGCGTGCGTGGTCCGTTGGTTTGGGTGCGCTGCCCAGTGCCGGGGGCCACCAGGAGTCGTCCCAGGCGGAGGGTGATGATCCCAGGATGAGGACTTCCATCTTGTCTGAATTCAGTTTCAGGCGGCTGTTCATCATCCACTCCGCTACGTCTTTCATCCCTTCGTGTAGGTTGATTCTGGCGGTGGCGGGGTCGTTGGTGAGGGAGAGGATCAGCTGGATGTCGTCGGCGTAGGAGATGATGTTGAGGTTGTGTTGGCGTGCGATGGCCGCGAAGGGGCTCATGTAGATGTTGAAGAGAGTGGGGCTGAGCGATGATCCTTGTGGTACGCCGCAGATGACTTCAGTGGCCTCGGATCTGAACGGGGGGAGGCGGACTCTCTGTGTTCTTCCGGCGAGGAAGGAGATGATCCACTCCAGTGCCTTCTCCTGGATTCCGACATTGTTGAGGCGCTGCACTAGGGTGCGGTGGCAGACAGTGTCGAATGCTGCGGAGAGGTCCAGGAGGATGAGGGCCTCTGTTTCTCCGTTGTCGAGCAGGGCTCGGACGTCGTCGGTGGCTGAGATGAGGGCGGTCTCGGTGCTATGGTTGGCCCGGAATCCAGATTGCGAGTGGTCGAGGGATCCATTCGTCTCGAGGAAGGCGGCCAGCTGTCTGTTGACGGTCTTCTCGATGACTTTGGCAGGAAAAGGAAGGAGCAAGATGGGGCGGTAGTTTTTGAGGTCGGTGGGGTCTGCTGAAGGTTTCTTCAGGAGGGCGCTGAGTTTGGCGTGCTTCCAGCTCTCTGGGAAGGTGGCGGTGTCGAAGGAGGTGTTGATGATGTCCCGGAGATGGGGTGCGATGACGGAGTCGGCCTTGTTGAAGACGTGGTGAGGGCAGGGGTCGGTAGGTGATCCGGAGTGGATGGAGTTCATCGTGCGGATGGTGTCTTCGGTGTTGACCGGGGTCCAGGCGCGGAGGGTGGTGGTGGGGGGCGTTGGTACGGTGGTAGGGTGCGTCGGCTGTGTGCTGAAACTGTTGTGTATATCTGTGATCTTGCTGTGGAAGAACGAGGCAAGCGAGTTGCAGAGGTCGTGTGAGGGGGTGATGTCGTTTCCGGCGCTAGGGTTCGAGAGCTCTTTGAAGATGTTGAAGAGTTCCTTGCTGTTGTGGGCTTTGTTGTCTAGTCTTTCCTTGAATGCGGTTTTCTTGTTGGTGTGGATTAGCTGGTGGTGTTTTCGGGTGGCGTGCTTGAGGGTGGTCATGTTGTCTGTAGTCGGGTCTCTGCGCCAAGCTTTCTCGAGGGCCCGACAGTTCTTCTTGGAGCTTTTGAGTTCGTCGGTGAACCAGGATGCTTTCTTGCTGCCGGGTCTGATGGGGGGGTCTTCAGTGGAGTAAGGTCGTCTGCGCAGTTGATGATCCACCTTGTGAGGTTGTTGGCGGCTTGGTTGGGGTTCACTGAGCTGGCAGGGGGGTTCTGGCTCAGGGATGTGGTGAGCTGGTCGGTGTTGATCTTGTTCCAGCTTCTGCGGGGGATCTGTTGCGGGTGGTGGTGGATCGTGGTCCTGTGGAAGCTGAAGTGGATGCAGCTGTGGTCTGGCCAGTGGAGTCCGGTGGCGTGGCTGAAGGAGATGTCCTTGATGGAGGAGAAGACGGGGTCAAGCGTGTGGCCGGCGTAGTGGGTGGGGGTGGTCACCAGTTGCTTGAGTCCGAGGTTGGCGAGGTTGTCCAGCAGGGTGGTGGTGTTGCTGTCGTTGTTATTCTCTAGGTGGAAGTTGAGATCCCCTAGGAGGATGTAGTCAGTGGAGGGGAGGGCGTGCGGGCTTATGAAGTCGACTATGTCTTCGCTGAATTGTGTGCGTGGTCCTGGGGGTCTGTAGATGAGGGTGCCTCTGAGAGTGGTCTTGGGGTCGGTGTGTATCTGGTAGTGCAGGTGTTTGGCGGTTGTGAGGGTGTCGTCGGAGTAGGTCGTGATGCGGATGGTGTTCTTGAGGACGATGGCGATGCCTCCTCCTGTCTGGTTGACGCGATCCCAATGCACAGAATTCCTTCTATGATAGGCTTGTTGTGCTGTGAAAATGACTCTGAAAATGTGCTTGATCCTAACTGGTCAAACTCCTTCAACTTAGGACAGGGCCCTTTCTGAATGTGAGCTCTGGATCTTATTTGATCCCCAAAGAACTGAATCTCTCCAGTGAGTATTTGGCATCTCATATATTCCGCAAGGGCAGTAGACACAATGTTATCAAAGGCATGTCCTTAATTTAGTGTACAAGGTGGGACAAGGACCAAGTTGTTTTTTATCCAGTGATAGTCCATCTTTTGTTGCACGAAAATGGATATTGAGATACAGCTGATACGTTTGATTCCGCAACAATCTCAACTTCTTCAAGGCTGCAAAGATGTACATACTTTTTACTTACCCGTTTAAGTTACCACATATATAACAATTAAGAAATGCACATAATTATAGAGATTGATCTCAGAAAAAAGAAAAAGAAAAGCAGAAGCAGATGTATTAGAATTATCCACCACCAAACCGCAAGATTCCTGGAGCTACGGAAAAGTACAAAAGGGGGCAAAAACATGAATATGACCACCAAGGAAATAGTTACAATAATTAGTCCACACCTGTTCCCAATGCTTATTTCTTTAACTTTGAATTTTGCAATCATGATGAGTAGAAAGGAGACTGGGGAAAACTGCAACAGCAATTGTCCAATGTGACTCCAAAACACTCAAGCAGGCACTGAGTATAAGAGACTTAAGTACCTTGACATTCCCAGAGTGATGCATAGTGCACCTAGGGTAATGTAGCTCGTGAGCAGAACATTAGGCCATAGACTAAACTGTTCCCTATTACCAAAGCTCTTTGTTGCCATGTGAGAAGAATCATTAGGGCTAGAACCTTGAGATTTTCTTGTGTGTGGTAACTTCTAAGTGCACTACAATTTGGAGTGTTTATAAAATAGGTATTCCCTTTCAATACGTATACTCCTAACATGACGTTGATCTGTATTAACTGAGACAATATGTGTTGTATTGTATTTGGCACCAACCTTTCCGCCACATCACCCACGTATATAGCAAGACGTGGACGTTTTGACCACAGAAGGGGTGGCCCACATCAATAGGAGGGTGGACCACACAGGCATATGCAGTGGCACCCCTCATCCGCCTGCAGAAGATTTTCAGGCGCACCATCAAACTGCAGTGATAGGCGGTCCAGTGGTTTCAAACAGACAGACCGCCTTTTATTAACGCACTCTTTATGATGGAAACAGCTTTGTTTTCGTAATCATCAGATGCACAGTCTCAGTCTGTGCCAGGTGAACCTGATTAGGAGTGTGCAGCAGCACAAATCAGAAACTGTTGGTTATAAAAATGGAGGCATGATTAAAAGTAATAGACAAATAAAAAATTGTAAGATGGCCTGAATCTCTACATAGGCGTTAAAAGATAGTATCAACACAGTAAGCATTGAAACATCATGCTCGGAGAGTGTTCTGCTCAATAAGGCTAACTCTATGTGAAGAGCACAATAGTTTAAAGTAAACATAATAAAAGGAAAAATTCACGTTTTGAGAAGTCAGTAATCTAGGAGAAGAAACAACCAAGATGATATCTGAGGTTATAAAGAATATTAAGATGAAGAAATTTGAGATTACCATTTATGTGACCTTAAATTTTTTTTCGGTACCTTTATGGATTGGCAACTTTGTCTGATATTATTGCGTAGAAGAGTTTATACATATAGAGTGACCTTAGGGGAAGAGCAGTGGGTGTCATGCGCGAGGGTCGGATTGGTACTCTATTCTATCGCTGGTGCTGTGCTTAAGCATGATAATGATACAAATGTGTGCGAGGTTGATGTGGTGACGGTGCTCGTGTCCTGCCTGTTTTGCCTGATTGGTAGTTTGTATCTATAGTGGATATGCTTCTATTTGTGATCTATGTGGGAAATATGATGTGCTATGTGTGAGGGTTAGAGGTGTGCCCCATCCCTCATGTCACAGACATTGTGTTGCGCCTGAGCATGTCAGGGATGGCAAATAGTACGAGGCAGGTGGAGTCTGAATATAATGCGAAGGCGCCAACCAGGAACTCGGGCACGCCGCAACTATGGCGGTTGTGCCGGTCCCTGACGCAATTGAGGGGCAGGGCTGGTAACGGTGCTGGTGACGCAGCCATCACCAGCCCCGAACTTTCCAGCTAATTGGTAAGTGAGGGGGATGGTAAGTGTTTCAGGGGCCCTGGATGCGGGGCTAGGCCAGATTTGACCGGTTTCTGCGGGTCGCGATCACAACCCTTTACTTTAAAGAGGCCCATGAGCGGTGGGACGGTCTCTTTCTTCGCCGCTCCGCACCCTGCAAACTATGCCTCTACACGACTGAGTTTTTCTCGCGCAATAACTACACTCCACACTGTTACTTGAAGCATAAAAGGCCATTTTATTAGGGCATGGTTGCAATCATTTAACTTTATTTACATTACATAACTGTAAGAAAATACTTTTCCCATCCCATGCCGACACATGTTCAGCCTTCTCAAGACCATCTCACCTGTTTGACTCTTCCCCATTCACTCAGTGACCTCCTTCCTCTCCCCATTCTCACCTTCACTTGCCCTCCAAGCATCCTCTGTTGACTTTCCTTCATTGCCTCCCGCTATCAGTCACCGTGTACCGTTCTCCCTCCCTGAGGGGTGGATCTGCCCGTATGTGACTCACCACCCCTCCAAAGTACCGCCAACCAGGGAACCCCTGTAGGGCGGTTCCCTGCCGCCCCCCCCCCCCAGTCTTGGGCAACTTTCTCCTCCAGTCAGCCAACCCTCCGGGCCCCCGGTGGACGACCAATCCACCACCGAAACCTATGTCCCCTATAAAAAATTAGTTTTGTGGGGACAGTCCTTGACCGCGTTAGGCGCCAAACCTCCGCACGATCACCTTCTCCTCCCTATCTTGTGCACCCTTTCTCCTCCAATCAGCCGACCTTGTGGCACCCGGTGGACGACCAATCCACCACTGAAACATGTGTCCCGTGTAAATGCTTATCGTTGGGACCGTCATTGACCGCGAAAGGCGCCAAACCTCCGCATGACCACCTGCTCCTCCAGGTCCTGTGCACCCAACTCTTCCCCATTGTGCTCCCGGTGGACGACCACCCACCGCCACAACATGCGTCCTGGGTACCGTGTAATATTTTCGGCCAAACCCAGTCCGTAGACACCCCCACACAGTGAATGACCATCCACTGCCTGGACCTCCATCCTGTGTAACAATGAACATTGTCGGGCCATTCTTAATCCATGAAAGGTGCCCCCCCATTGCATCGAACGACCATCCTATGCAAACCCGGAACAACTTCGGGTTAGTCCTCGTCCATGAAAGGTGCCCCCCCTCAAGGTGAACGACCATCCACCCCTGTACCAGCAACACTTGTAACCCTGAACATTGCCGGGCCAATCATGGTCCCTGAAAGGTGCCCCCCCCCATCGCAGTGAATGGCCATCCACTACCTGGGCCTCGGTCATATGCCACTGGTAATACTTTCGGGTTAGTCCTCGTCCATGAAAGGCTCCCCCCTTTGCGGTGAACGACCGTCCACCTGTACCTGCAACCAATGAAACCATGAACATTGCCAGGCCAATCCTTGCCCGTTAAAGGTGCCCCCCCCCAAACGCACTGAACGACCATCAACTACCTGGGCCTCCGTCCTATGCAAACCAGTAACACTTTTGGGTTAATCCTTGACCATGAAAGGTGTCCCCCCTTCGCGGTGAAAGACCATCCACCACCTGTACCTGAAACCTGTGTAACCATGAACCTTGACGGGCCAATCTTTATGATACCCAGCAGGCTCCTGCCTGGCCTGTGTGTTCCATAGAACCCCGTTCCCAAGTCCTCAAGGCACCACTCATTCACGCCACCAACATCGCCCCACGGTCTATGTCAGCGAACCATACCCTAGTCCATGTCTCAGAAAGCAACGCCAAACCTGACATAACCCAGAATACTCCATTGTCCCACAGGTATCCTCGTATCGTAGCCAATTCTAGTTTCCTGCGATACCATGACAGCCATAAAGGCCCCCCCCACTTCCCCCCTTACCATCCACTGTTTCACTCATCATTTCACACCCCAATGGCGGCTTTCCCCACTCGGTGATGACTGTACACCTGGTAGTTTGCCTCCTTTGCTGTCCAAATGCCCCGGCGACTGGCCACCCCACCAGGCGACCGCCCTGGCACCCGATCTACACCAATTCCCTGTAGAAGAAAAATAATGATTAGTCCTGTAGAATGACATTCCCTTTCCCGTAGGCCTTTCCTGGGAAACCCATTGCCCATGACCCCCTGTTCAAGAGCACCCATCCGCTGAGACCAAAGACCAACTCAACCACCCCAAAACCGCCCTTGCCCCATGCACAAACCCCGACCCAACAAACTCTTCAACTGTGCAGACCTGGACCGCCCTGCCTAAGAAATTCTTGCCAGTGGGCCACCTCCAATACACCAGGTGCAGCAAATGCCCCTTCCTCCCAGCAGTGACCCCTGTCTACGTTCTGTTCCAACAGTAGCATCCCGTCACCCCACTGTCCCGCCCCAAAAACACTCCAACCCAACCTGACCTCCGGAAGAAATTCCACTATCCTTGTTATTTGGAATCTCCTGTGTGCCGCCCCCTCCCTGACATCCCCCAACCTTCCTCGCCCATGGCCTGCCTACAGATCCCTGTAGCCTCTTCACGTAGCCTCTGACAAAACAACCTCCTTCCTTACAACAGTCCAGGCCGTCCTTGCTCTCCGTCATGCTGTCCCCACCTCAAACCTGATCACCCCCGGACCAATTTCCCCCCTTCACTAACCCCCAAACTGGGACAACCGATAACCGTGAGACCCAACTCGCTACTTTTCAACCCCCTTCTGCCACTGAAATTGAAAACTATCCACTGTCGATCCTCCTGATCATATTACCCTGAATATGTAACGGACTCCCCATCAACCTCAGCTGCAACCACCCCTACCCTGCTCCAAGACAGGCCTGAACATCCCACTCCTCCCCCAGTTCTACTCTGACCCAGGCAACCAACCTAAGTGCCAACAAGATCTAAGTTTAATCCATCATTATTTTGCTCACCAAGACACCTCAGTTCCGACATGGCCATATGCAAATCAGTCTTGACCCTGTGCCCCATGGGAACAGTCCAGCCAGAACTGCCAAGCCATGTCTTCCCTGGACCGGAATCAAGCATCCTAGGACCGATTTCTGGCATATGGCCATGTCTGAACTGGGGTGTGTGGTTAGCAAAATAACGATGGATTAAACCCAGATCTGTGACTGGGGGTGAATGTTTTGCCATTGTGCAACATTCCGTCCATCAATTGTTGTTTTTGCATTTGAATGAATCTCAGGCACTGATAATCACTTGAGGCTGTAGCCCATTCAATCGTTATTTTACACACCATGCCACCTCATTTTGGATCCTGCATTATGTAAATTAGTCATGACCCTGCTCCAATGGGTAAATGTCAAGCCTGAACTGCTAGGCCAGGTCTTCCTTGAACTGGAACACATAAGCCCAGGATCTGTTCTGTCCCTATTAGGGCTCATCAGCGCAGTATAGCTTGGTTCCAGTGGCACAGTGTTCATGGGACATCTGGGCGTAACCATTTCGCTTAGGGTGGCACACTAAAGTATATGTCAGAAGACTTTTCAGAGGGCCACGGGGCAAGCAGGGGTTACTGGGCCCAACCGTGGGGATTGAGGTCTTTTACTCCTGATGTCCTGGGGCCCGTCCTACTATGGGTCCTGAACAACTGGGCTAAGTACCCCTTCAGCACTTGACTCTCAGTAGCAGTACAGGTTGAGCAGTTCAAGGCTGCTCGGTTGGGGGTTAGACACAGGGGGGAGAACACAGGCTCACAACTGAAAGCACAATGCCCAACAAACTATTGTCCAGTCAAATACTTGTTTTTATGAAAAAATAAGTATTTATATACAGGTACCACCACAAAGTAAAATACGACATTCACAAACAATTCATAATCTCTTGAGGTCAGGGCTCTAGTGTTTCATAGTTGGATTTCTGAGTCCCACTTTCCTCAAGCCAGTGGTACTGGTCGTTCCCCCTTCACTTTAGGGTACATTCAGGTTAGCCCTACTGGCAGTCTGAGTCTCAGGAGTCCTACTCCAATTCTGTATTAAAATCAAATATGATGCAGCGCCAAGGCACTAGCTGACAAGCAAGGTACCCCATGGCCAACATGCCCAAAATCATTTTTACTTGCAACAACAGGATCGGAGCTAATGTAGTCTCTGAGCGTGCCCCCACCATGGGTGCTGAACCTGCAGCAGCTGTCTCCAGTAAATTCTTTAGCTGTGGCCCAGGCAGGCTGCAATCGACTGCCCTCGAGTTCCTCACATGTGGGCGTGCAACAGCAGTGTCCAGGATCTTCTTGTTGCTCCTCCAAGCAAGTTCTTCAGCTCTTCCCATGGATAGCAGGGGAAGTAGGGTGTTAATGTCTTGGCTACCCTCAGTCACAGTGCAGGCCCAGTCAGTTCACCATGGAGGCCTCTGTCCTCGTATGAGGATCTTGACCAGGTCGCACTTCTTGCTTGGTTGCAGGTGCCCCCAGTGGCATGAGGGGTCACCGTCTCTCCACTGTGCATGGACTCCAATCGGATCAGCACAGTAGGCCATGAGAGTGACTAGACTAGAAGTTCACACTTGGATGTCATCCATAGTGATATGTTTATTAAAGGGTTACCTCAAGGCCTCAACCATACTCTTCACAATTCTCTCCTTCCTGAGATATGTTCAGGCTCCTTCCCTGTGACCACTCTCTGAATCAATTAGCACCCTTTGAAGTGTACTGGAGAGCCAGGCTCTCCCTTTCCCCATTGTGTCCCACACAGCTTACAGGAATGCATAAATACACAAATCTGTCTGAGGGGATTACTCTACCTCCTCATCTTTCATCATGCAACCCTGGACCCCCCCAAATGGATCTCAGAGTCTACCATGCTTTGCACTGTTTATCCTCACATATACACCAAGCACATGCATACATCCTTCATGTGTTGGATCATTCACAGGCACATATACACTCAGCACATGTACACCATACATGCACTGTGCACCTTACACACTAAACCGATGTAGGCCGGGGGTAAGCTAAGCACACACAGCAGTGGAACTTTACACAAGTGAGCCATTTGGGAATACTTCGATGACACACTTAAAAAGGACCTGTTCTCTCCTACTGATCATGCCATGGTATGCTGCCACCACATCACTCATGCTGCTCTACTCCTGGCAAAGACAGTCATCTTTCACCACTATGAGGGTTTCGCTTTGGGCCTCTCTCCTGGTGCAACAAGCCTTCAATCCATGAGACCGGCCTATGTCATGGCACACATGCATGATCTGTGTTTGCCTATGGCAACAAAAATCAGTGTTTGGGATCCAGACATAAGTACAGTTGGGGCACTCAGGTCATGGGTGCATGTCCGTCACCCGGCGAAGGACTTTTGCGTCCAAACAGTATACAAATAAGTGATGTATGGAATACTTGAATTAATCTCTGCCACTGGTAATCACTCAGGCTGCATTACAATCAATTTTTTTGCACACTATGCCACCTCAGTCTGGACCCTGCTATATGCAAATCAGTCTTGACTGTGCTCCAATAGGAACCGTACAGTCTGCACTGCCAAGCCAGGTCCTTCCTGAACTGGAACACAACCAAACCAGGACCGGTTTTGCCCTTATTAAGGCTCATCACTCAGATAATCCAATGGGAGCAGTCTAGCCATGCCATAAAATTATTCCCGAAGTACTCTCCATGAAGGAGCTCTTTTTCTTGCAGAGTTCTGTACACAAACAGGGATGTACCCACTTCTCTCAGAGTTACCTCTGATACTTCATGAAATGGAGGGATCAAAAAATGATGCCACTCTCCACACTCACATTAAGGGTAACCTTACTGCTATGCTGATTAGAGAAAACAAGCGCTTCAAATTCAAGCTCATCACCAGACTCTACTCAATTTCCACGTCCCAAAGTCACTTAAAAAAAACTTCGCACCTCTCCTAATGTTCCAACATCAACCATCTTGTGTAATGACACTACCCTTGTTGATTTTCATGACAACAACAACCCCTACATCAAAAATAGGAGGCTTGTCTTTGTTTAGAGTCAGTGTCATTGCTTTTGACCGTGTAGTGTTGGGATTCCACTCTTAGCTTCATTTTAGTGATATCAAGGCCTGAGTTGACAACTGGCAGCTTACATGTAAGCCACATGGAAATATGCCCGAGTTGAGAAGCATGCCTGTTAACAAGGGAAATGGGCTGCCTCTAGAAACAAACACACCAGCAACATCTCTCTAATAGCCAAAGACACAGGGATTTGATTCTAACTTACAAGGGCCTTGAGTTAATGCTTACATCTTTCCACATGCCTTTTCTATTGGGGACCATAAAGTGCTATCCTTTTGTGTTTGATGCCATGAACCTTGAGAAACTAACTTGGTTGTGATGGTCGCAATCGCACACTGTGTGTAATTTAGTTAAACGCAATTCATTCAGGTGAGTGGTGCAGTCGAGGTAAAGCTCTCTGTGCTCTGAGCTATCCAAACTCATAGAGGATTTGAATAAAGAAGCACTATTACTCAAAGATGAATTAAACAAATTGGTGACGAAAGAAGAATGGGATGAGGCTTTAAAAGACATCAATATTCAACTAGATACGTATATAAAAGAAATCAATGACCGCAAGCTTCGAAAGTTCAAAAGAGACACCACAGATTACCGCACAGGAGAAGTCTATAACTGGGCTGACATTTATGCTCGACGACGCCAACAAAGATCCTCAACATACAAATCATCAGATGAGACATCATCGGATGACTCACAACAACAGAGGAGAGGTCCAACACACCAAAGAAGTGAGAGACCGACACAAGGTGATAGAAGAAATGAAAAACAACAAGAAGAAAATAGAAGAGATGAAAGAACAATACAAGACGACAGAAGCACAGACAGACACCCTAAACAACCATCCGCGGTTCCTTTTTTATAAAGAGGCCGGGGATTGCAAGAAGAACCAGGAGGAGCAAGAACAGAAGGAAGATCGGGACCCTCCACAGAATCTGTAGCCAAGAACACGAGGAGTCAGAGAATCTCATAATTAACATTTCGAAACATCAAATCTCACCATTTCAAACAAAAACTCTACAAAAAGGCACCTCTTTTGTTCCTACATACCATCCCAACTTACTGGAAACACAAGTGAATGTATACAAATTTATGAGAAGTTTGGGATTAAAACATTTTTTTACAAACATCATTGAAAAACCTTCAATGGAAGAAGAAAATAAGCCAAACAATCTCATGGGATTGAGAAACCCCAGCAAATACGTACCTCCCATCAGTCACAAAGTTTTAGATGCCTTTGAGAAAGTGGTAAACAAAGACATAAGAAGGATTCACAAATCACAACAAAGCAAATCCTCTAACATGACACAGAAAGAAAAACAGACTTTACAAAATTTGGCAACAAACAAAGAAATAACAATAAAACAGGCAGATAAGGGCAGAGCCCTTATAATCATGGACACAGATTTCTACATAAGAAATGTAAATGAACACATGAATGACAAAAACATCTATATGAAAATGGGAGGGGATCCCACAAAAGAATTCACCAGAATCCTAACTAAGATCGTGATGAAGCAATTGAGAATGATATTTTCACCAACAAAGACAAGGAATTTCTAATCAAGTCACACCCATCGATACCGTATCTGTACATGATTCCAAAAATACACAAACACCCCACAAAACCACCGTTTCGTCCAATAGTTTCCACAGTCAATTCCATTCACGAACCGATTGGAAAATTCATCGACAAACAATTACAACCACTAGTACAAAAAATACCAACTTATGTGAAGGACACAACCCATTTTTTAAACATTTTGGAAGAACTGAGTACAGTATTTACCCCCAATATGATCATGTGTACAATTGATGTAAAGGCTCTTTACACTTCCATCCCACACAATCTTGGACTGTCAGCGTTGGAAACCATACTAATAAACAGTGACAAAGAAGAAAACTTGAAATTGGTACTCCTCAAATTAATGCATTTTACACTGTACCACAGTTATTTCCAATGGGACAATGAATACTATAGCCAAAACTCAGGAACTTCCATGGGTAATTGTGCAGCACCGGCTTACGCCAACATCTTCATGCACCAGTTTAAAACAGACCACATTCTAAATCAACAAAAATGGAAAAATAACCTCATCACATACAAACGGTACATTGATGACATTTTTATCTTATGGAGAGGAACAAACATTGAATTGGAAACAGCCATTCAAGAACTCAATTCTGTCAACGAACGGATTCAATTCACTCATAATCAAAGTGAAACACAAATATCATTTTTGGATGTACTGATAACTAACAATTGTGGCAACATTCAAACAACCGTATATCGGAAACCCACAGACAGAAACAACCTCCTTCACTACCACTGTTTCCATCAACCCTCTTTAAAAAAATATTTACCATTCTCACAATTTCTCCGCACTAAAAGAATTGCATCATCTGAAAATACCTATCATGAACAAGAATCTGTTATCCTAACCAAATTCAAAAACCGAGGATATCCTGAGAAAACATTGGTACAAGCGGCAAATAGAGTACAGGTCCTAAACAGAGAAGAATTGTTGAAACCCACAGTCAGGGAGGACAAAAGAAAGACAGTTTTAATTTCTAAATACTCCACCAGAAGTTACCAAATCAAAAAAGTGATCTTAAAACATTGGCCATTATTAGAAATGGAAGAAGATTTCAAAGGACTGTTTTCACAGCAACCAATCTTTGCGTATGAAAGATCTAAAAATATCAAAGAGCTATTGAAACCGAGAACAACATCTTCCAATAAAGAATTCAAAGGAACATTACTGTGCCACAATTGCGGAAATTGTATTCCTATTATTAAAGGGAATGAAATAAATCATCCAACAAGAGGAACCAAAATCAAACTCAGAGTAAATGGGACATGTGACAGTTCTAACCTCATTTACATGTTAAAATGTCCATGTGGCTTGTCCTACGTGGGTCAAACATCCAGAAAAATCAAAACAAGACTCACAGAGCACAAAAGTAATATACGCACTAAAACCATGAAATCAACTGTGGCCGCACATTTTAACGAACTGAACCACAATCCTAGCCAATTGAAATTTTGTATCCTAGAGGCAATTTTTGTATTACCAGGTAGAGACAATATCCAATACCTACTCAGGCGCGAATTACATTGGATAGACCGTTTGTGTACGGTCCAACCTAAGGGACTCAATGAACGCTTAGAATTTAGTTGTTACCTTTAAAGAAATTCTATATTCGTATTTACATTATCTGCATTTTGGTGCTATAATTATGATTGCCATATTTATTTGCTCTTTTAGTTGTCCATTAACTTCATTATGTTTTAGTTTTGAAAATGACTGAACTCACACACTATTCACATTGTCCACACCCTTTTAATTTGTCTATTAACTGTGCCATGTCTTTTTTATGATAATGATTGATCTTTCATACACATTGTTCATCGTCTTCATATGTAGTCTAATTTCCATTTTTATTCACATTTGATCACCCTCTCGTTCTGCCCGAAACCCACGCGTAATTTCACTGTTACCGCGCGTTGCTTAGCGACCTCCTATCACCCTTGATACTTGGAAATGCCGAACCCGCGAATCGGGTGTCACGACACTCACAGTAGCACACACGTGATCAACGTTGCACCAATCCATAATAGATATACATAGACCCCGCGGGAATCACTTTTTACCGACCGCGAGATTCAAACATCACTTTTTCCGGCCTCGAGAGAGTTTTGAAACCGAAGCGATTGTTTACATGATTTACGGTAAGCCCTAACAGACCGCTTGACGGTACTAGAAGTGTTAGATTACACAGAACGTAGAACTCGCCAGACTGTCATTTTTTAACAATATTTTTCTTCGTACAGTTTTACCGGAAAACACATGGTGCTTATGGCTTTCAGGTCAGAAACCCCTGTCATTTACCACTTTACCCTCGCATGTTGCACTTTTTTAGAGAAGCGGTAACTCACTCCAAAGCACTGCACACCGATTCACTTTAGTTATGTAGTCACGATAAAAAAAAACACACTTGTTTGTACTTCGAGCTGCATTTTATTAACTCACCAACTCACTTGACACGAAACGCGTTCACGAGTCATTTTTCATTAAATCCACTGTCTTTCGAAAATCACTCCCTGAATGCACTGGTCGTTACCTAAAACAGACCGTCATTACCTTGTGACATGATAAATTCAGTTGTATGTTTATATTGAAAACTTGGAACCACATGCTTTTGTATATTTTTTTGCAGAACCTTAAGTCCCCTGATGAAGGGCTAACGCCCGAAATGCATTGGGCAAAACGTATGCTTTTGAAACATTTTATGAAGAAATAAAATTAATTTAAGAAAATAAAATCGAAATTTCCACAAATACTATGTAAAACCTTTATTGTTCCACCAACGTGAAATTGTATTCGGAGTGCGCCGAGGAGACGACACTCCTGAGGGAAGTGCCGCACCTTAAGAAACTAAGACACATTCTACAATGTAAGTTGCACACCATCCACAATAATTGTTTTGAGAAACTCTTTCTACATAAGCACTCCCATGAGGAACTGAAACACCTCAGATGCTGCGAGAAACCTGACCTCAGGGCACCTAGAATGATAATTAATTAAATTCATTGAATATTGCATATCCATCATAAGTCTCTTGAATGGTCTCGCTATGTGAAATCCACATTTTACCCAGGCAAAATAAGGCCTAGGTGTAGACTGCATGAGAAATGTGGTGTTTTAAAAGCTATTATCACAACCCACGCAAACCCTCCAGTCCCAAACAAACCAATCAACCTCAGCATCCATTCCTGGCCACCAAAAAGGGAATCCTAGCAAATGTTTCAATACAGACATCAAAACTAGAAAAAGGGGGGAGAAGGAGGATAAACTAAACTAGGTCGGCCTCCAGTCTATATCAGAAAATAGGGAACCCCTGTGAAGGGTTCAGAGACCTAGTTTGTATGTATGGTAACTGCTAAATTTTAACAGTGTCTGCCAAAGTGAGAAAGAAAAATTTCTTTCTAGAGTCCCCTCACTCACCGGGGTTTCCCCACGGTGACATGCTTCATCATTGGGGCTTCCCAGTTCTCTACGAAAAGGGGCGTGCTGCGACTAGCGGACTACGCAGGAGCACTTTTATTGTGACGGGCTATGTGTGGTGCAAAGTGTAGTGATGGTGGAGTGGGTGTGTGATTAAAAATACCGTGCTAGTGGGCCTCAACAATTTATTCTGCTCCTAGTTTGGTATATTAAAAAGGGGTGACACTGTTATCTGGCCTTAAGTTAGGGCTAGATCAGTGTTCTGTGGTCAACATGTTTCAAGCTCCCCCAAGCTTTTCATCAGGACCATACAGGGTCCAGCCCTGTATATTCCACTCCTATATTTAATTAAATAAATGTGTCTAATTACAATATCTTTATCTTTACGCTGTTAATTAATAAACATGTGTGTTGCATACATACGATTTTGTATCTTATTGATGCATATGTATAGGTGCTAATTAGCACTTCATGGTCTCAGGCGAGGGCAGGATCACCTCGTGGAAACATTGTTCCTATCGGTAAACCCGCTCGGTATTACCTACTCGATCCTCACCCGACCGCATACGGATACGGATAAGATACAAAATCATATGTATGCAATACGCATGTTTATTAATTAACAGCGTAAAGATAAAGATATTGTAATTAGACAAATTTATTTAATTAAATATAGGAGTGGAATATACAGGGCTGGACCCTGTATGGTCCTGATGAATCCATCAATGACAGCATACCCTCCTTCAGTCTCAATAAGAGTTCTCAAAATATAAACCACCACCTACTTCTTATCCCTTGACTTCTATGACAACACCACCCAACTCCATAAGCATTTGCACCAACAGTAATGATACACAATTTCCCACGAGAAACGGGTGTCAAGGCAGGAGCAGGTACAATTTGTCACTTTATCTCAGTCTCTTGCTGTTTCATTGCCCCTTCCGTAATAGTTTTATTAAGAACTCCAGGAGGCTTGCAAATCTTTTCACAAATTAAAATAATTTTTACCATGTCCTATGAAGGGCTCTCAATTTTTCTCGAATGTCCGGTATAGGAGCATCCTAGATTTCTCGGAAAAATAATGCCTTGGCAACCACTCCATGGGCAGTTATAGAATGCCATAGCTATTCAACTTGCTTTTGAACACATTTGCACTTCTCTGGAGAAACCACAACACCATTGTCATACAATCTTGTGCTGACCTTGTGCAAAACTTTATTTAAATCCTTCTAGTCTTTAGTAAAAACCAAGATGTTATCTTGCTATCTTGGAAGCACTTAACTCTGTCTTCCAAAATTCCAAAGAGGTGAAACATAGCACATTGGAAGACAGATGTTGCAGACACAAGGCTGAGCGAAACCTTTTGTACCGAAATAAACAAAAAGGTACAGTGACAGGTGGGAGGCATCTACATTCTTCAGCAAGTCTGATCTGATGGTAAGCCTGTCTTAACCCTAAAGTGGAAAACCCCATCGTCCATTCTAGCAGGTCAAGTGTCTCATTAATTTTGGGCAATTGATCCAAAAGTGTAACTTGCCATTACTTTTTTGTAAGTATTATGGGTGATACCCGTTTGAAAGATTCCGTTTTTTTGAGGATGTCTTCTCTTTGTAGATCTTCCAACAGGGCTTGAATATCCTTGTGAACGGAAATGGGGACACTTCTCATTGTCTATTTATCTGGGGTCGCATTATTCTTGAGTTTTATGTGATACATGAACCATTGGAGTTTTCCAAATTTCTTGTTAAGCATTGTGCAAAGGACAAAACAATCTAGAGACTTGGATATGCAGGTTAAGGGTTATTGTCAATAACTTTTTATATCTCGATCCCAGCACACACACTCCCTTGAGGGTTACATAAATATTGACCTATGCAGATCCCATCTTGAACCCAACATTGCTGGGGAAGTATCCTATAAAATCAGTCCTCCGGGCCACCAAACGGTACAGGCTTCATTTCTAGATCAAGAAATTTTGCTTACTTTTTGAGCTAATAAAGAGTCAAATCTCGCATTCGTTATGATGATGAAAGGGGATGCTGACTGTGCCATCACATGCAAATCTTCCCCAACACCTGAAAGAACAAACAGGTGGCGTGTCAATGGCACTGTCACCTGCAGTATTAATTTTGCAAATATTTAAAAGGGTGTTTGCAGTTTTCACACAATGTACCCCATAGGTATCATTGACAGGAGCATCTTCATCGAACACCAGGGCAACTCTAGGTTTAACATTGCGCTTGTTCTTTCGGCGCGCTTTGACAGAGTGATCCATCCTACTGCAGATGTTGCACTTCTTGTTAATTGCTGGGCATCCTTTAAATAATGTGATTTGAGAAACAATGTGATAATTATAAAATACTAACTGCTTTCAGTCTTCCTACATGTTGCTGGTTCACTCCTTGTTTGTTTACTGGCCAAGGTGCAAATTTGGCTGGCTTTTTTAATATGCGTCTCTACACTGACTTTCTTCATCCACTAAACAGACTGCTCTATAGCTGTAGCTGTTTTCGCAAATTTTCAAGTCTGGGATCATCAATCACCCATAACAACTCCTGGATATGCTTACTATTAGTGTTAGCCATGAGATGATCCCTTAATATTTCATGAGTTGAGGCACCAAAATTACATGTGGGACATATCTTCCAGTGGGCTGTTATTTTATTTTTTCGAAAGTTTGAATTTTGTTTCTGCCTCCTTGTATAGAAATGTTATCTTTAAAGAGTGATGCGAATAGGAAGCGTAGGAAAATTCTCCGGTCTGATCAATGCCTTTTCGTAATCCTCATGGATTTTCCACCCCTCAGATGCCTCTGCTCTAAGCAGTGATCCAAAGATTTCCTATTCCTCAGAACCTAAACAATGTAGCAGGATGTCCTTTCTCTGCTCCATAGGCATTCTGTTTGCATAATTACAACCAGGAAAGGAAGATCTTTCTCCTTCCACCTCTTCCAAAGGATGAGAGGGTCACGCTAGTTTTGTAGGAATTTGTGTGGGGGATCAAACGGCATTTTGCATTTGTATAGTATATAGAATGAAAGTCTTTATATTGAATAATAAGTAGTTAACTGAAGAGTATTCACTGAATTGGCAAACTGAATAGAAAGTCACACATATGTGCAATTAACATATCTCTTGAAGGTGGAGTGGAGTCAGTACAAAACTCAAAAGTAAGTGTATTAAATAAAGTGAGGCAACCTGGCTTCAATAATGGGGGTCACTCAATAGAATAATGCAGATTTGTAAAGTGCCACTTCTTACATTAGAACACTTATTTCCATAGGAGAGAATGTAAAAACAAAATGGCAACTGAATCTTTATAGAGGCTTGGGGCGTGGGTTGAATAAAGGTGTCTCTTCAATGATGAGCTAAAACCTCTATAGTCTGTTTGGTCTGCCATGGGTAACTTTTATCCAAACAAAATCTCAATGTCGATTGAAGGAGAAGAGTGTTGTATTAAGCGGTGCCATTGAGGCAGTGAGCATTTGACAGGGACTACCCATCGAATTTTCCTTGAATATGCAACACTCACAGTGTGCAACATCATTCACTGAAGTGGGCTGAGTAACACAACTGTACCCCCACTCGAAGTGTGGGGCATACATTCATCAGTTCTGAATGCACTGACCAGAAAGCATCAGATGGAATGGTGGCAGAAAACAGTAGTGTGTCTTCAAAAGAACTAGTTGTCCGGAAGATGAAATATTCATGCATACAGGCTCTCAAATGACTATGGCAGCACATATATTTAGGTAAGTACTGTTCAAGAACACCATTTGTGATTCGTATCACCAAAAATCGGTGTTATAGCCTGAAGACATTGCAACAGGATACAGGTGTAACTTTTTATTGTAGTAAAAGCAAACCAATACAACAGCGATAGTTTCATCAAATCACAGAACTATGCTCTAGAATCCTCACACCTGAACAATCCAGGTGGCAGGGACCAAAGAGAAAAGATGGAGAGGAAGGGGAAACAGGGGCAAACCAATACAAGAGGCTTCCTCATAAATGGTAGTTGTACAGCTTTTGATGGAGAATATGCCTTAATGAGCAACATAGAGTGTAGGAAAGAGATACATATGGCCACAGGGAGTCGGTGAATAGTCTGAAGGCCAGGGTCTATCATATGATCACCACTACAAACCAGTAGTAGCAGCTGTCTGGTGCTCACATACTGCATACACTGAAGTTCAGGAGGGCAAACATGGAGCACGTGAGTATATTAGAAAGAATGGGGCGATGTGACAGAATGTCCACTAGGAGGAGGCATTGGTAGCCTGGTTTAACGGGGATAGAATAGAATGGTCACTCTCCATGGTCACCCAAAGATCCACTATGAAAGTAAAGAGTGGCCATGGATCCTAATTCCAGTAGCTAATGTGCAACAGGATAGTACATGGGCCAGATTCCTCAGATAAGGGTCTCTGTCAGTTAATTGATTCACTGCAAGCAGTCATCATCCTGAAAGCTTTTCCAGTTAGACTTTTACCTGGTGTCATCATCCTAGTTCAAGCAGCAGAAGTTGGAGAATGGTATCTGAAGCAAAGGGTCATGGGGGCGCCTATGCAAGCGAGGAAAGATAAGGACAGGATCAGAGAAATGGAGATTATTTTATTTTATTTTATTTAGAGCGATCCCTTGAATTCTGAGGTCAGCCAGTCTTTGTAGTAAGGTAAGCCTAACAATGATGCAAAGACCATATTATCTAAAATCAGAAACCTATACCTTAATCTGCTGTACTTCCCTATTGGGATAAAAATTCTGAGTTGTGGGAGCCAACCTTCCAATTTACTAAAAAAAATGTTTAATGTCCTTTGGCAAGCCCAACCACACCGTAGGCAATCCTATTTCTTTTCCTTTTTATATTTTTTAAAGAGGGAAGCGCAAACAAGCATGTTTGGAGAAGAGACTTCAAGAGCAACCAATAGCCCTATATAGATAATTTTTACACCAGAATAGTACACAATGACGTTTTTAATTATGTCACTACAAAAATAATGAGGCTATGTAGCAGTTGTTCAGTGTTGGCTTGGCACATACCTCCTGTAATGTGTTTGTTTTTCACACTGGATCCAACAGACATCCACCCAACCCTACTATCAATACCTAAACTCAAAAAATCAATACCTAAACTCGAAAAATAGGACATGCGGAAGACAACAATAAGGTGGAAAAAGAAAAACTCACCAATTATATCAAGTACTTGCTATTTATATAGCTCCTTATTACCGTGGTCATTCCCTCTATAAGCATGGTAAATAATTGATACTGCTATTGCTTAATGTAACAGTGCTCAGTTTACTGACATAGTAAGGGGAGAAGAGTTGGCTACGCTTGTTTGTGATCTACAGCTCAAAACAGGTGGCAGTGGTAAAACAATTAACTAACTACGCCTTCTTACCAGTACTTTAATATTGACTAGTAATGGTTCTACAGGATTACCTTAACACTAATCATCAGTCCTGAAGCAACTTTGTTACTATTTCACATTCATGCAAAATAATGTTGCAGCAAATGATCACACTTGTCGTTAATACTAATATTCGATTTTTGGTTTATAAGTAGATTTCCAAGGTTTTACATCTTTAGGTGAAGGCAAATGGCCAGTAGACCCCTATGCAGTTAATGAATAGGGTTGTCCTAATGCAAAGGAGCCATCATTTAAGAATCTTGATTTTGGGAGTCCTATATTGCCTGTACAAATCATCCTTACAAAATTATGACATTTGGTCACAGCATCAGAATATATACGTAGGTACTACTTCCTTCTCACCGCAATAACAATGTATGTTATCATCTGGTAAATCCCGTTTTTCAGATAGGCATGAGTACAATATTTACTAAAGCCCATCTTACTCCAAGACAGCCCAGGCAGTGCTTAATTTGATCTGAGGGTTGCAATTGGGCCTAGGTAGGGGGCCACCAACACCCCTCACGTAGAATATTGTGACGGGCCTCAGGGGGATGGGTCCCCGGGGCCAAAACCGCCTCAGGAGGAGGGCTGAATGACCCCTTCACAGGTTGGCTGCAGGCGTGGGGTTGGCTGCATGGGTGGTTGGCCACAGGACCTGGCCTCAGGCCAGGCCCTGCAGCCAAACTCATGTTTATATATATAAGGCTTTATACTTACCAGCAAAATACTTACATTTGTATTGTAAAGAAATGCATGGTAAAGGTATATGCTTGGTAAAAGTGTCTTGGGAAATACATGTGTTGTAAAGACTAATGCATGGTTAAGACAGTGTTGTTAGGACATGCATGGTGTTGGCATGCAGGGTTCCGTCATTCATCCCCATTATTGGAATTTGATGTCCCAGAACTACGACATGACCATTCCTTTAATTCTACTGTGCTGTTACCAGGCGCGTCTTGATCAGGAAGACAAGATGACGGCAAAACCATGTGTCATCAGACGTAGGGTACTCAAATAAGATCTGTGTGCCCCATCTAGGACCAAATCTTCTGCGGGGTAAAAGCGAATATGATCTCTCTTTCGGCGGTTTACATTCAGGGGAACATGAATAAAGAGGCTGGTACCCTAAGCAGAAACATTCCTTCATCCCAGGGTTTTTGCTCATCTCTGTCCAGTCTGAGGGGAGTACAATCTGGATATAGTAACAAGCCCGTTAGAAATTGAATTAGCTCTAAAGAGTTGCATCCTTTGTCGGCACATATAGACGAGATTTTGTCTTTTTTACAAGATGAGTTCCATTTTGGTCTTAACGTTTCTGCACTCAAGATCCAGTCGGTGGTAATTAAATACTATAAGGAGTCTTGGGGTTCCAGTTCTGAATCAGATATACTAGTGGGTCGCCTGTTTGAAGGTTTTTTAAATCTTAGGCTTCCCTATAAAAAGTGGCGGCTCTTCTGCTGTGGCAGAGGAGCGTTGCCTTCTCTGCTTTTCAGCAATGAAGGAAAGAAAAAATAAAATGATAATAATGTGTTATTATCATTTTATTTTATCCTTCTGGTGCAGCTGTAAAGGGCGGGATAGGGCTGCTCTGACCACAGGAGCAGGGGGAGTGGTGAGCTGAGCACACTGTGTAGGTGTGCATGAAGGTTTGGCCGGCCCGCTGCAATACAGCCTGCATGGAGAACATGCCCAGGCTCCCAGTCAGCGTATGAACGCCGAACCACGGCTTCCTTTACACTTTCAGTCCCCTTCCTGAACTTTGGGCCAATAAAAAGAGTGTCCTAAGTTTCCACTCAGACCTTGAGCAGGAGGACCTGGGGGCATATTATCAAGGGGGTTTATCTCCGCTTTTTGGGCTTTAAAAGCCAAGAAAGCGGAGATAAAATGATCTCCCTATTACCTAGCTGTCGCTAACACCAGTTAGTGACAGCTAGTAGGAGATAGCGATCATCTTGGGCCCCACTTTGCATGTCAGTGATATTTATCACTAATGACATGCAAAGTGGGCGTGCCAAGATGTTAGCGACTGAAAATAGTCGCTAACATCGCTATCTCCTATTACCAACTTTTGGAGATATTCGTGCTAAGCGCGAATATCTCCAAAAGCTAACACCTGCCCTGAGCAGTTCTTAGCCATGTTATCCAATGGGAGGTGGATAACATGGCTAAGAGCATTAGCTCAGTAATGCATGAATATCGCGAACTTTTCAGCGATATTCATGCATTGCGGCGATTTTTATCACATTTGCGATAAACCTTGGTAATACCAAGGTTTATTTGCGGTAAAAATCGCCGCAGCTTAGCGGTACATTTTTGTCTCTAACCAAGCAATAGCGATAATTATCGCTATTGCTTGGTAATATGCCCCTAGATTTTTGATTGTTTTAGCCTTCAAGTCTTCTGGGTCTCCTTTTCCTTTCGGGATTCAGGGTAGATGCACCAGAGGGTCTGTCAGCATCCTGCAAAGAATGTCAGGGCGCGCCTACGGTTGAAATGTGTAGAGGAGCCACATGGTCTCCAGGGGTCTCCAAACCGGTCCTGGAGGGCCGGATCCATTCCATATTTTTAAAATAACTACATGTATCTCAATGAGGATATCCAAAAAATCTGGCATGGATCCGGCCCTCCAGGACCGGTTTGGAGACCCCTACTCCATCTACTTTCATTGGGTATTACACAATTATGCTAGGCCCAGAGTTAAACGCATTTTTTGGTTCTAAAGTACTCCCTTCTATGAAGTGATAGAAGAGACGTACTTTATAAGATTTCAGTTTCCAAATAATTTTGTTTGACTGAATGGTTTTCTGCGGTCGTCCTGATTCTTTGTTTAGAAAATCTCATAATGAATGAAACGAGGGAGGGATAAGAAAGCAATGTCTTCAATTACTTACATGCACGACTCCGCCTTTCTTTCTCTCTTTCTCATTGGATTCATTATTCCCTCCCTGCCACCCTCTCTCTCAAGGCCGACTTAAAAAGGATTCGTTTGTTGCTCGGTTAGTACAGGAGGTATGGTGGGGGGGGCTGTTATATGCTGTGCGTGTACTCTTTGGATTGGCGAGTCTGGGCGTAGGCCAACATGCCTCATAAAGTAAAGCATCCAGCCAGAGAGCAGGAGGTGCAGTAATGCAATTACCAGTAAGTAATTGAAGGCATTCTTACTCACCACATACATAGCCTTCTTTTTCTTGAGGGTGCTTTATTCATTTTACTCCTGTTTTTACCTTTTATCATTCTTAGAGACAGGTGAATGTTTTGTTATGTATTCAGGAAAGAGTTCATATGTTATCTGTCTATGTAAGCTTACACTAAGTGGTGTTTTGCTGCACATGTTGCTGCGGCGAGCTTGTATCCACACTAAAAAGAAAAAAAAGACTCAAATGTTCAGAAGTGCTCTCCCACGGGTTTTTATTGATCGCTAAAGCACTGACCCACAATTTAATATATGGCTAATATACGTTGCTGTACATGCCTGATGTTAGTTGCAACTCACGAAGACAGAAAACTTAGCTTTACCTGGAATCTGTCATTTAAAAAACAGAAAACTGACCCTGCAGCAGAACGTCGAGTTTTTAATGCTGTTTTTACATTTTGTAATGGCCGGTGCATTAAGGGGGAAGGCGGGAGAACCTTTGTCCATTTACTTTAGTTAAGATTTTATTGAATTGAACCTTTAATGGGGCGTTTATGATCCCACTCAGCTAAGAGCTCCGAGCTGGGCTTAGAATAGTCGCTCCCTCCACCTTGACGGCTATTACAGAATCAATACAGGTAATATGTCAGCCGGCGGTCAGCACTCCTGCGCGCGGGAAGGTGCAGTGGAAACAGACGCTGACAGGGAGCCACTTAGAGAGAGTCTGTGGGTCAAACACATTGGAAAGAGAAGCTTCTCCGGGGAATGTCACTAGATCGCAGTCAGCACTGGGAACGCAGGGCAGTAGATAAAAAGAGCCTAACAGATGCCCTGGAAACCGCAAAGGAGGGCTGCGCTCCCCAGCAGGACTGAGGGGCCAAAACATCTCCCCGTCCCGACCAAGTATGAAAACAAGCATTGGCAAATCCGAAAGGTCTGGCCTTGGCAATCCGGGGCCCTATTCTAGATAGGGCGCACATTTCCTGTTTCAGCCACGGCGCACCTTTAAGCAGGTACGTAAGGTGCAAACAGGAAAAGTGCACTCTATCATGTAGCACGCGCTACCCTCAGGGCAGCCGCAAACTCGTGATACGGAGCCGCAGTTTGAAAGCTGCCCTATATTTCTCTGTGCAGGTGGCTACCCGCCTGAACTTTAAAGAGGGATTTAAGATCCCTTTGCAGGTGGGTGCAGTGAGTGACTGCACCAACCTGCAAAAGGATGTCCCCATTACCCCCCTCCAGAGGGCTGCCGTCAGGGGGTGCACCGATAGTGCGTCACCTTTTAGGTGGCGCGCTGTCAGGGCACCTCCTGACAGCTTCTTTGCCCCTGCTCCCGCGTCTGTAATACTAATAGTTTTATACAACAGGCAACCCAATTTTACTCCAAGGAACTTGGTACTGTAGTTTACAAATGAAAATGTTCCCAGAGGAATTATTTGCACAACATTCAAATAGGTAAACTGATCCTATTGTATACCATTAATCTGTCACTCCTGTATTAAAAACACAGGCGTATTGTTCATAGCAAAGTTACATTATTATATGACTGAATCAATTCTTTCCTCTTGAGAAAGCGCTGGCGCTACATGTTCACCAGCACTTTGAGTCTTACAGAACGGGCACTCAAGTGTCTGCGGCCCCTTCTGTAATACCAACGCAATACCAAGTGTATTACCAAGGGTGCGCAAAGCTGGCGCCAATGCTCATTACGCCCACGGAGAACATTCAATCAATCAATCAATCAGGGGTTTATGTAGCGCACTACTCACCTGTGAAGGTCTCAAGGCACTGGGGGGGAGGGGGAGCTCCAGATCAGTCGAAGAGCCAGGTCTTGAGGTCTTTCCTGAAGGTGTGGAGGGTTAGAGAGCGTCTGATTGTCACGGGGAGCTCGTTCAAGGTCTTGGCTGCAATGTATTAGAAGGCTCTCCTGCCTGTTCGACTTCTGCAGATGCGGGGGACCTCTGCCAGGACGAGGACGGCGGAGCGGAGGTTCCTCTTGGGTACCTGGAAGGATAATCTCTTGTTGTGGTATTTGGGTCTGATGTTGTTGAGGGATTTGTAGGAGTGGGTGAGGAGTTTAAAGGTGACCCTCTTCTCAACAGGGAACCAGTGGAGGTCTCATAGGTGTGGGTCATGTGTTCATGGCGTGGAGTCCCGAAGACGAGTCTGGCAGCGGCATTTTGGATGGTCTGGAGTTTGTGTAAGAGATCTGGAGTCTGTGTAGTAATACGGCCCCTGGTGTGATGATGAATTTTTTTTAAGCATATGCAACAAAAACAAGAAAAGAAACATGCTGGTATCTCAACTTGGGATGGTTACTTTATTTTTCATTGAAAGCCTGTGCCACAAAAATAAAAAGAAGGAAAAAAGAAAACCTGCTGTCATCTAAATATGGTGATCCTATGCTTTACAATAAGACTGTTAATTATAAAATAAACCATTCCATATATTTTGAATAGAACATTACGGGTATTTCCTAACAAGGCAGGTGTATTTAGAACGATCACAGGAAAAATATTTAATTTTATTTCATATCCCGATATGATAATTATTGGTACAGAGAAAGAGCACTATTAGTTTCGAACTACTGTAATCTGAAAGCCTAGTTTAAACACATAAGAATGGCCAAAAATAACTTAAAGACAGGATATAAATGAAAAGAAAAAAACAATAGCAAAGTAGAATGCTGCTCCCCAGCTTGCGATAGAGGTGCACTTCTAGTTAAGTGCATGCTCATGTGATCAAGGTAAATATCACTCGTTATGCAAGTGAACCAATGGCTGACATGGACTGACCCATTGCCCCATACTTCATGCTGTTGAATCCAGAAGTAAAAACGTGAATGACAGTTGAACAGACCATTTGGATGAAGAGGGTTAATCCGAAGCCCTTATGTGTATGTTTATGTGTGTGATTTTTTGTGGATATTTTTTACATTACATGAACCTAACGAGACAGCTAAAACTCTCTCAAGGCCAAACATAAAAATATGTATCAGAGGCCCCTGTGAACCAGCTGCATCATTAATATTGTTTTGAGGGAAGGAAATTAAGATTCATTGGATGGAAAGATATGTTTAAAAACAAATACCTTACAGTATGATCCATTTGAAGTTTGAAATTCTTCACTGGCACTGTTTGTTATTTACCGCTGCTCATTAATATGCTCTTTCAGCCTCATTTCTATAGTGTCAGAACATTGTAAAGAAGAGGTCCCTCAGTGAGCTGAAACAAGCCCTCAGAAATCTAAGGTTTCTTTGCTCTGCATTTCAAGGACAATGCTTGAGCTGCAGCAACAACAAAAATATGTGGCATTGATTAGGTTAAAGAGATCATTCTCAGCAATTTCCGACGGCACATCCCCATCTCTCATACAGACCAGACTTTCATGAGTAACAAGCATGTTAAGTTGTCTCTCATCTTTAACACAGTCAGGGAGCTCCCATTACTGTTCCTTCAGGTGTATAATCCCACCAAGCAACTAAGTAAATGCTGCTGGCTGGTCAAAATTCTGCAGGAACACCTACACCTGCAGTGTCTACCTCAAATGAATCTGAACCTCAGACAACATTGGGCAACTGTGGGATAAGGTCACAATCTCCACTTACTTGTCTAGGCTTCAGCTATCTCAAAAATATTGAGATTTTATTTCTGATTCTTCAATGGTATCTTACACACATGGTTTTGTATAGTTATTTCAGATTTTGCTGTTTGTTTGAGCTGCTTCTTGAACTCATATTTAGGGAGGAATTTTGCATTTATCAATAGAATGAGAGGGTGCCTGTGGGTGGAGACAGTGCTCACCTGAAGGTTTGTTGCACAGAATCTGCTAATAAAGCAGAAAAGTGTGTTAGGACAATAGGACCTCAGAGTGTAGTGACTGAGTCTCTCTACGATGTCAGTGCCTGTCGACCCAATCTTGACTAGCTCACAGTGCCTCATCAGAACTCCTAACCTTCCCAGAGTAACTGGTGATTTCAGCAACCTCAAACAAGACCCTCTAGTCCCCAATGGAACGGTGAAAACAGATCCTCACGTTTGTTACTCACTTACTCACTCTTGCATGCCTGTAAGAAACAGAAGAAAGACACAAAGAAAGTTTCCAACACATTTATTAAAACTATCGTAGTCTATTATGAAGCAAATGTGCTGCGATCATTAGGCAGATTCAACTAAACACAGTAATTAGCATTACTAACAGGCTACATAAGATGAACATCCCAACCATGGCAAATTATAGATCTGTCCAGGTCTACCCTTACTGGGTGAGCACAGGACTATTAGGAAATAAATAAGTAAAATGAATGTCATTGCACATGCTGAAACGCATTTGGCGTTTCAGCGCGCAATTAACCCGTTAAGGGCGGCGCACGTTCAGCGGACGTCGCGTGCACTACCTCGGTAGTGCTGCGCGCATCCGCTGAACGTTCCGGCCCCACCCGCACAATAGAACGTTCCGCACTAGCACAGAATTTGCGGCGCGCTAAAGGCGTTAAATATGTTTGATTTATTTACATTACTCTGGTAGGCCGTGAGCCGGAGTTTGCTATACCCCAGCCTGTCCCTCCCCGACCCTGCCCCACCACCCGTGGCACACCGTCTACTAGCCGCGACTGCAAACAATGACATGTCTCAAACTGTTTGGGAAACTCAGACCCACCTGTGTTGCTTGGTTGACACTCTTTGGGGGTAATCCATGCTCAAGAAAGTGTGAACAGCAAACAAATTAAAAGCTATTGCAAATAAAAACAAATATTGGGAAAGCCAATAGTATTTACTCTTATAGTTGAGTGTAGAGGTGGGCGAACCAAAACATTAACAGGGAGAGCCGAACCAGAGCCAAGTCTCTGGCTTGGCTCTAAGAGCCCAAGCTCGAGCCGAGCCCTACAATGATTTGGCATGTAAGTCATGCAACAAAGATCATGTTACAATATGATGAAGTTGCTTCAAAATTTAAGAAAAATTGATTGTTTAACTTGTAGATGCATTTCAGTACTTCAGATTACATCACTGCATTGACAAGTATTTATTAGAAGTGATAGTTTTCAAACTGTAACTTTAAAGTATTCCTATTCCTGACAATACCATTTGTGAACTAAGAGGTAAGTCAGATGTCATATATTATATATATGTGGTGTAGATTTGTATTGCAGACGGAACAACATTATAGTCTATTAAACAAAAAACAAGGGGCTTCATTTATGAAAAGTGACGCATCGCTGCGTGAAAACAGCGATGCGTCCCTTTTCTTAGCGCTCTCCTTGCGACATGCTGGATGCGTCAAATTTACAGTATGAGGCATCATGTTGCAAGGAGTTACAGATATGTCAGTATTTCTGACGTATCTGTAGGCACAAAAAGGACGCATTGCTGGAGTGTGCCACAAAAGTGACGCAACTCCATCAATGGGTAATTTTCACATGGGCAAGTCCCATTTCAAATGTTCCTGCGTCAGTCTTATGCCTTTTGTGAGGCAGGTGTAAGATATTGACGCATTTGCGTCCAAGAAGTGACGCAGGGAAATCTCATAGATTTCACTGCGTCACTTCTACGAGGCTTACTTTTGTCAGAACGCCCACCCTGCATACATTATACCTGGCGCAGGTATAATGTGGAGCAGAGGTTTGCAAAGTGATCTACCTAAATGTGTCTCTTTGTAAATATGATGCAACATGGTGCATTGTTTACCCTGTTGGTGCTTCACAGAAAGTGACGCACCGGCAGCGCAAAAGTGACGCAAGGGCTCATAAATAAGCCCCAAGATGTTTCTGTATAGCGCACATAATGAACACACATATTTGAAGGCTTTCTCAAACGTGGAAATGAAGCCAAGCATTGGCAAAGCCAATAGGTCTTGCCTATGCAAGAGCTATTGGCTTTGGCTATTTGTTTTAGCCATTATGTAGACCAGTGTGGCTGCTGTTCAGCATGACTAAAAGTTAGTGGCATGGGGTGGGGTTGGATAGATTGGAGGGGGTGGTTTGGGATAGAGTGGAATGGGGTGGATTGGAGTAGAGTGGAATGGGGTAGATTGGTGTGGAAAAGAAAGGGGGCAGAGTGGGGTAGAATGGAATGGGGTGTACTGGGGTAGATCAGAGTGGGGGAGTTAGGGTGATTAGCCTGGTTGATTAGAGTGAGGAAGATTGAATTTGGGTAGATTAGGGAGGAGTGGGGTAGACTGGGGTGGAGTGGGGTAGATTGGGGTAGAGTGGAGTGTGATATATTTGTGTAGACAGGAGTGGGGTAGATTTGGGAAGAGTGGTGTTGGGTGGATTGGGTTAGACTGGAGCGGAGTGGGGCATATTAGGGAAGTGGAGTTCATTGGAGTGGTGTGGGGTAGATTGCAATGGGGTGGGGTAGATTGAAGTGGGGTAGAATTGATAGAGTGGGATAGATTGGGGTAGAGTGGATGGGTGTAGATTGGGTAGGTTGTATTGGGGTAAATTGGGGTGAAGTGGAGTTGATGGGGGGCGTGGGATAAACTGAAGTGAGTGGGGTACATTGGAGTGGAGTGGGTTAGACTGGAGTGGGGTACATTTATGTGGGGTATATTGGAATGTGGGTATTGTAGTGGGGTACATCAGGGTAAATTAGAGTGGGATATATTTGTAGACTGGAGTGGAGTTGAGTAGATTGGGAAAGAGTGGAGTGCACTGATTGGGGTAGATTGGAGTGAACTGTGGTAGATTGAAGTGGGGTAGACTGGAGTGGAGCAGATGGGAGCGGAGAGGAGTAGATTGAAGTGGAGTGGGGTAGATTAGGGTGGAGTGGGGTAGATTGGAGTAAGGTGGATAGGAGTGAGGTAGTTTAAAGTGAGATAGAAAGGAATGGAGTAGATTGGAGTGGAGTTGGATAGAGTGGTGTGGGGTAGACTGGGAGGGGGTGGGGTATATTGAAATGGAATAGATCGGAGAAGCATAGCTTGGGTTAGGGTTGAGTGGATTAGAATGGAGGAGATTGGAGTGGAGTTGATTGGGGTAGACTGGAGTGGGGCAGATTGGATGGGGTAGATTGAGTGATGGAGTAGGTGGATTTGGGTGGAGTGGTCTAGATTGGACTAGAGTGGGGTAGATCTGGGTGGCATGTGGTAGATTGGAGTGAAGTGGAGTGGGGTAGATTGGGTAGAGTGGAATGGAGTGTGGTAGATTGGGTTGAGTGGAGTGGGGTAGTTTGAAGTGTATGGAGTTTGATAGATTGGAGTGGAGTGAAATAGATTGAGGAGAGTGAAGTGGAGTGGGGTAGTTTGGAGTGTAGAGGGATAGACTAGGGTGGAGTGGAATGGGGTAGGTTGGGTGGATTTGACTAGGGTAGAGTGGAATGGAGTGGGATAGATTGGAGTGCAGTGGGGTAGATTGCAGTGAGGTGGAGTAGATTGCATTAGAGTAGATTGGAGTGGGGTAGATTGGGGTGGAGTGGGTTAGTGTACAGTGGAGTAGGGTGGAGTTGGTTAGATTTGAGTGGAGTGTGGTAGATTGGAGTGGGTTAGATTGTGGTGAAGTGAAGTTGGTTAGATTTGGGTGCAGTAGAGTGGAGTGGAGTGTGGTAGAGTGGAGTTGAGTTGATTAGAGTGGAGTGAATTGGGATAGATTGGGTGCATTAGAATGTGGTATATTGGAGTGGAGTGGGGTAGATTGGGGTAGAGTGGAGTGGATTGGGGTAGATTAGGATAGAAAGGAGTTGGATAGATTGCAGTGGAGTTTGGAGTGGAGTAAATTGGAATGGGGTAGATTGGAGTGGAGTAGAGTGGAGTGGGGCAGATTGAAGGGTAGTCAGGTAGATTGAAGTGGAGTGGTTTTGTATTGGGGTACATTGGAGTGTGGTGGTTTGGGGCAGATAGGTAGAGTGGGGTAGACTGGGGTAGATTGGAGCAGAGTGGGGTGGATTTGAGTGGGAGTGTGGTAGATTGGGGTGAAGGGGGGTAAATTGGAGTGGGATGGGGTTGATTGGATTAGACTGAGTGAAGGAGGACAGATGGTAATGGAGTGAAGTACATTGAAGTTGAGTGGAGTAGATTGGGTAGAGTGGGGTAGAGTGGGGTAGATTGTAGTGGGCATATTATAATGAAGTGGGGTAGATTGGATCGTAATGGAAAGCACTGGGGTAGATTGAAGTGGAGTGGGTGTGAGAGGCTGGCCTGGTGTATGATGTCCACTAATTAAAGTGGGCACCCTGCTCTAGTCCAGACAACCCTTAATGTGATTTAAGAGGTCTCTGACAACCTTAGAAAGCTATCCACGTGGTAGCTGTGGAGAGCAGCCTACAGGCTAAGTCTTGAAGGAGTGTAAAGCAGCTTGTTTTACCAGAATGCAATCTTATAGTATAGATTAAATGAAAAGAGAACCACACAAAAGTTATTAAAAAAATGTATTTATTATATAACACTTTCTAGTACATTACAGTATCTCTTATATGGAAATAGTCACAAAGCACACAATACTTAAGCAAAGAAATTACAGTAAATCAGTCAATCAATCAAAGACATTTATAGAGCGCACTACTTACCCGGAGGGTCTCAAGGCGCTTGGGGGGGGGGGGGAGGGGTGCTGCTACTGCTCGAACAGCCAGGTCTTGAGCTTCTTCCTGAAGGAGAGGTGGTCTTGGGTCAGGCCCAGGTCGGTCAGGAGGGAGTTCCAGGTCTTGGCGGCCAGGTAGGAGAAGGACCTTCCTTCTGTTGTTGTTCTTCGGATGCGGGGGACGGCGGCGAGGGCGTGACTGGCTGATCGGAGATGGCGTTTGGGATCGTAGAAGAGGAGACGGAAGGTGATTCTTTTGTTGACGGGGAGCCAATGCAGGTCTCTCAGATGTCCGGAGATGTGGCTGTGTCGTGGGATGTCGAGGATGAGTCTGGCTGAGGCGTTCTGGATCCGCTGGAGTCTCTTCTGGAGCTTGGCGGTGGTTCCGGCGTAGAGGGCGTTGCCGTAGTCCAGTCGGCTGGTGACGAGGGCCTGGGTGACCGTCTTCCTGGTCTCGGTGGGGATCCACCGGAAGATCTTCTGTAGCATGCGCAGGATGTTGAAGCATGACGAGGAGACGGCGTTGACTTGTCTGGTCATGGTGAGGGAGGAGTCCAAGATGAAGCCCAGGTTGCGTGCGTGGTCTGCCGGTTTGGGTGCGCTGCCCTGGGCGGGGGGCCACCAGGAGTCGTCCCAGGCGGAGGGTGAGGAGCCCAGGATGAGGACCTCCGTCTTGTCTGAGTTCAGTTTCAGGCGGCTGGTCGTCATCCACTCGGCTACGTCTTTCATCCCTTCGTGAAGGTTGGCTCTGGCGGCGGCGGGGTCGTTGGTCAGGGAGAGGATCAGCTGGGTGTCGTCAGCGTAGGAGATGTTGTTCAGGTTGTGTTGGCATGCGATGGCCACGAGGGGGCTCATGTAGACGTTGAAGAGGGTGGGGCTCAGCGAGGATCCTTGAGGGACGCCGCAGATGACTTCGGTGGCCTCTGACTTGTACGGTGGTAGACGGACTCTCTGTGTTCTTCCGTTGAGGAAGGAGATGATCCAATCCAGTGCCTTCTTCTGGATTCTGACGTTGCTGAGGCGCTGCACTAGGGTGCGGTGGCAGACAGTGTCGAATGCCGCGGAGAGGTCTAGGAGGATGAGGGCCGCTGTTTCTCCGTTGTCCATCAGGGCTCGGATGTCATCGGTGGCAGCGATGAGGGCGGTCTCGGTGCTGTGGTTGGCTCGGAAGCCAGACTGTGAGGGGTCGAGGGATCCATTTGTCTCGAGGAAGGCGGCCAGCTGTTTGTTGACGGTCTTCTCAATGACTTTGGCTGGGAACGGGAGGAGCGAGATGGGGCGGTAATTATTGAGTTTGGTGGGGTCCGCTGTGGGTTTCTTTAGTAGGGCGCTGAGTTCGGCGTGCTTCCAGCTCTCCGGGAAGGTGGCGGTGTCAAAGGAGGAGTTGATGATGTCCCGCAGGTGGGTTGCGATGACAGCGTCGGCCTTGTTGAAGACGTGGTGAGGGCAGGGGTCGGTCGGAGATCTGGAGTGGATGGAGTTCATCATGCGGACGGTGTCTTCGGTGCTGATCGAAGTCCAGGCGCGGATGGTGGTGGTGGGGGGCGGTGGTTTGGTCGTGGCGTGCGTCGGTTGAGTGCTGAAGCTGTTGTGTATGTCCGCGATCTTGTTGTGGAAGTAGGAGGCGAGGGAATTGCAGAGGTCTTGCAATGGGGTGATGTCGTTGTTTCCGGCGTTGGGGTTGGAGAGCTCTTTCACGATGTTGAAGAGTTCCTTGCAATTGTGTGCGTTGTTGTCCAGCCGGTCCTTGAATGCAGTTTTCTTGGTGGCGCAGATCAGTTGGTGGTGTTTCCGGGTGGCAAGCTTGAGGGTGGTCATGTTGTCCGGTGTTGGTTCCCTTCTCCAGGCTTTCTCGAGGGCTCGGCAATTCTTCTTGGAGCTCTTGAGTTCGTCGGTGAACCATGGGGCCTTCTTGCTGCCGGGTCTGCTGGGCGGGGTCCTCAGTGGGGCGAGTTCGTCCGCGCAGTTGCTGATCCACTTCGTGAGGTTGTCGGCGGCCGCTGGTCGGCTGTGATTTTGTTCCAGCTTCTTCGAGCAACCTGCTGCTGGTGGTGGTGGATCGTGGTTCTTCTGAAGGTGAAGTGGACGCAGCTGTGGTCCGTCCAGTGGAGTCCAGTGGCGTGGCTGAAGGCGATGTCTTTGCAGGATGAGAAGACGGCATCGAGTGTGTGTCCAGCGAGGTGGGTGGGGGTGGACACCAGCTGCTTGAGTCCGAGGTTGGCGAGGTTGTCGAGCAGGGTGATGGTGTTGCGGTCGTTGTTGTTCTCCAGGTGGAAGTTGAGGTCCCCCAGGAGGATGTAGTCAGCGGAGGGGAGGGCATGCGGGCTGACGAAGTCGGCGATGTCCTCGCTGAATTGTGTGCGTGGTCCCGGGGGTCGGTAGATCAGGGTGCCTCTAAGGGTGGTGTTCGGGTCGGTACGGATCTGGAAGTGCAGGTGTTCGGCGGTTGTCAGGGTGTCGTCGGTGTTGGTCGTGATGTGGATGGTGTCCCTGTGGATGATGGCGATGCCTCCTCCCGTCTGTTTGACGCAGTCTCTTCGGGTGATCTTGTATCCCTCTGGGATGGCGATGGCGATGTCGGGTGCTGAGGAGTCGTTCATCCAGGTTTCCGTGAGGATGGCAACGTCAGGAGCTGTGGTGTCGAGGAGGTTCCAGAGTTCGATGGCGTGTCTGTGGACGGAGTGGGTGTTGAGCAGGATGCACTTGAGGTGGTTGCTGCTGGTGTTCGGCTTGGCGGGTGCTGGTGCGAGGCAGGTCCGGATGCAGGTGAACTTGCAGACGTGGCAGCTGAAGGGTCCGTGGGTGCGCTTCGGAGTGGCTCGGTAGCATCCAGGGATCCCGCCGGCGTTGAGTGCGATGAGTTCGGTGGCGTCGTAGGACAGTCGGGTTGTCTTCCGTCGGTGGGGGCCAGGGGTCCTGGCACTGGGCGCGGTCCAGGCGCGGACGGGCTTACCTTTGGCGCGCCTTCGGCGCACAATTGGCGCGCTCGCTGCGCGTTACCGCTACGCGTGCGCACGGTCGCCATTTATGGCGAAGTGCAGGGAGGGAGGGCCAGCTGGGAGGCGGGAGCGGGAAGGAAGGGGGCGTGGCTACACTCCCCGGCGGCGGGAGTCGGCAGCGGGGAGCGGGAACAGGGGTTGGCAGCCCAATGGGGGGAGACCAGGGGCAGCACGGGGAGAAAAATAAACACAAATAACAGGGCACAGAATAAAACAAAAAACAGCAGGACCAGTGCAGGCAGAGTTAGAGACGCGGAGGAAACAGCAGGCGGGGGGCGTGGCCTAAGGGCGGACCCGAGGGCGGGAAGGCTCTACGAGGCTGGCAGTATCTGCAGGCGGGGGCACACGCAGCAGCTGGTGGCCGTGCGGCGCGGGGGTGTCCTACAAGTAGGTCACACTCACCTGTGCCGCACGGTCGCCATTTATGGCCAAGTGCAGGGAGGGAGGGCCAGCTGGGAGGCGGGAGCGGGGAGGAAGGGGGCGTGGCTACACTCCCCGGTGGCGGGAGTCGGCAGCGGGGAGCGGGAACAGGGGTTGGCAGCCCAATGGGGGGAGACCAGGGGCAGCACGGGGAGAAAAATAAACACAAATAACAGGGCACAGAATAAAACAAAACAGCAGGACCAGTGCAGGCAGAGGTAGAGACGCGGAGGAAACAGCAGGCGGGGGGCGTGGCCTAAGGGCGGACCCGAGGGCGGGAAGGCTCTACGAGGCCGGCAGTATCTGCAGGTGGGGGCACGCGCAGCAGCTGGTGGCCGTGCAGCGCGGGGTGTCCTACAAGTAGGTAGTTTATCAAAAAGGAGAAACAGACACTTGTAACACATCAGACCAATGGTAAGGAAAGTTTTTAGAGTAACCTCAAAAACCCTATGCCAGTGTGGTTTGTGCGGTATATCTGGTTCATCCGCCCCGCATATGGGTTGTTGGCAGTTATCATTGGTTGCTCCAAAATAGTGATGTTGCCAGCCTCAGCCCGAGGCACCTCTGGTCTGTAGTGCAGTGTCCAGAGAAGTGAAAAAAGTGTGTCAAAATTAAATTCTCAAAAAAAGGAAAAAAGGTTTAAAAACTGGAAAGTCACCCTGAGTGATTTTTATTATTGGTGTGATTTCCAGGTTGATTAAAATAATTTCGATACTACTAGATTGATCGAGTTACTGGATCAAAGTAGTTTAAAAATTTACACAAACGTCGACATGTTTCAGCTCTGTCGGCCCTAGGGGTCTATAGAGCTTTCGTCAGGACTAACACATAAACAAACAATGGACTTTTTACTCACACTATTTGTGTTGTTTTTAGTAGTAACCTGTATAGATTCCAGGAATAAAGACTCCTCCAGTTTCTGAAATAGAATAGGGAGAGTACATAGAGAAATATACACTTTTTTTGAAACATCTTGATTCAGGTTTGCGCATTCAGTTGAATAAAATTATTATTCATTCGTTCCAGAGAATTTTCTCGATGGAAGGAGGGGTAACGGGGTTGAGTTTATTTACACTAGTGACATAGTTGTAAAGCTGGGGATTCTGTTAATTTATTTCGCGCGCTGGCACATGAAAGCGCTGAGTTTAAATTATGTTAGCAGTCACTAAGAGCTGGAAAAACAAGTCCCTAACTTTTACGCGCTGGCGTATAGAGGGGCGCAAGGGTAGGTATTGATTTCCCTAGTGAGCGAGGGAGAAGGACTGATCGTAAACGCTGCGCGTTGTCCTACCTTGCAACCGGAAGGCACTCGCTTGCATCGGGGGGAAACCCACTGGACACAGAGCTGTGTTTGAAATATATCGCGTTAGTAGATGTTACTCGCGGTCACCTTACCGGGATTCAGTAGTTTTCACTGCCTCGCTCCGCCATTACCCGCGTGTGCTAGCAACCTCGTCTGGTGCTGACTCTGCCCCCGGAAATGGGAAACTCAGGCTGAGCAATCATTTTTAAAGGGGCAGGCGCTCAGAGCAGCGTATTCTGGGTGTATCAAGCGGAGTTTCTTGTTTTTTATATTTGGAAGCAAACTTTATTAGTGCATGGAGTTGTTGACATGGTTCATTAGTGTCCAATCAATGATATATTCTAGAAGTAGTCGGTAAAGTTTGATTTTGCAGTTTTTTGTGAGTCAGTGTGCTTGTAGACATTCTGAAACAGCATCATTTGGCAAACTGGTGCCACGGAATTGAATCATTGAGTCCGTTTTCGTAGGTTTTAAGGCGCTCCACCCACCTCTGTTCCTTCTCAAATAGTGTTCTTTCACATCTCAGAGATTTTTCGTTGAGCATTTCAATTACTGTCCAGTGGATGTCATCACAGGAGTGACCTGCTTGCACGAAATGGGAGCACAATTTGGTGGTATTCTTTTTTAATCTAATATTGCTCCGATGTTCACCAATTCTTGTTTTTACTTTACGACATGTCATTCCGATATAATGCTTGTCACAGGGACAGCTTACCATATAAATGACGGGTGTCGAATTGCAGTTCGTGTGTTGACGCTGCTGCCAGAGGAGTGTGTCAGAAAGTTGTAATGTTTTGGAAGCTGTTGTTGTTTTACATGCTACGCATGACCCACACGGATAATGTCCAGTTACAGGTGACATGGTTATATCTCTGGTTGGGACCGTTTTTGCTTTTCTTATCGGTCGGGTATGTACTAAGACGTCCTTGATAATTTTCGATCTTCGATTTGCGAACCTTGGTCTAGGCCAATTGAAAGATCCTGTGTGGAGGATGTGCCAGTTCTTATTTATCAGTTTCTTTACTTCATAAGAAGCCTGGCTAAATGTTGTCACGCAGGTAGTCAAATCTGGTGTTGATTATTTTTGGAATGTTTGTAAAAGACACTCTCTCGGTTGATTACTTGCTCTTTTCTTACAGAGTCTAATTGTTTTCTCTGTGTAATCTCTCTGCCTCAGTCTGTCGCTTAGTTCATTAGCTTGCATTCTGTAGTCTGCGTTGTTACTGCAGTTTCTCTTTAGGCGCAGGAACTGACTGTAGGGAAGATTATCCCTCAATGGTTTTGGATGGAAACTTTTATAAGATAGGATACTGTTTTTGGCCGTTGGTTTTCTGAAGGTCTTTGTATGCAACACATTGTCTTTTGCAAATATGGTTATATACAAGAAGTCAAGGTTGTTGCTTGTAGCTGTGTGTGTAAATTTTAACCAGGGGTCAAGATTGTTGAGCCAGTTCATAAAAGTCTGTAGGTCCAGCTTTTTGTCCCAAATCATTATAATATCATCAATGTATCTCTTCCAGTATAATATACTGGAAGAGAACATGTTGGCATTACTTGTTATGTGTTGTTCCTCAAAGTGGCTAACGTAGAGTCCTGCCACCGAGGGAGCGAAGGCGCAATTAGACTCAAGGACGTCTTAGTACATACCCGACCAATAAGAAAAGCAAAAACGGTCCCAACCAGAGATATAACCATGTCACCTGTAACTGGACATTATCCGTGTGGGTCATGCGTAGCATGTAAAACAACAACAGCTTCCAAAACATTACAACTTTCTGACACACTCCTCTGGCAGCAGCGTCAACACACGAACTGCAATTCGACACACGTCATTTATATGGTAAGCTGTCCCTGTGACAAGCATTATATCGGAATGACATGTCGTAAAGTAAAAACAAGAATTGGTGAACATCGGAGCAATATTAGATTAAAAAAGAATACCACCAAATTGTGCTCCCATTTCGTGCAAGCAGGTCACTCCTGTGATGACATCCACTGGACAGTAATTGAAATGCTCAACGAAAAATCTCAGAGATGTGAAAGAACACTATTTGAGAAGGAACAGAGGTGGGTGGAGCGCCTTAAAACCTACGAAAACGGACTCAATGATTCAATTCCGTGGCACCAGTTTGCCAAATGATGCTGTTTCAGAATGTCTACAAGCACACTGACTCACAAAAAACTGCAAAATCAAACTTTACCGACTACTTCTAGAATATATCATTGATTGGACACTAATGAACCATGTCAACAACTCCATGCACTAATAAAGTTTGCTTCCAAATATAAAAAACAAGAAACTCCGCTTGATACACCCAGAATACGCTGCTCTGAGCGCCTGCCCCTTTAAAAATGATTGCTCAGCCTGAGTTTCCCATTTCCGGGGGCAGAGTCAGCACCAGACGAGGTTGCTAGCACACGCGGGTAATGGCGGAGCGAGGCAGTGAAAACTACTGAATCCCGGTAAGGTGACCGCGAGTAACATCTACTAACGCGATATATTTCAAACACAGCTCTGTGTCCAGTGGGTTTCCCCCCGATGCAAGCGAGTGCCTTCCGGTTGCAAGGTAGGACAACGCGCAGCGTTTACGATCAGTCCTTCTCCCTCGCTCACTAGGGAAATCAATACCTACCCTTGCGCCCCTCTATACGCCAGCGCGTAAAAGTTAGGGACTTGTTTTTCCAGCTCTTAGTGACTGCTAACATAATTTAAACTCAGCGCTTTCATGTGCCAGCGCGCGAAATAAATTAACAGAATCCCCAGCTTTACAACTATGTCACTAGTGTAAATAAACTCAACCCCGTTACCCCTCCTTCCATCGAGAAAAGTCTCTGGAACGAATGAATAATAATTTTATTCAACTGAATGCGCAAACCTGAATCAAGATGTTTCAAAAAAAGTGTGTATTTCTCTATGTACTCTCCCTATTCTATTTCAGAAACTGGAGGAGTCTTTATTCCTGGAATCTATACAGGTTACTACTAAAAACAACACAAATAGTGTGAGTAAAAAGTCCATTGTTTGTTTATGTGTTAGTCCTGACGAAAGCTCTATAGACCCCTAGGGCCGACAGAGCTGAAACATGTCGACGTTTGTGTAAATTTTTAAACTACTTTGATCAGTAACTCGATCAATCTAGTAGTATCGAAATTATTTTAATCAACCTGGAAATCACACCAATAATAAAAATCACTCAGGGTGACTTTCCAGTTTTTAAACCTTTTTTCCTTTTTTTGAGAATTTAATTTTGACACACTTTTTCACTTCTCTGGACACTGCACTACAGACCAGAGGTGCCTCGGGCTGAGGCTGGCAACATCACTATTTTGGAGCAACCAATGATAACTGCCAACAACCCATATGCGGGGCGGATGAACCAGATATACCGCACAAACCACACTGGCATAGGGTTTTTGAGGTTACTCTAAAAACTTTCCTTACCATTGGTCTGATGTGTTACAAGTGTCTGTTTCTCCTTTTTGATAAACTACCTACTTACCCTGGGGAATGAAACAGACATTCAAATCCCTAATCCCCCCTATTGATCAATTGTTGTCCTACAAGTAGGTCACCAGCATCAGCACTAATACTCAGTGGGTCCCGAGGGGGGGCCAAAACAAATACTAAGAAAGTGGCATAAGAACCATGCTTCGAATCAGGAAGACGTCGAGAGGACATAGAATCGCTGGGACCCTACGGTATCACCCAAGATGAGTAGATAAAGACCCCACAGAGGACATGTGCAGTGTGGGAACATGAGCTTGCTCTGTACAACTCTGTGTTAAAGTTGCGCTTGGAATTTTAGAAATTAAGGACCCTTCCCAGTGGACTATGAAGAAATCCTGTGGAAGACAGAAGGTTGGAGAGTCACCCCACCAGCGGATATTGAAGTACCCAAGTTACCTAACCCAGGAAAGCTGGGTGCGTAGGTGTGAAGTGGTGTCGGAAACCGCAGTCGAACTCAATGGAGGACTTCAAGGAATAGCCGTTGCTGGAAGGGAGAAGAATGTCCGTTGGAATCCAAGCATGGATTCTAGTCGAAGAGTACCTGCAAGCAGAGGGGACAGAGTTTGGGTCACTTGGGACTGACCAGGGGCTCGGTAGACGAATGAACACCGGTGTCAGGTGCTTCAGTATAGTTGATGGTGACCTTAACTCTGCAGCTGCGGGGACAAGGCAACATTGAGGACAACCAGGAGCCGGATGCAAGCTGTCCTACGAAGGATGTGGAGTGGTGAAGGGTCGTTGTTCAGAGGGAGCACCAACAACCCACGCAGGAGGTCAAGGAAGTGTACTGTTCCGACCAGCAAGGTCCAGGAGACTCACCACACACAGGGTAGTCAGTGCAAGTCTGGAGCAACCAGGGAAACCCAAGAAAAGCAATGTTGACCCTCAAATGGACCCACAGGCAGGAGGCACAGGAGTCACGAGAGGACCTTGAGCAGCTTAACAAAACGACAGGCCACGGAGCGCATGGTGCGAGGGGGTAGAAGATCTTTGTGGAAGAAGTTGCCAGAGGTTAGGGCTACTCTGAGCCCAATGCACTTGTTAAAGAATTGCCAACAAGCACATGCACTTGCAAAAGTATGTTGTGCACAGGGGTTCCAGTTTTGCATCCTCCACAAGGGATTCTGGCCTCAAACTTGGTGAGAGGGCAGCTCCGGCCTCGAGGGACATAGTTGCTGGACCATTCAGTCATACAAGGAGGGCGCACTGAAGAGTGACGCATCGCTGCCTTCATGCAGCGAAGCGTCACTTCTCATAAATGAGGCCCAGAGTGTCTTAGAGTGGAGCAGAATAGAGTGGAGTGGCATGTTATAATTGGGAGTGGAGTGGTGTGAAATAGAATGCTGTGGTATATATTGAAAGGGCATAGAGTGCAGTGGAACGGCACAGTGTTGAGTATGCTTTGTGTGGAATTACACTGCCATTACAAACAACACATTTTATTACTGTACAAAAACGATAACATGTGCAAATGTCATCCCCTAGTGCCGTGGTTCCCAAACTGTGCGCGGCGGCGCCCCTGTGCGCCGTAATGAGGAGCCAGGGGCGCCGTGGCACGATGTGGGAAAGTGAAGCAGCCAAGAAGCTAGAGTGAAGGCCTTGGCTTGGCTTATATTTTATGTGTGATTTCTAACGTGCTCCGTTTTTACAGTAAACATAATGCTGGTGATACGAGTGTAAAACAAAGGTTGGGCAGAAGATCGTCATTCTGCCCAACCTTCGTTTTACACCTGTATCACCAGCATTATTTTTACTGTCAAAACGGAGCATGTTAGAAATTACACATAAAATATAAGCCAAGCCAAGGCCTTCTCTCAGAGAGAAGAACGCCTTGGTTTGGCTTATTTTTTATGTCTGATTTCTAACGTGCTCCGTTGTTACAGTAAAAATAATGCTGGTGAAATGCTAATCACAGTTTGGGAACCACGGCGGCTTAAAGGTGACAAAAGGGGCAAAAAGGTTAAAGTGGCGAGAGGAAAAGGCAAAAGCCAAAAGCACAGAAAGGCAAAACTGAAAAAAGGTGAAAGGCAAATAGCAAGAGACAGAAATGAAAAAGAAGGCTAAAATAGAGAAGCAGATGAGGGTCTCAGATTTAGTGCAGCAGGAGCTGGGCTCAAAAGGGCGAGGCCGGGCCAGAGAGCCAAGGCACAGTTGAGGCAGGCAGACAGGGCCAGCAGGGCCAGGCAGCGCCTTTTCAATCAATGTTGAGCAAACAAGCTTTGCTGTTGTTGTATATGCTAAACAAAATCACTTTTATAATCAACGTTAGATTGTTTCCAATCCTTGAAACAAAAGAAATGCTTTTTAACATTGCAGCAAGCATAGCTGTCACATCGACAGCCTGTATAATGTAAGAATCAGTATTATTGTTGTATTTAAGCCCCTTTGTAAAGGCAGCACACGGTGCGGTGGCACCGGTTGCACCACCCTTGAGCCGGCCCTGAGTGAAGGGTGTTAGAGCACTGTACATAACGTACACATTACACAGAGACTATCAATCATAGGTGTGCAAATCAGCATATAGGACATGTTACATAAGACAAAGGACAAACTCAGTAACCCACGGACCTGTTTATGTTACATTCACTTTGTGATCTGCATGGTACATGTTCTGTGCAACAGGCATATCAACCCTCTGCACTACCTAACCAAGAATAACAACTTCCTTGAATCAAAACTTCTATTAGACAAAACTCTGATCTCGCCTGCTAGAGGCCAGGAACGGGGCAGCAGGTGCTTTTACGCATCATAAAAAAAAAAAATCACCGGTAATAAAATGGTGGGGAGCCATGGCAAAGTGCCAATTAGGTCAAGGGAGCCACGGGTCAAAAAAGTTTGGGAACCACTGCCCTAGTGCATTGATGTATTTTGATCGTATTCAAATATTTGTTACCACCACACTTCAGAATTACCCAAAAATGTGCATCATTTGTACTAATTCTGATATATTCTGAAACATCAGCTCAGTTCTTTTTTGTTGTGTGCTGTAAAAAAAGTTCCTACACCCTCACCAGTTATATGGATACTCTGCAGGATTGTCACATTAATTCTCTCACTTTCAAGTTAGAGAATGAAAAGTAAACTCCAAGCTCTCTTAGAAGAGAGAACTTGACATTTGACCTCGATCTTTGAATGTACAGCAAATGTGACAAGATAACAAGATTTAAAGGCCTGTTTACAGAAAGTGAGTTTGTGGAAGAATACAGTAAACAAGAAAGCCTAAAGCAAATAAAGCCAGAAAATGTGATTTACAAAACACAAAGACAATCATAGGCAACGGATGGAATGCAGTTTTAGGTCAGCTTTCTGAATGTCCCCAAGATGCCTGGTAGGCTTCGACCTAAAAAAAGTGACATTGGCGGAAAAAAATATTTACCAAAGATCACACAATTTCGCCAAGCGGAGAGGCTGTGATTTCTTGTTTTTTTCACTGTGCAATTTTGCCATTTGATGGGTATCTGTTTCTCTCTTGTCCATTTTGCATCAAAGGCTTGCCATCAAAGCTTTGCCTTTATTCTTTTAGCACTAAGTGTTAGGCTGAGTGGCAGGCAGCATTCACAATCAAAGCGTGGCTCGTTTTGGGTAAGGGTGGGCATAGCTTGCATAATTCTGTGTAGCGTAATCAAGTGGAATTTCCTAAAGATTCTGCAAGATTACAGAGAATTCAGTTCAGTTCAGTTCAAAAGTCTTTATTTCGAATATCAATTCATAAAAGATAATACATAGAAAAACGCCATTATTTTGTAAAACCATTATAGTAATCATTATCTAAAAGTTTACCTCATTTTAAAAAGATATTAAACAAACAATTCAATAGACAGTTTAATAAAGACTTCTAGGTATGATAACAATCCACTGTATAAAATGTATAAAAAGTATATAAGAGAAATAGGCATTAAGAGACATTGGGGTTTCTAGTTCGAATAATCCAGGCCCAGCCTAGATACTTGGCCACACCAACCACCACCATCTCAGATGTATTAGAGCGAAATATCCTCATGGCTTCTAGAAACCCTTTAATTTCAAGATTTTTACATATGGGTTTAAGCCATTTCAGCCGCGGAACGCGGTAGGCTGGGCATGCAAAAAGAAAGTGACCCAAGCTTTCAGGGTGATTAGGGCACCAAGGACAAGTATGATTTGTATTCCCAAGCCATTTCCCGGCAAAGGAATTGACTGGGAGTGATCCGACATGGAACTGGTGGTATAGTTTCCGGTCGAGGGTTTTAGTGATCACATCCCAGTAGAATTCTAGAGAAGGGGTCAGTTTAAGAACCAGAAAATGCCCAGTTAGGTTGGAAGCATCCGACTGGGCCACAGCTAGATGTTTTACTGTGGCCCAGTATAAATCCTTGAAGTCCTGTTTGGAGGGAAAGAGGGAATCCCCCGGGTTGGACCAAAGGTGGTTGAGACCCATCTCATCCAGCACAGATTTTACTTCCCTTAACCAAGGGATTTAGGAAGCCCCCCACAATGACCTAACTTCACCCAATTCCTTGGCGAATAGGCTAAGCTCTGGAGTGGTCCAGAGCCATCGCCATAGGGCCACCAGGCGGAACCGAGCCATGTCATTGAAGGGTTTGCAACCCAAATCTAACAACAATGGTTTGGTGGGTGTAGATTGCGGTAGACCCACCAGATTACGCAAAAATGTGTTTTGTGCCTTGACAAGGAGAGACAGATCTTTGTACCCCCACACATCAGCGCCATATAATATGGCTGTATTGATTTTTGCTTCATAAATTTTTATCACCGGGGCAATACGTTTGGTCAGTGACTTTTTTTGCTCCTGTAATAAACAGCCCGAGAGGCGGACAAACTTAAGATAAAGGGCCTCAATCTGGGGTTTCCAGCTAAATCGGTAGTCCAGGGTCACACCCAAGTACATCATTGTATCCACTTGTTCAATCAGGGTACCATTCAAAGTAATAGAGGTTTTAATGGGGCTTTTATTACTGAAAACCATAAATTTTGTTTTGTCAGTGTTGATCTGCAGATCATTAACCCTGCAAAACTGAGCAAACCTGTTGAGGGCTATTTGCAACCCCCTACGAGTTTTTGAGAGAAGCAGGGTGCCATCTGCAAAAATCAACATCGGGGATTTAAACCCGCCCAAGGATGGTGCATCGGTCGAGGTATCAGAAAAGAATTTTACAACCTGATTGATAATCAAAAGGAATAAGGTGGGTGCCAACACGCATCCCTGTCGCACACCGCGTGTAACTGGGAAGCTGTCAGTCACCTGACCTTGTTTACCCCATCTCACTTTGGCGAAATTTTCTTCGTGAAGTCTAATCACTAAATCAAGAAGTTCACGAGGCAGACCCATGAGTCTAAGGGGCTTCCACATTTTCTCTCTGGGAACTAAATCGAAAGCCGATTTAAGGTCTACAAAAGCGGCATAGATAGTGCCTCCACCCAACTTGACTACCTTCCAAAACAACATGTTAAGTCTAAAGACCCGATCTAGGGTGCTGGTGCCTGCTCTAAACCCAGCTTGCATAGGGGACAAAATATTTTCTTGCTCCATCCACCCCTGGATTCTCACAAGTACCATCCTGGCAGCTATTTTTTGGATAGAATCTATCAGGCTTATGGGGCGATAATTCCCCGGGGCTGAGCGGTCTCCTTTTTTAAATACTGGTAGAATCTCCACCCCTTTCCAGGAATTCTGAATCCTTGCCCCTGCAGCGATTGCATTCACAAGCATGGTTATGTAGGGAACCCAAATGTCTAAATTCATTTTAAAAAGATCAGAGGGTATTGCGTCCATCCCAGGCGCTCTACCTGAGTGGGCTGTACCCAAAGCGTACTTCGTATCAGAGATATTAAAAACAAGTGAACAAACAGGATTAGAAGGCAAGACTACGTCCAACTCTAGGAGAAAATCCTGATCCACATCCGGAGCTCTAAACTGCAATGAGTAGAAATCCATCCAGTCTTCCACTGAGACATGATTTGCGGGGGTTTTGGAATCTTGGTTCCCACCCCACTTAACGATTTCCCAAAATTTAATTTGGTTTGAAGATAGATATGCCGAAAGGAGCTCTGACCAATGGCGGTCCTCCCACGCCTTCTTCGCGGCCCATAGCGTTTTTTTATAGAATAGCCGGGCCGTTCTGATAACTGCAATGTCTCTAGATTTGATCGCTAAGATCAGTCTACTGTGTGCTACCCTACAGCTTTTGTTGTACCATTTTGTCCGGACTTTGTCCTTCCTTGGTATTAATGGGGTTGTTAGCAGAGTTTTTAATTCCGTGAAGCACTGGTCGTGAAGATCGCTAATCTGGGGGATAGTCTCCTGGGAGGATGATGCAACTACCATAGCAGCCAGGGTTTTTGCCACTTCTTCCTCTATACCTTTTATTATGGAGGGGTCTGCAACTACCCTAGACCATTTTACTCTTTTTCTGTCATTACTCAGTAAAACCTCTGACGTTGAGCAGGTGGTAATAGAAGGCCCATCTCCAACGCCTAAAAGCTTGAGGCTCAACAAAAGGGGGTTTTGGTCGCTCTCTGGGCGTACCACAACCTCAATATCGATAACCTGGGATCAGAGCTCAAGTTTAACAAGGAAATAGTCGATACGACTCTTACAGACCCCATTGTTAAAGGTCGGTTGGCCTATTTATCGGAGGGCGTGCGTCCATTAGCAGCACGCAGCCCCCACTCTAAACATAAACCCTGCCAGTAAAGTGCTGCCTCAGTGCCCTTGACGCCCTTTGTTATTGATAAGGGCGGGATGTCCCATACCATATCTTCATCAACCCCTAGATCCTCCCCCACACTGTTCAGAGGCTCAAATGAACTGTTCAGGTCACCAGCGACCAGAATCAAACTGTCACTGCCTATTCTCCTCAAAAGTGAGTCCAGATCGTCTATAACTGGCTGTTTACGACCTCCAGGTCGTCCTCTAGCATAAATATTTATGAGAATTAAGTCCTTATTATTGCCTCTACTACACAGGAGATCCGGATTATCTACCAAAATCTCCAGTAAGCTGAACCCCATGGACTGTCTTATCCATACCTCTAACCCTCCTGAGGGTCTACCCTTAGGGCCCTGTGAAGCCGGCTTGTAGAAGTTTAGGTACCCTACCCTATGAATCGGGGTAGATTACAGAGAATTACATACTAGAGTAATTTTGCATTTTGCACTGTTTTCTTAGCACAAAAATGCCCCCTTGCATCCAAAAGAAATGGCACTAAATGTGACAGTACATTTATTTATTTATTTATTTATAGCATTTGTAGAGCGCTTCTGCAACCCTACGGGCATCCTGGCACTGTGTACATATTGCTGAAAATACTGTGCATCAGAGGAGGGGGATGGTATTAAAGTTCATGAATAGTAGCATGAGCAGCCGCTTGTTCAGGCTAAATGTGCTCTGGGGGAAGATTTTCCCCAAGTTACTTCCGACATTTAGTACTAGTTTATTAGTGCAAAATGCACCCTCCAGTCCAAATGGTTGTGAGGATGCCTTTCGAGCTAAGAAAATAGCACTAAATGTGAAACAACATGAACAACAGAGCAGTCACTCGTGCTCACTGAGGGGCATATTCTCAAGGACTTATCGATGATTTATCGGGACTATAGCACCGCAAAATGGTGATAGATTTCTCACCCTAATCTGAAGCTGGTGCAAACTGCAGACATCGCCAGTTTTCCAGCGATAGCTGCCGCAAAAAAACATCGCTATGGAGGAAAGCGACAACTAAGGCTAATGATATGCAGGGTAGGGGGCCCATGCAAAAACACCACTTCACGACATTCTCAACGACCAGCCAGATCTGAGATGGGATCCAAAACAGGCAATAAGGCGTGTTATCAGCAGGGATTTAACACCTGCCTTTTACTGGTGTTCAGCAGGACAACAACCAGCAGTATGAAAGGGAGCCCAGCCCAGGGCCACATTTGAAGACCAACACATGTCATGGAGCTACTGTTCATGCAGCTCGGAGACCCAAGAGAGCCACAACACCCACTGCCAACACCCCCAGGCCCTCCCCCAGGACCCTCCCCCCGGACTATCACTGAGGCAGCGCAGAACAAGACAGCTGACCTTCCGAAAACAGTATGGCCCCCAGTCACACAATTGCAGAATGTGGGGAGAGATGGGAACCAAGTATGTGTGAAGGAGGCAAGTCACCCATGAGTAAGAATGTACACAATGCCAAGTGTGGCGATGATGTGCCTGACAGACTTCAGTATGCAGAGCACAGACATGTCCATGTGGACATATACTGCTGGTGTTTGTAGTGTTGTGGACAGTGGACGCAACCATGTTACCTCAGGCAGTGGGGAAGACCTCGGTCATGTAGCTTTATCGTCTTCCCCCCTGTAAGCGTATGCGGAGTGTGCTGATCCGGCGTACGCCAGTTCAGCATAGGAGTGTGAATAAATAGGCCGGGAATCTAGGCGTGGTTCATTTCTGGGATGGCCACGCGTCTGCCAGGGGGGCGACCCTCACCATGCCACGAGTCAGCAGCCGTGAACGCCAGCCTCCTCAGCCCTATCGCTGGCTTACGCGACACAAGCCCCCAGTGCACCCAGCGGCACAGCACCTCGGAGTCATGTGTGTGATGACCACTGCCTTCGGCCTACACTTCAGTCAGCAGGTCCCCCATTTCAAATCAAGTGTTAATTCATTGATGGCGCAGTCCAGTAGGCAACAGACATTGTATCCAATGCGGCCCGCCGGGGCGATGCATCGTCGCTGGCTGCGCACACACTGAGCTCATCAGGTTCCACTAACTCTGTGCAGCTCAAGTCAATGCCACGTGGCTGTGGGCCCTTGCTGACTGCTGCCTCCACCCTACACTGTGGTCAGCAGGGCTCACACATATCAAATCCAATCCTGACCTGCAAGGACACGCCATCACCGCTGGCTGCGCACACGCTGAGCTCATCAGGTGCCACTAACTCTGTGCAGCTCAAGTCAACGCCACATGGCTGAGGGCCCTTGCTGACCGCTGCCTCCGGCCTACACTGCGGTCAGTAGGGCTCACACATATCAAACCCAATCCTGACCTGCAAGGACATGCCATCATCACTGGCTGCGCACACCCTGAGCTCATCAGGTGCCACTAACTCTTTGCACCACAACTCATGGACCCTTTATGATTGAGTTTCGTGCTGTGGACAGCGGATGCAACAATGTCACCTCAGGCACGCTCATTTCTGGTGCCCCTACCTCAGTGAACCACAAGTCATGGACCCTTTATGAGTGAATCTTTTGTGTGTGATTTCAGATCTGGTGCCCCTACCTCAGTGCACCACAAGTCATGGACCCTTTATGATTGAATCTGTGTGTGTGATCCGATGATCACTGTTCTAGTTGGTCCCAGCACCAACCACTCCCTGAGGGCTGGCTTACACTCACCCCACACCCATCCAGTACAGGCATCACTGAACATGTGACCATGGCAATAAAAAGGGGTGGGCGCACGTGCCCGTAGCCAGTTCCACTATCTATATATGTGTGTCCGTGTGGTCATTATGTATGCATGATGTCCCTCAGCTCTACCACATTACATTGTGCTGTGGATAGCGGATGCAACCATGTCACGTCAGGCAGTGACTAAGACCTTGGACATGTAGCTTTGTCATCCCCCCTGTAAACGTAACCAGAATGGGCATGGCTGACATACGCCAGTCCAGCAAAGGGGTGTGAAGAATTTGCCCAGGGCTCTGGGCGTGGTTCAGTTCTGGCCTGGACAAGGAAGTAACTAAAGCGTGTGTCTCTGGTGTAGTGTCCGCACCACCAGGGCCGCAATCGGCAATGTTGCAATGCAGCATTCACCCGGAGGGCGGGCTTGCATGAATGGAGAAATGAAGGAGTGCAAGATCGCTCGGGGTCCTTGCTCATACCATCCAAGTGTTGTGTGTATCTGTATTGCCGCAGCATGAGCCAAATGCCTAGCCCTACTCGCAGCGCGAGTTCAGTCAGGCATGAACTCTACATCTGTGTCTGCCCTATCCTGACCATAGGCCTACACTCACATGGCCGCCCACCTTCAACAGCCACCATCACTGTGTCGTTGTCAGTCTTGAGGACATATGCAGACGGGCATGACAATGGTGTGCCGTAGGAGTGCAAGTGATGCAACCGTGCAGCGCACACAAGTAAAAAGGCTCGGGGGAGGGAGGAGCAGCTGTGATGCAACGTAACACACAGTGATGCCGCATATTTGACACATGCAAGATATGTCAAACATGAATCCCAAAGTCACACACATCCCACCCCACCCCCAATAAGCCACTTCATATTTTTCTGAATGCAAGCAGATGACAAACTAACATTAGGGATGAAAGCTCCTTTGTCTGAACTATCAGGTGGGAGCACATCTGCACCTCGGAATTGCATGTGCCCGGCAACCCCTGACAGATACTATAGCACCTGATGACGACTCCCACACTACGCACAGCCTGACGAAAGATCAACGTATACACACCCCAGAGACAGAAGTCCTTGCTAGAAGTTATCTTGCATGGAATGGCCTTCACACTTACTCCCACATCATCCCATGCATACACCGTTGCACACTAAAACAACTAATTTATCCGAGCTGTGGCATTTCATCCACAGGACTGGTGCAGGTCAGAACATTGCAGCTTCAACCAGAGCCACTGATGCAATGGCAGAACATCCCGGACACATGAACAAACCCCTGTCATGTGGAACTGTACTGTGCATGTATGCTGCATTTACTGGGGGCACTGCCATTGGTAGTGCTGTTGGTCAGTTACCGGCTAAGCTTCCACCTGGCCAACGCCACCTGTGTTCAGTTTGTGTTGCATTGTCGATCGTGCATATTTGAGTGGTCCATGGATGTCTGCCTATCCAACAGGATGGTAGCTGAACTGGATTTTGACATGTGTGTGTGCCCCTGTTGACACATGACCAGGAGTGTCACAGTGATACCTGTTTATGGGTTGCCTTGATACTTAGCTTACATGCTGGCATCTGGACCTGGGAGAGTGCACAAATCCGTGTGTGCAGTGACCAAATTGAACCGCTCCCCTATTGGGCTGTAGTCCTAATTGGTGAAAGGGGGTGGATGCAGCACATTTGTCCGGGCCTGCTAATGGATTGACTTGTGGTCCTGTTTGATGAAGTGGACAACAACCTCATGTTGGAAATGATGGCCTAAAAATCTGCAATCGCTTTCATGGATGAGTAAGTACGTACCTGCAGCCACAACTGATTGGAACCCATTGCACATGTCCCAACACCTTGTTGCATCTTGGAGATCTGGTCACATATCCTGCGACAACAGTGGATATGGCTGCATTCGCCTGGACTCCGAATATATGAGCGGAAAACAACGTGGGTTAACACACACCTGTGAAAGGTGAGGCACTCCCCCAGAGTGGACAGCGGCACTTGGCAACGTTGCTCATTCTGACATACTGCTGCATTGGTCTGCATGTTGTGGCACTTATCTTGCCAGTACTGACATGCATATGCTAATAAAGTTTATGCACCTTCACTTGTATTCAACTGTGATGAGTGTTGATTTGAATGAGAATGTGTGTCTCACTGCCTATCTGGGTCATGGCGATACATGCGCATTGATAGCATTACCCAGGGAGTACCTTTTTGTTGAAGCACTGTCCCTACAGTCATCCATACTTACATACTTAATTGATCATAGCCATGACACATCTGTGTGAATTAGAATGTTTTATTCACATTCAGTGGTGTGTTGAAGCTGGACCAGTACAGGGCCAGGCAAACCCCAATTTACATTGTTGCCCCGTGGAGGGCCAGCCAGAGTTCTTTCGGAATTGACAAGTTAATCGGAAGTGGAAGACTTCAGTCCGCAGTATCTTTGCTGTGTCATTGGTAACTCGACAGAATATGGCAGTCCATGTCGAGGTCCAAGGTGAGTGTCGCTGCCTGCATTGGGGGACAGTGGAAGGTGTTATTCCAGGGCATTATGCAGAGGGCAGAACCAAGCTGAAACTGGCCATATGGCAGGGATGAATGCTACCACTTAATTCTTACCACAAAGCCAGATTTGCAATCATCTTCGTCCTCTGATGTGTCAGGTGCCTCATAAGTGGGTGGTGGGGTTTTGTCTGCATCACTGTGTAGCAGTGACATATCAGGGGCGGGAAGTGGAATGTCTGCCACACTGTGTGGCACTGACACTTCAGGGGCGGAGATGTGGATGGAGTGGTAGCAGCAGCATTCAGCCGCACCAGGCCTTGGGGTGGCAATACCATGAAGAGGATCTGCAGGGCATGGAAGATCACAGCTACATCTCTCTGGTGTGCAGCCGGGGCAAACATTCTTTCCGCTTGCATCCGCTCCAAGCTCTCCATCATTCTCCTTATGTGCCCCAACTCCCAGGTGACATCGCTGGAGCCACTCTGAATAGACAGTTGTTCTTGGCTCAGAGTCATGACTCCAGCTATATCAGCCATGGATTGTTGGAGAGCATTTAGCGGACAGTGGGTGTCCGTTAGGGACTGTAAGTGGTAGCTGATGGGACTTATACACCTACGTATGGCCTCTAGTTTGGGACCCTCTGGGTAAGTAGTGCGCTATATAAATGCCTATACACACACATACACATACACATAGTTTGGCTGCCATGAGGTAAAAATCCCACCCATAGCTGATCAGCCATCTTCTCCTGGCACCCTAACACCCAGCATTGGAATGCCATGTGTTGGTCCTGGGGGTCCTGGGCGACAGCCGTGGTGGTGGGTGCTTCCTGCTGTGTGGTCTGTGCAGGGGGTGGGGTCTCCTCGATGCAGCTGGCCTGCCCTGCTCCTGGAGGTGGAGTGCCGGAGCTGTCCATGAGCTGTTGGAGGGCCTCAGTGTCGATGTTTGGGGAGGTCCTCTTCATCATCAGTGCTGTGTTGTTGGGTCTGGTCTGCAGGAGGTGTTGATTCTCCCTCTGCAATGTGAAGGGGAGATGCAGATTGAAATTGTGTTTGCATGTATGTTCACGCATTGTACAAGTTTACTAACAGACTGCATGACAATGTACATTGTGACTGTTTGTGAGGAGATGCCTAGTTGAGGCGGGACAGTTGACATTTGTACCAGAGACGTTTCAAGGCATGGGCAAAGTGGCTCTGGCACAGGGCCTCAGCCTTTGAGGGGGCCCCCTGACATAGTCAGCTCTGTTCTGTGGAGCCTTGCCCTGGTGACTTTGAATAATTATTAGACAGTATTGTGGTAAATAATGTTTGCCTTTAATTCATTTTTTAATGTGAGTGGTGTGTGAGAGTCTATTACAGAGATTTTGAAGAGATATTTTGTGTTTATGTTAATGCAACATTCATTTAAGTTTCTTTTAGATCAAAACAGGACCTCATGTATGAGAATTGGGTGGATGTCACCGATTATTTGCAGTAATATTAGTGAACTGCTGCTGTTGTTATAATAATGAAAACACACACAATCCCCTGAATATTAGGTGTAAACAAATTTAGAATGTTGACCAGTGTGCCTGTGCTCTGTCAGTACCCAGGCCAAAGATGGTATGAAAGAGCAGAAATTGGATCATGAATTCAAAACTGATCCGAACAGGGGCTGCCAAAATAAAATTAACCTTAAGATGTCCCTGATTTCTACACCATCACGGATGTAAGGTTGTATTTGTGCATTGTCGTCTCACAGTTTCCTGCTATGCCACATCCGAATGCCCATTTTCTGCACACAAGCGGAAGCAGTTGTGTCCTCTGTTCTGTTGTAAAAGTATTGCTGTTTGTACCACATTGTTGTCATTTTTTAGGTGCTCTGATTGTTATGTGTGTGTGTGCTGCCTTGTGGGTGAGTTGCCCCTTCAGCTCTGATTTGGCTGGCCCTTATCCCTTTCAGGCGGTGCGCCTTTCACTTCTGCGCTGATACAGCGCTGAGATGTTGCAGACTTGGGTAAATTGGGCTCTTGGCCGGAGTTGTGACTCTTGGGCATGGTGTGTCAACAGATGTGCTATACTTAATTGTGCATGTGTGCCATTGTGCACATCGCCCCCTGTCCTCCCAGTCCCTGGTTGTTACTCGCCCTGTTGATGTTGGCTCAGGTCATGTTGTGCAGTGTCCAGTCCACCAACTCCTGCTACTGTCTCCCCAGTGATGCTCCCAGGCTGGTCCTCCATGGGGCTTGTAGGGTTCTGTTTGTCCTCTGTACTTGCTCCGACTACCTCCATGGTGCTTCGCAGTTGTTTGTGTTTTACTTGTGTTTTTTGTAGACGCTTTTATAGTGATTTTTCCCACCTGACTTGTGGGACTTGCAGGAGTGGCGCTGCTTATCAGTTATTTGTTATCGCAGTTGGGTCCATTGCAAATTTTTTCACGTTCGGGTTTATATTTTTATTGCCGTCCCAGTGATTTTATCGCAGACATTTGACGCGTTATCTGGAAACTATTGCATGTTACGGCCATGTTGTGAATACGACGATAACACAGAGTTATTTTCCCGTGATAGACGGCGATATTAAAATTTGCGTTAACCTATTTTTGCAAAGATTATCGCAAGTTCTTGAGAATATCCCCCTAAATTTGTCATTTCTTTGCTAATTAACCCCCTCCCCGTGCCCAGAGGGCATAATTGCGTACTTATTGTTAATTCCATGTCAAATGTTAACTCTGAATGAACTAAATTAGTCTGATTATTCCAGTGTAATTAAAATTAGTTTTGGTATTGAGGGTTCATGATAACCTCGAGCTGATCCAGGCATCTGGTTTAAGCATGGCTCAAGATTTCAGTGGTCAACCACCTCCAGCTGAGCTCTAACAAATAATAAAACACCTGCTGCAGTGCAAAAAACATTTTAAACTGCTGCTTGGAGTATAGAATGCATGGCTGAGAAAAAGAATTACGTGTGATGGTAAAGTGTAATTTTCAGATGTAAAATATTCCACATGAATTCCAGAGGAGGTCAAAGGATACACCCAAACAGCCAACAGAAAGAAGTTGACAGTAATATACTTCTGTGGGCCAAACTAAGGTGTGATTGAGTAAGTCTTAAGCCAATGGCCGTAAGTTCCTGAGCCAGAGAAGCCAATGGTTGAAGGAGGCTGAACGAAACCCTTATATCTGTAAAATGCGATCTGCATGCCATTAGTGGCACAAGCGCAATCAGGCCTCAAACCTCAATATGGTAATCATAAACCATATACTTGAATGCTCCACACAAAGAAGCATGTTCATAGACCATCTACTGCACCCAACTGAGAAGAGCTACAGACCTTCAGAAGACATTTCACCCCAGACACAAACAAGGTTGAATAATATATTGTCAATAAGCAGCGCCAATATGTTGGCTGCCAAGAATTGAAAAGTGCTTCTGAAGATCTCGCTGCGTGTTATACATCAGACTCAGTGACGTTTTCCTCTAGTCAAGAGGGTGTTAGCAGTTTGTCATAGAACCCTGGTGACTCACAGCTGGTTATTATTGTCCACGTTTTTGAGGAATTATTCATGGCAATGTCACATTCCCAAAAAGATAATCAATAGAAGGAAATATGTGAAAAGAATGTCATGGAACATGACAGGAAGGTTTATCAATCAATTGTGCACTAATTGTGTCGAGCCTCCTGGGAGGCCTTCCTTCAGTGCGCAGTGCCCTAAGGAGAGAGCCACTCACAGCCTCTGAAGGTGGACGCCGCTAATGTTCTCTGGTTTCCAGTTTCCTGCGATGGTTTAAGTCCAGACTAGCTTCTGTTTCCTTCCGATCAATGTTCGACTCCACTTTTAGGATAACAGTAAAGCCCTTCAGTGTCACCGTGAGGGGTTTCTTTATCTAAGGTCATCGCTTTTTGCTCGTCCTTCGCATCATACATAGAGTGCTTCAGTGTGTGGTGGACTTTTTTATGCTATTATTCTTTTAACACGTCAATTAATGCTATAAAACGTACCATGATTTAGAAATATATTAGATTCTATCATTCACTTGGTAAAAAATGCATCTGCTATTATTGTTTGTTCAACGTGTTGTTGCCACCTGCGTGATGTTACAGTACTTGTATAGCGCTTACTACCCCTTTATGGGGCACAGAAGCACTTATCCAAAGGGTAGTGTGTTATGCCTCTGGTTGAAGTTGAGTTGTGTTGCTTGTTTCCATGTCATATGTGAGGATCACCGAAGAGCTGTTATCCTGTGAAGGTATGCCCAGTGTGAGAAATAGAAGCGCAGTTTGATGGTGGCATGCTGGCGGGCTGCAGATCTCTTTACTGTGCTGCCTGTTTTCTTTTATGATGTCAGTCTGATTTCAGATGCAGGCTGTGGCGGGAGGACGTACGCTCTGAGGTATGATGGATCTGCTGAAGGTAGCAGGTGTAGAGAAGGTCAGGGGGAGCAGAGAGGTATTTGTAATGTGCTCACCACCATTGTTTGGGAATCGTGGAGCATAGGGTGCGAGTTGGTGCAGACGTTTTAGTGTCATGAAATGATTGTATCTTTTGTTTGCTGGTTTTGATTGTGTGTCTTCAGGGGGGAGTGTTTTCATTGTTTTCTTTAGAAGTAGGCTGTGTGGGTTAATGTTAAGGTCAAATGAATTCGATCTTGCAAGATCCTTGTAGTGTCGGTTTGTATAAATGGTTGTGCTGAAGCCCTATTCTGCTTTACCTTGCAGGTTCTCTGCCGAACAGAAGTGCTTTCTTTATATGCTTCACAGTCCAGGGAGATAAATATTTAAAATCGAATCGCATACCAATGACAAGAGACTGGTGTTGTTTAATGGTTCATGGTTATGTGGTTATGGGTACAGAGGGTTAAAAGACGAACAGGAACGGGTAGAAACCTTTTCCTATGTCTAGCAAGTGTAAAAGTTGATGGAATGTGTTTGTAAATGATGTCACTTGAATTAACACCTCTTGTCATCAAAACTGTACCTGACAGTTTGCAAATGTATCTAACGCTTGCAATTTTCTTATAACCCATTTCCCAAAAATTGGAGATAATACCATGGTTCAAAATAGCAAGAGATTTGCACAGGCAATTGTGTAATGCAAAGAGGTGAAAATTGCAGCAACAATCATGCATGCAAAAGCTATTCTGCATTGTTGGTAGACCTGCTAACAAGCACCAAAACCACTTTGCGCTGACCCCTTTATGAAAAGGGAGCATGTCTCGGGCAAAAGAGTACAAAATCCATAAAGCCAGATCTCGTTTAAATCCTTTCCATCAAATCCTAATACGAAGTGAACTCGGAGGCAAGAAAATAGTTGAGCAGTATGTCTCCTTACACTTATGTGTAACCATTTTTACACAGCTGAACCTTGTGAGGTTGTCTGTGTATGGGAATCTGTACTGGAGGGTGTACCTTGAATGCAAATACTATGCTAGACAACGCTGGCTCACCTTTTTGCCATGTTGCAAGGTGGAGCGTTGTGCAAAAAGGCCATTTTTACAGTGCCACCATTCTTGCTAAATCTGGTGTGGTGATATTTTTGATCCTTCACGCAATGCAGCATTACAGTCTTTCATGCAGCAAGCCAATGTGTAAAGGATAGTTAATGTGGGCCTAAGATCAGTAATAACTTTGACAGCTCCAGCTGGAGACGGCATAGGAGAGTTGTATCTCCAGTTCAAAAGGAGCTCAAGAAGATTTTACTGAAATTCAGAAAGACTGTCTCACAGTGTTTGAATGCTCATCCGTAGAGGGAGAGAGACACAAATGAATAGCTGTCTACACCGCAGGCAATGAGGAAAGGAGGAGTTATGATCAGGGTGGCGGCAACTACACAGCTACGCACTGCCACACTAGATCCTGTAAACAGACCCTCTGTGACAAACGTGTGCAATGATTTGGTTGCAAATGGTGGGCGTAGATTGCCAAATCCAAAGAGCAAGAAGGTTTTGAGGGCATCGTTTCCCATAGGCCTGTGTAAGAACACTGGGGCATATCATCAAGGCCATACGATAATTATCGCTCAGCACTCTTAGCGCAAGGATAATTATCGCCGGCCATCTCTAAACTCAAGCAAAAGCGACAGGAGGTTTGCCTCTCTCGCATCAGAGGGCGATATAATCAATTCATAATCCAGCGCGGCAATCTCACCCTTCACACGGTCCAGAGTCAAGCGCAGGTCCCGCAACACCCCGACACGCTTGGAGATACACACGCCTCTGATATAGGCCTTGAACCCCTCCCAAAGAACAGACCAGGAATCCAAGACCCAGTATTGAGCTCAAAATAATTCTCAATTGCACTTCTCAACTCCTCGCAAAAAACTTGGTCCAACAGCGCTCTCCTGGGAAAACGCCATTGTCGCTCACAGCCGCCCGGTCTAGGAATGCGCAGCCGCAGAACAATAGGAGAGTGGTCGGACAGGGTGCGGGGAAGAGTGACTACATCGTCCAGCCATCCAGCCATACCTGGAGAAACCAACCAATAGTCAATTCTGGTCCATGTACCATGATACCCCGAATAATGTGTGAAATCTGGGCGAGGGGAGTGTAAGCGTCTTTCGACACCAATTTAGAAAAAATGTATACATATGTCTCCAAGGGATTGCCGGGAACGGGGCTTGGTATCAGGCGAAAGAGAGGTGCTATCCTTGGACGGATCCAAAAGCAGATTAAAATCCCCGCCCAAAATTAAAAGCCTGGGGTCAAACGATAAAAGTTTGATCTGGAGGTCTCAAAGAAGGATGGGGAGTCAACATTAGGGCCGTAAACCCCTACCAGCGTAACCCTGTGTTCCATCAGTGACCCCAAAACTATTAATATGCGCACCTCAGGATCCACAATGGTTTTCTGTAACGCAAATGGGATACGTTTATGTATTAAAATTGCCACCCCTCGTGCGAATTGGCTAAAGTTAGAAAAGTATCTATGAGATTCCCAATTCAACGTCAGAGGGGTGTGATCTTTACCAGCAAGATGCGTTTCTTGGAGAAACACTATGTCTGTGTTATGCCTGGAAATGTAATTCAAAACCTGCCTGCGTTTTCTTGTATTATTTAAACCCCTGACATTCCATGACATTAAAGAAAGCCCGGAGGGTCCGGGTCACTGTCCTAGGTTAACCATAAAGAGTATGTACTCATGTTCGCTGCAGGAGATGTAAATGTGTTTCGCTGCCCACCAGGGCTGTTGCGTGTTTATCTAGGTTCCTGATCGATACTGTGACCTTATGCCCCTATTCGGCTATAAATCCATTTATTCCCTATATTGGCATAACCGTTCAAGTGCGATTTTCTGAAAAGTCATCTCTGGCCTCACACGAACAGAGCCACATTCCAGCATAGTTCTCTCTGCCACTTCCTTTGCGACCAATTAGTGCAATGACAGAGCAGTAGTCACTATCTGATATTCCTAGATAACACTCCGAGTTCTTCAACAAGATAAAAACTCAGCAAACCTGGAAATCCCCGCTTGCTATGTTTTGATTAGTAATGGAACTCTAATGAGAAACTGATAACTATCACTTCCTAGTGACATCTTTAATTGACGTCTTATGTCCAGCAAACTTGCGTCAAACCCGGCACCTGTCAGGTATAAATATACCAACGTTGCCTTAAGCAATGAAGCTGTTGCCTGCTGTTGTACGAGCTACTGATGCAAGCTGTCTGCACGACCCCGTGTTGGTGAAGCTAGCACTCTGTCGCTGCAGCCTGCTGTCCCCTTGGTGGTGAAGCTAATGATACCATTATCGCTGCTAAAGCGCGAACGATGGTACAGTACGCTTAGGAGCTGAACAGCCGTCCCTCTGCGAAGACATCCAGCAGATTCCAGCTGCCCGCGGACGCTGTCCCCCCTCCTTCCTCGACGCGCTGAAGAGACCCGCTGCCTTTCTCGTGCAGAGAAATCCAGCTCCGGCGTTTCCGGTCTACCCTCGCAGGTGACTGGGATATCGAGAGTGACCCCTGAAGGAGATACCAATCCTCCATCATTCTATTCAGAGGTATGGTGTTGACTAAACCCTTAGACGAGAATTCTTGAAACAAACCTTGGCAAAACCAACTTAACTTAAAGCTACTTACTTACTCCCCTTTTCACGTGTTAGGCTTAGGTCAGGCACACTGGGGTAGGCTTAGTTAGAAGCACCAGTTGAGTATGTTAGCCTAATGTATATATGACTGTATATATATGTTTTATTACTTTTAAACCATTGTATGGCTAAGAAACCATATCAATGCTTTTACAGTTCTATTTCGCAATCCTTATCTTACTGTACGTACTTTTTATAATAACAATTCTTGCAATTGTGGCAATACATTTCTCTTGTACGAGAAGAAAGACTGTTCAATAAATGTTAACCTTTATTGACAAACGCCCGTCTCTCTATTCTCTACATCTCGTGAAAGTAAACTGCACTAGACTGACTGAGTGAAATACATGTCTATTGTTTCACACGACCCTAGAGATTGACTCTTGATCAGAGGAGCAAAGTTGTCATGTTGCACGGTTGTTGGAAAGCTGAATCCCTTCTTGTCTGTGCCAAGGAATCTGATCACTTCCCATGCAGAGAAGAAAGTTTCCAGTGACCTCTGAGCTAGTTGGTAACACAACCCAATTAAGTTTAGCATAGTCAGTGGAGGCCTGGAATATCCGCAGTTCCACGTCGATACTACTGTTTATGTTATTCCAATGCGCAGGGCCTAGTGGGAAACTAGGAACTACACTACATGGCGCGCAAACGTTTGGTAAGGCGATAAACTAACGCAAGACGGTAGAGTAACTCAGTCGTGCATATTTCACACAGACCCCTTTCTCCCGTAAATACTCCAATAGACGTCTGGAGTGGGTGAAAGGTTAAAATCCGCCCGACCTTAGTAGGAAGAGATTCCTATGTAAAGCTCCGGTTTATTCAACGTTGAAGGATACAGTGTTCCAAAATATTGTGCACCTAATCTTTGTCTCCTTGGAGATCTACTCTGCAAACCTTGCATTTTTACAATGCCAGAAAATAACGGAACCTCTGGGGCCGCAGTAGATGCGACTCAGCAAGGTCCCGAACACACAGACCCGGATGCAATTATCATCCCGGTCCACTTAAGAAGATCTATAACTTTAAAACTTATAGAAAACGGACTGACACCTCAAGGTGGTACAGTAATTTTCGTGATAGAGGCTCACGAGTATCGGCAGACAGAGGTATTCTATTCATGGATAAACCTTCCAGCGGGAAACGCTATAACAAAAGAGTTTCACTATTACAAAATAGAGAAACCTCCGGAAGAGTACGCTCCTTTCGAGGAGATTGAAATTCCACTTAAATTTCAAGAGCACCTGCTCTGGTTTAATGGCGCCCTAAAACACAATGATCACATTACCAGGCTCGGTCCACTAGGTAGACCAGGAGCCACGTGGCCGGTTCTAGCCAGCTACACACCACATCCTGACATTGTAAAAATGTCAAGAGAAGAGCTGTTAGTACAGCTAAAAACATTAATTAAAATACATAGGCAATTAGTCCAATATGTAATGCGGACTGCAACAGTCCGACCAGCTGTTAATGTACCACAGCTGACCCCTCATCAGAGGAACACTAATAAAATTACACCACAGAACATACAGTCATGTCTTGGTAAAACACCCGTAAAACGGGAACAAATTCCTTTCTGGTTAGCACAGAAAATCACTCAAATAGAGGCAGTATTTCCTGATACTACCCCTATTGAGAAACACAGAATCTTGACCATCTGCCTTCCTATGGGAATCGCACCACACGTGGAGGACTGCGACACTTGGGGTACAGTCTTTGCTTCCATTTACACAAAAACACACGGTGTTCCGTCTATGGCGGTAATACCAGAAGTGCTAAAACAGATTCAAAATTAATTCGGTCCAGAGCCCGCTTTAAATCTAGGTATGAAATTACTGAAAGACTTCAAGCAGGTCTCGGCTATATTATTAGCCAATATAAGAGGAGAAGCAGCATCTGTGGCGATCCGCCAGAAGTTGAGGGAAACAGATATAAAAGATCCTGTCGAGCTTGCAAAAATCATAGAAAAATGCTATGAAGAACTAGGTAGAGACAGCTTGGGTGGGAAACCGGTAAAGCCCCAACTGCTCGAAAATCCTGAAAAATTATTTATTATAAATAATTTAAACACTCCTAAAAAGAGCTGGGATGGAAATAAACAATCCACTCCCAAGGAAAAAGTTTTCCAGTCCAGAGGAAGGTCTCCTCGACGGAGGGAAAGAACTCCAACTCGAGAACGCCAGTCTCCCCAGAGGGAGCCCTCTGAGAAAAGATATAACCTTAGAAATAGGGATAATCTGAAAAAACCTGATAGATATCAAAGTATTGATACACGTCCCTCTCGATCTTCTCCACAGAATTCGGAAAGAAGAGGACGGTCAGACCCAGGAGAGCACACCAAGTCCAAAGACAAGGAACCTGCTCAAAATAAAAAATCTCAATTTCAGAAAAAGAAGGTAGCCAGTATTAGAGTAATCAACCATGCCGAGAATACTGAGGACACAGTTGAAAAACGGGGAGTGGGCATTGACAATGTTGGACAGTGCAGCAGAAATCAGTATAGCGCGCAAGATCTTGATGAGTCATCTGGAGACAGTGGACACGAATGAATACATTCAAGTTGAAACTGCCGACACCAGACTTAGCGAGCCCCATAAAATATACGAAATAACATTGCGTATAGAGGGTGATAAGACTAGGTAAATTAAGGGTCTATTTTGGGATAAGCTCTCAAAAGGCTATGATATTCTGTTAGCTGAAAAAGATTGGCCCCCAGAGTTTGTCAGGGAGTGCCCTCGTGGCGAAGAAGTGATTATGCCAGCCTTCTCGAATCACATTCCGATTCACAAAAAATATACATATGCAAGGAAATGGGCAGTAGCCCCGGCACCTGCATTGTATAAAAATCATGTAGGATGGGATGAGGATTCACCTCCTCACAAAATCCAATTAAAAAGTGAACCAACTGCCCAACGGCGGTATCCCATAAAGCAAGAAGCTACAAAACAAGTCAGGGAGATCTTAGATCAACTTGAAAACCAGGGGGTGATTGAAACATGCACCTCCCAAATGAACAATCCTTTGTTTCCTGTCTCCAAGCCAGACAATTCATATCGTCTAGTTTTGGACTACAGACATCTTAATACATGTTGCAAAACTTTTGCAGTACAAAACTCGCATAGTGCAGCCCTAATGAATAATATAGTTAGGAAAAAATACAAAACGACATTAGACATATCTAATGGTTTCTTTTGTCAAAACATTGCACCAGAAAGCAGATATTTGACCGCTTTCTCCGCATTTGGGTCGCAGAAAAAATTCTGTCGACTCCCACAGGGGTTCAAGAACAGCCCAGGACTATTCTCAGCTAGGGTAACAGAGTTACTACAAATCTATGATGATGAAGCATTATCTTACATAGATGATATTTATCTCACAGACGACGACTTGGATACTCACTTGAAAAGAGTGAACACCATCATACTTGGGTTCGCAGCAGAGGGTTACAAATTCAACTTTAAAAAGTCCCGAATTGCCCATCTGACAGTACTATTTTTAGGGTACGAATTATCAAGTGAAGGGAAAAGCCTAGCGGACAACTTCTTAGAGAAGTGCGCTGTACTCCAAGCTCCAAAAACGCTGAAGAATTTACAATCCATTCTAGGTTTTCTGAATTTCGGAAGAACTTACATTCTAAATTACGCAGAGAGGGTTAAACCTCTCTACGAACTAATTAAACCTGATTTTAAACAAATCAATTGGACTCAAAAACACACAGAAATTTTGAGATCACTGCAAATAGACATGTTAGCAAAAACAAAATTAGATACACGTGACAACACACGTGATCTTGTAATCCGAGTCATCCCAGGAAGATGCGGATTCACGTACCTAGCCTCTAATGAGGAAGAAAAGGTACCAATAGCTTACAAATCACATTTGTACACAAAGGCTGAAATAAAATTCAGTTCAACTGAGAAAATTCTAACTGCGGTTCAGACTGCTGTAGCGAAAGAAAGGCCCCTAGCACAAGGTAAACGAATAATAATCGTAACTCCTATACCGGCTTTAGAAGCGGTAACTAAGGCAAGCATTCCTAATGCTAAAGCTTTGCATCCGAGATGGATTCAGTGGGTTAATTCTCTTGCTGCAACAGATGTAGTTTACAAATTTGATCCTAATTTAAAAACACAGGAATTTTTACAATATGAATATGAATGTCCTCTGCCAATTGAAATCCTGCCTCTCGAAGAATACGGAAGTATTATATATACTGACGGATCGGCACAACCCGCAGTTGGGGGTAAGCAAGCTTACAGTGCTGCGTGCGCGATTGTAAAAGGTCGCTGGCACAAAGGAAAATTCAGACCACTGGTCACTAAAACACAATCTCTAGGAGATTGCTCGGCTCAACGAGCTGAATTAGTAGCATTTAAGATGGCGCTAGAAAATACCGATCGCGAATTCCCCACACTAATAGTATGCGATTCTTTTTATTGCGTACAATCTTATAATGAATACTTGCAGAATTGGGTGGAAAATGGTTTCAAAGATGCAAAAGGTGGCACAATAAAGCATAAAATGCTTTGGGAACAGGTAGTTCTTTTACAGAAAGAACTACAAAAGACTCACGTGATACATACACTGAGTCATCAACGTGATGGCGTTCACGTTGCAGGGAATTCATTGGCTGATGAAGCCGCGAAGGCAGCTGTGCAAACGGCTTCCGTAGCTGCGATAACTCGGTCACAAACAAAAATAGACAGCGATATTCTACAAGCTGTCAGTGCGTCAGTAAAAAATATTAAGAAAACACTCCCAAAAGGCTTTCCTGAGAAGTACTTGTACTTAACGGATACAAATAATGTTCCTTTTGCTCGAATCCCTGGAGTGGGGGATAGAGTAATTCCAAACAGGGAACACAGATTAGGACTAATCAAAGCGGCACACGAAGGGCTTGCTTCTGCACACGCTGGCGTTTCCGCAACAATATCACTATTAAAACAGAGATATTGGTAGCCTCGCTTGAGAATACAAACTAAAAAGTATGTATTAGAATGCGACATATGCCAAAGGATAAAAGTATCAACAGTAAAACGACCAGCGCAGACACCCCTTCTCATCTCGGATAAACCATTTGCATGCGTTTACCTGGACCACTGTGGTCCCCTACAAAGGGACGGCAACTATAGATATATCATGGTAGCAGTGGATTCCAGTACGAGGTTCATATGGATGTGGCCCCAGCGCTCGGCTGACGCTAGAACGGTTATAAAAGATTTGCGAGTCTTTATCGGCACATACGCAATTACCACGTTCCATTCTGACCAGGGTCCTGCTTTCAGCTCTCGAGCTTATAAGGAGGCCATGGCTAGCATGGGAATTGGGTTGCGGTATTCTTGTCCGTCGCACCCCGAAGGGAACAGTGTGGTAGAAAGAAAAAACCGTGACATAAAGCAATCTATAACAGCGAAGGTATTAGGTTCAGGCGCTGGGTGGGTCAAACATTTAACAAGTGTCCAGACTAGTCTTAATAACATGCCAAGAAATTCTCTAAAAGGTTTCAGCCCATACGAACTATTGTTCGGAATTAGAATGCGAGTTCAGGACCTCGATAGTCAGATGTCAGTGGTACAAGAAGAAACAACGCACTTTGATGTAAAGGATCGTTTGGCTGTTTTACAGGAACTGAATGAAACAAGAAAATCAATAAGCAACATAAAGTTAAAGCGACAGCCAAGTACCACTGACGAGGCACCACCAGCAACAGCCCCAGCAAGGCCTGTCTGGATTCCAAAGATTGGGGATCTAGTCAGAGAAAAGATCGCGGTTAAGAAGGAATTTGGGCCTTCTTACAGAAAAGCAGTACCTGTCTTGGCAGTCACCGGAACAAGATCAGTTGTGCTACCGCCCCTTGCTGGTAAAAAGGAGAACAGAGTCGTGTCCATCGACCTGGTAAAACCACAAGCATGTGGCCTATAATCAACAGTAGGCCCAGTGGACTCCCAAGAAACAACAGAATACCCAAACTTGCAACAATCCAAGAGGTTCAAACTGAAAGACTAATCACATTCGATCAGCCTGCAGTGCACAATGAAGGACTATGCAATAATGCCATGGAACTCGTGCCTCTTGAAACACAAATTGAAACAGTTCGTCAAGAAACAACACCAGTCTACAATGATGTGGCATCAGAAAGTGCTACCGAAAGACAGATTGAAAGAACAATCCCATCAATTGACAGAACTGCCTCTGGTTATTTCATCAACTTCGATAGCTTCTCTGAAGATCAAAACGACCCCGAAGTGATGCCAGAAACAAAAAAGTATTCTAAAGATAATACAACAGGACTCCTTCAACAAATCAAAGAACTATATCTGGATTCACCGTTGATTGAGCATTGGATTATTTCAGGGGTATTCATACTCCTACTATGCCTAATTTTAGTTTTAATTTTAGGAAAGTTTATTACAATTGAATGGACACAGCAAGTCAGAACATCAACCTAGTCCTGAAACCACACAGATCATCACACGTGAAGAAAAGAGAACTGTCAACAGTAAACGTCACAGCAATTCCAATACCTGGTGGGGTAGTATGGGAGAAAACAGACTATGAGATATATGGTCCGGTTGAAATCCTGAAGTATCCTCATCAACTGAAGGTTTCCTTAAGTGACTTTGTAACACCTAGTACATTCTCTGATGATTGGGACTTTAACAGTATTAATGACATGATGTCTGATTTAGTAATGTCAGCTAGATTCACAGATCATGATTATTTACAAGGTTCATCTAGTTATGAGCAATTATTCTGTTACACCCACTATGGGGATCATTACTTGCATAAATCTGCACAGCCTAGAAATGTTTTTATGTATAATCAATGGGAACATTGTTCTACACCACCTAAAAGCAGTTCTAAAGCATTTTTTGAGAAATTCAAATACTTCTCAGGGTTTAACACCAGTGATGCAGAAACGTTTTATTACAAACTGTTAGATAAAACAGGAATTAAAACAATGCTGACAAATTCTAAATTGATATATTCAGAAGCATTTTATGACAAAATGATGACATTTGGTTTTGATTATTGGAAAAATAATATTGAAACGAAAACTATTTGGGGTACAAAAGATTGGCAGGTGCAAGGCATTGAAGCACTATTTAGAACCTGCATGATACCAGAACAAATGTTGTTTTTAAATGACACAATACACCAAACATCTTGTCTTGGCCTAGCTAAGAACAAAGACCTTAAAACACCGTCTATACCAAAGCCAATACCTGAGAATGCAACCACAGATATTGAGTTAGACGTGTCACAAATTTTACATTTCAACAGAACACATCCTGATTGGAAAAAGTGGTTAATCTGGCCTACAGACACAAATAGCTGTCAAGATAGATTCCTGAATAAAACACAGGGGTTAAAAATGACCAGACTAGACCCTAGATACTCCCAGAGACAACATCCAGGGATTATAACAACATACAGTGTAGGGAAACTCTGCCTTGAATGGCTAACTTCATCCACACTGGCTGAAATTAAGCAACACTTGTCTTTATTAAAAGATGGTGCTGATTTGCGCGATTTCATTCTTGGACCACGCAAACAGCGTCAAAAGCGTTTCATAGCGACCAGTATCTATGCTGCTTACAACGAGGCTTGGAAAGTAAAGCAAATTGAAACTGCTGAAAAAATACGAGAAATTGATCGTATTAATTTGGAGAAATCACTTTCTGTAGTAGACAATGGGTTAAAGACTCTGTCTTCCAGAATATATTCGTTGGACAATATTGTATCATCTGCCTTTGATGTGATAGACAGAGATTTGCTTATGTTACAACATGGCCAGTCTCAATTGCGTTCTATTATAGAATTAGGCTGGACGCTGCAAAATCTTCGTTCAGGCTATGTGCCTTGGCGTTTAATCAACACAACGTCATTATTTTCCAGTTTTAACCTTACTGATAAACAGATCAGTTTGGCACAGAAAGGAGCAGACTATACAATCCTGAGCATCGAAAAACTCGAGAGATTACCATTGACAATGTCAGAGAGTCCTGTCATTGAATGGATAATACACGGCATTATCACAATTCCGATAACAACTTTCCGATTTAAAAAGTGCCTTGAGTACATACCTGCTGGCCAATATGAACAATTGGGTAAAGGATATGTAAAATCTGAATGGAAATTACCATACACTCATTCTTGCTATAGTGACAGCGACAAAAATGTATTTCTTAGTGGTAACAACTGTAAACATTCACTAAGCGGTATACTTTTGTGTCAGGGTATTAATTTACACGGAGCATGTGATGGAAATTCTAACAACCTTTCATGCCACCAGCTAGTCACACCTGCAACTCAGATAGAGCCCTTCTTTATGCAACTTTCGAACGGGAGTTACATTCTTAGAACGGATCACAGATGTTGTGGCCTCGTGCCAGGGAACAGTTATCTAGTAGAAGTAACATCCATGGTCAAATGCTGTATGCAAGCAGTGTTTCCAAGTGGGCCTGCAGACACAGTGACTCCCATCTGGCCTCGTCTGAATCTCTATTCTATACGAATTGATACATTAAGCAAAATGAAATCTGTACTTTTACAGACAACAGTGCCTATGACGTCATCTAAAGAGACGTATGATCTTCTAGTTGCAAGGACAGCTACTGAAGTTCATGACCTTTTATCAACAAATTGCCCCGTGCATTTCGTAGAAATGTTCAGCCAACTCCTTAACATGTCTAGTGCCACAAGCATCCCAGGCATATTTAAGACAGTCTTTACGGGACTTCTAACACCCTTCCAGGCAATTTTGGGAATCGTTCCTAATTTTGTACACTCTGTTTTTGGCGGCATACCATTATTTTTGGGACTCGTCGCAGGGATCCTATTTTTGACCCTCCTGCTTCGTTATGGCAAGCCGAAACTCAGACATAGCTCCCATGGGAATGGAAGAGACAATCCTAGCAATGCGCTACCGGGACAGGATAACTAACGTCCTTGGATTGGCCAGGCTGAGAGATCTAAACATGACCTGGTTCCTTTCATTCAGACCTATATGGCAGAACTGTATCTTACCGGTACTAAGATGTATGCTTTGCGGCGATGAATGCGTGTTGGACATCTGTCTTTCCCTTCCATCAGCAGTACCAACGGACGTCGATACTTTGCTCAGTCCAATAACGGCTCACGCATTGTGTTGTCCCCAGCGGCTACCAATCCTGATGACAGCATTCGTTGAGACTCCTGTACTACGACTAGGTGGTAACAGTGGAGCAAGTGACAAAAGCAACATCACCCAGGTACGGCCTTCTGTGAGCATTGCTGCTCTTGACTACGATGACAGCAATCATTCTCACACCTGCCAAGTTACAGCGCTATCTAATTTGGTTGAACTGTCACCTGATTTTGTAGACCAATTCTTTGAGAGCCTGTCTGATACGATGTTCTCACCCGTACAGAAACAATAACTTTAAAGAAGTTTTCCGACAACACAGCGTTCCCATGAACTCTGAATTCGGCCTTCAGTTTTGATCAACAAAAACTGCAAAAAGCTTTGGAACTCTATGTTTCCCCGTTCAAGCATTAAAAAAAAAATTTTTTCGATTTGGACAATTTTTCTAATATTGACCCTTTTTTGGCACGAACAATTCTTTACTTAACGTAAAAACTATTCTTAGAGAACAGAAGCTTCACACTTCTATTTCTAAACACATCTAGAGACATAACAATATTACACCAGCCTCTAGCACATGTTATTACAATGCATTTTTATGTGATGATTTATCTCGCTTTTCTTCTGTCAGAGATACTTCATGTGTAATTCTTTATGCATAATCGTTCATTGATTTCATATGCAATAATTTTTTGAATGATTTCTATGCTTCAAAAACGTACAATACCTAAATTTCATGTATTTCAAGTACGCCTGTTTCAAATGCATTTATGTATTTTGGGGTGGGCAATGTTACACATGCATCTAATTGCTTTAGTTTTAGTAATTTTGATGGACATTAACCCGTGGAGTGGGTGTTGCGTGTTTATCTAGGTTCCTGATCGATACTGTGACCTTATGCCCCTATTCGGCTATAAATCCATTTATTCCCTATATTGGCATAACCGTTCAAGTGCGATTTTCTGAAAAGTCATCTCTGGCCTCACACGAACAGAGCCACATTCCAGCATAGTTCTCTCTGCCACTTCCTTTGCGACCAATTAGTGCAATGACAGAGCAGTAGTCACTATCTGATATTCCTAGATAACACTCCGAGTTCTTCAACAAGATAAAAACTCAGCAAACCTGGAAATCCCCGCTTGCTATGTTTTGATTAGTAATGGAACTCTAATGAGCAACTGATAACTATCACTTCCTAGTGACATCTTTAATTGACGTCTTATGTCCAGCAAACTTTCGTCAAACCCGGCACCTGTCAGGTATAAATATACCAACGTTGCCTTAAGCAATGAAGCTGTTGCCTGCTGTTGTACGAGCTACTGATGCAAGCTGTCTGCACGACCCCGTGTTGGTGAAGCTAGCACTCTGTCGCTGCAGCCTGCTGTCCCCTTGGTGGTGAAGCTACTGATACCATTATCGCTGCTAAAGCGCGAACGATGGTACAGTACGCTTAGGAGCTGAACAGCCGTCCCTCTGCGAAGACATCCAGCAGATTCCAGCTGCCCGCGGACGCTGTCCCCCCTCCTTCCTCGACGCGCTGAAGAGACCCGCTGCCTTTCTCGTGCAGAGAAATCCAGCTCCGGCGTTTCCGGTCTACCCTCGCAGGTGACTGGGATATCGAGAGTGACCCCTGAAGGAGATACCAATCCTCCATCATTCTATTCAGAGGTATGGTGTTGACTAAACCCTTAGACGAGAATTCTTGAAACAAACCTTGGCAAAACCAACTTAACTTAAAGCTACTTACTTACTCCCCTTTTCACGTGTTAGGCTTAGGTCAGGCACACTGGGGTAGGCTTAGTTAGAAGCACCAGTTGAGTATGTTAGCCTAATGTATATATGACTGTATATATATGTTTTATTACTTTTAAACCATTGTATGGCTAAGAAACCATATCAATGCTTTTACAGTTCTATTTCGCAATCCTTATCTTACTGTACGTACTTTTTATAATAACAATTCTTGCAATTGTGGCAATACATTTCTCTTGTACGAGAAGAAAGACTGTTCAATAAATGTTAACCTTTATTGACAAACGCCCGTCTCTCTATTCTCTACATCTCGTGAAAGTAAACTGCACTAGACTGACTGAGTGAAATACATGTCTATTGTTTCACACGACCCTAGAGATTGACTCTTGATCTGAGGAGCAAAGTTGTCATGTTGCACGGTTGTTGGAAAGCTGAATCCCTTCTTGTCTGTGCCAAGGAAGCTGATCACTTCCCATGCAGAGAAGAAAGTTTCCAGTGACCTCTGAGCTAGTTGGTAACACAACCCAATTAAGTTTAGCATAGTCAGTGGAGGCCTGGAATATCCGCAGTTCCACGTCGATACTACTGTTTATGTTATTCCAATGCGCAGGGCCTAGTGGGAAACTAGGAACTACACTACAGGGCCACTATGCTTACTAACGCAAAAAACATTAGAACTGAACATATAAACCAACCCCCCCCCACCCAGCCTCCGAGAACCCCACCAGAGGCAATCCCAATCCAATAAAACAGAACATTTGTATAATAAATCAAGGATACCAATTGAAAGTCCAACAGCAGCGGAAATCTGTATGAACACAATGAGAAAACACATAGAGGTATACACCTTAGGGCATAGCAACGCCATGCCGACCGGGCAGTTAAGGGTTGCATAGGTAAATATTGTAGGAGCCGGTTATGCAAAACAGATAAAACTTGACAAATGCACCATCAATAATCAAAACTAAGAGCAAACCTGTCAGCCAGTTCCAGGTTGGGAGAAGAGTTCAACACTGTCCTGCGAGTCACCTCTCAGAGGGGGGGACCGGGCAGGAGATGTTCGGGATCCGGAAGAGTTCTTCTTTTAGTTGTGGCAGAACTCCTGGGCCTCCGTGGGAGTGTCAAAAATGCGCGATTTACCATCAATGTCAACTCTCAGTCTTGCTGAGTACAACATTCCATATCTTAGCCCTAGATTCCTCAGGGCCGCCTTAACCCCCTGATACTTCTGTCTCGCCTCCTGAACCACAATAGTAAAGTCAGGAAAGAAGGACAGTTTGTTGCCCTGCCACTGGGCATCTCCCATATTGCGGGCTGATCTCAAAGCTGTATCTCTGTCCCTGCAGTTCAGGAGCCTTGCAATGATGGACCCAGGAGGAAGGCCCGGACGGGGGAGAGGGCCCAAGGATCTATGAGCACGTTCAACCAGAAAGGTCTGTGTAAAGGTTCCCCTGCCACATAGCTCCGCTAGTAGTTGCTCCACAAAGGTGTCCATCCGCTGTTGTTTCAGGAACGCCCAGGATGCGAATGTTGTTGCGACGACTACACGATTCCAAGTCCTCATTCTTGATAGCCACTGCTTTAAGAATCTTCTCCACTCACTCCATTGTTTTCAGCGATGAGGAGGCACCATCCTCAATGTCAGAGACCCTTGCCTCTACAACATCCAACCGACGGTCGTGTGTTGGTATCTTGGAGCCCATGTCCGCCAGCTTCTTGTCCATGAGTTTTGAGGGCCTACCCCTTTATAACTCACAGCTTCTTATCCAGGTCATCAAACCGGCTGTCCAGCGCCCTGAAGCCGGCCCTCATCTCAGCTAGCATGGAGGATGCGAGGGAGGCAGGATCTCCAGGGGCCACCGGATTCGAATCCACACCGGAGCGGTGGAATTTTCAAATGGCAGTTTGCTTTGTTTGGGGTCTTTCCCATCGCGCGAGTCAACGCAGAGAATGCGGGATGAGGTTACGTCGACAGTGCCACCACCACGGAGGGCCAGAGGCCGGAAGACGATCGTCAGTTGAACGCCCAGAGGACTCCCCCTATCCCCTACAGGGAGCAGTAATGGCAACAGCGCAGAGACCAGGATAGTGACTGAGCAGAGCCAGCGCGCCCGACTGACCAGCACACTGGAGGGGAGGATGGAATACCAGGGAGTTGTTGAGATGACACAGTCGGCCCCGGGGGCCGCCTACAGGGTTGATGACATCAATGTTCAACAAACAAGGGTGGATCGTTGCTCAGGTGGCTCAGACTTCAATATGGGCGCGTGCACGTAAATGGGGGTGGTATCTAATGAAGAGCGGACCAGGCGCACCAGGGTCCACCGACGCCGTCGCACACCCCAAGATCACCCCAACAGATCAGGCACCAATGAAGTGATCCATGTGGCCAGTCCTGCAGGGTGAGGGCAATGGAGCGCAGCACAGTATTGCGCGGCCCGCAGCGTGGAATAGTGCAGAAATGAATACCCAGCGAGCAGTCTCTCCTTCAGTTCACATGGGGTAAAGAATATTTTCCATGTATCCCGGAGCCAGCTGGCGAAGGGCCGCTCCGCGAGACGGCTCCAGGGGGTCCCTGCAGCAAATGTAGAAGGTCCCCAGCAAGTGCAAGGCCGCGACACCGCCAATCCACAGCACAAGGCAGCGCAGTCCAGGCTACAAAGAGACCTCGGGCGACCCCCACTGCACACATCCAGATGCCCAGGAATATGGGGGGAGGCAGAGCCTGTGGCAAGAGCAAGCGCCCCCGCAACACCAGCAGAGGGAGGCCAGGGCCCACCCACTAGCCCGCCTCACTCCCTGCCGTCCACCGCAAATCGATTCCCCGGCGCGAGCACGCCCACTAGGCCCCACGAGGCCCAAGGGCACCTCTCCGAAAGTGGGGCACAAAAAAGGCAACGTCGGGGGGGGGGAAGGCCTGCAGCACCGGGGAGAACAGATGTGCAGAGCGACGCCAGCCGCTCACCGGGGCCCGCACTCACCTCACCCAGCTCCGCTCAGCCCACGTCCAGAGACGGTCCCCGATCCACAGTACGGCCACGTGCAGTGCCGAGTTCTCAAGCATCTGAGGGCTCCGGGTCGTCTAAGTCGAGTTCAGACGGTTCGGCATAGCGTACTGGAGTGGATGGTGTGTTCGTGCAGATATTTCATGGCTCCTGCATGGGAAAAAGCGGAGTTTGTCGTGCCCGGTCGGCAGAGCTTCAGACAGACACGGCCATCTTGGTCACATCCGTGGCCACGCCCCGTCTTCTCAGAAAATGCTTTTATATATACAAACACTAAACTGTGATTCTACAGAATCGCAATTTGGGTTTGAGATTTGTTATTTGTAAGGGGTGTGTTTAGAGGGAAACAACCTTTACAACGCAACTTTTACAACGCACTACCATTACAACAAAACTTTTACAACGCAACATCCATTACAACGCATGCATTTACAACGCAACCATTACAACGCATGACACTACAACGCACACCACTACAACGCATGCCATTACAACGCAGTCATTACAACGCATACCATTACAACGCATAGCATTACAACACATAGTACCCTTACACTATCCAACACTTACCCTACTGTTGCACCCCCTGGAAATAGAATAGTAATTTTTACCCCTACACTATCCAACACTTACCCTACTGTTGCACCCCCTGGAGTTAGAATAGTAATTTTAACCCCTACACTATCCAACACTTACCCTACTATTGCACCCGCCGGAGTTAGAATAGTAATTTTTGACCCTACACTACCCAATACTGACCTTATATGCAATGTAATGTTATGCGTTGTAATGGTATGCGTTGTAAATGTAGTATGCGTTGTAGTGGAATGCGTTGTACAGGTAGTTTCAAAGTATTCGTTGTAATGGTATGCGTTGTAATGGTATGCATTGTAATGGATGTTGCTGTGTAAAAAATGCGTTGTAAATGTAGGCGTTGTAAAAGTATGCGTTTTAACGTCATACATCCGTGTTTAGAGCATCCCATTGGAATACCAAATTGTATTGCCACGTATTAATGTTTTGTTTGCAAATTGCAGTCCCAAATATTCATATTTTACCAGCAACTCAAAGGAAGTCCCCTTTGTGAATGTTGTCCATAGGACCACTGCCTTCTCTTAAAAAATTAAACGTACACTTTTCTTTTCTTTTTTAACACCCCGTTTTCCTTTAAGGAAAACAGGTTGCATTTAAAAAACAATGCTTCATTTAAAAGCAACCATACATAGTGGTCTAGGAAGAGAGGGTAGTAGTGTCCAAAAAATAGAAAAGTCTGCAACATTCAAAGTTGTGAACAAGTAAATACGCTTTATGTATCAAGAAATTTTAGATCAGTATATGATGGGTGCTAAAGAACCTCAAGGCACCTACTACCTAGAGGTGCTATATCGGTGCACGGATGTACAACCAGAAGTAATACTGCAGAAGAGTGAGGTTTCTAATTACAGCACACCAGAAGTTATTTAAGATTTTGTGAGCGTATTACACAAACAAAAAAATTATTTTCTCCTCTTTCAATTATTGTCACCAGTCAAGGTTTGTAAGACATAGTGGTCTGTTCGCTCCAGCAGTCCACCTTCCCTGTGATGGCTATCATTCCTAGTGGATCCCAAACTGTGGCCTACCTCATTATTATTCATAACGTAGAATAATTTACAACCCACTAGGAATCACTAATTTAAATGTAAAACTTTCATACATTAGGAATTGGAATTTCCCAATTGTGATTTGGTAAAAAATCACAATTACCAAAGTGAACACATCTGGCCCTGAATCACCGCAATGAGAGTTTTTTTTTTAATTAAAAGTGATAGTTTTAGACTGAAAAACTTTACTACGGGAAGTAGTAGTGAACTAAAAGGCAAGTCTGTTGTCATGTGCATCTTGAATGTGGCTCAGATTCTTATTATACTAATTGCACCATTATAGTCTATTAAATCAAACACAAGACTGATAGTTGCCTAGGATCACACAATTTAGTGAAGGCGCTAGCTAGGATTGATACCAGGTTTACTGGTTTCACATTGTGCAATTCAGCAACTAGACTAGTGTCTCTTTCTCAGCTTCTCTCTCGTCTTTTATATAATCTCCTCATTTATTGGTGCTTGAGTTCAGAGCATGGATGGATGGTAGTCAGAAGCCACGTGAAATCTCCGCTCATTTTGGGCAGGAGGTTGAGCGAGAGTCAGACATCTGGCTGAAGCCTGGCTGGAACCTTCCGTGCCTCGCCCACCCATAGGCATTCTATCCCATGCGATGGGAATGCCTGATCGTCTGGTGCCTTGGCAGCTTGCCCACTCGCTGCGACAAGGAATCCTAAAGCCGTTTGACGTGCGCGAGCTTTCGCCCCGTTCCTAAATCCCTGCCGACATGCAGATTGTCGTCTCTGCCCTGGGGCCGGATGACCAGCAGAGCACCAGGAGGGCAATTGTTTCCAGGGCGGTTTCCATCGTTCACCCGCAGGGCACCTTGCACGCGCCATGAATGAGCATTTAGAAGAATCATGCTCGTCGCTTCAATCCCGCTCAATGTTTGTGTTCAAACTCCCCAGAGTTCCATCAGCTAAATTCGAATCAAACCCGAAGTACGGAATATGTGGAGAAATAATTTGCAGCCCCTATAGTGATAAAAACATGTGAGCCTGTTTTAAAAAGAGGGAAATCCTTCCGGGTTCAAACTCAAAGTTTCATAAACCGCACCTTTAACAATGGGGGGATTTGAGAGCCAGGCAATAGTTGTTTTCCGGTCGACTCGGGCAGCACGGCTCCTGGAGGTAAAACAAAAAAAAAGACTTTAACTTGTTTATTGAACCGTTTGTCCTGATCAATATCTGTTAGCTGCATTATCTGTCACTAAGCTAAGCTTGGGCGGTAATTTCCCATTTTCTGCGAGGTTAAAAAGGGACCCTCCCAACCCGCAGGAAGTACAGCCGAGCAATAGCTTTAAGAAAGAAAACACAACAAATGCGAGCATTTGGCGACATGCAGGAATCAGTCCGAGGGCGGCAGATGTCACGAGCCCGACCTTTGTTTTAGCCCTCGCCGGCCCTGGCCGGCCCTGGCTCTAAAGCCATCTCATTACTTCAGTCCATTGTTATGCATTTTTGAGCGCTTTCGGCACCTTGCTCTGCGGCCCGGTCTCCTCCCCCTGACACAGAGCCTAGATGGCGTCATCCTCCTGTCTCTATCCATAACGCAAGGCCCAGATTGCGCCGCATTGGACGGCTGCGCCGGAGTCCTATTTTTCGGGTGTTTTGAGATGTCAGCCAACCCAAAGAGTCTCCGAGTCCAAGCCACAGAGCTGTTCATTTATAAGGATTTTTTCCTTCAGGACTGTGTTGCTGAACATCCCTTATTTCACATTAGCTGGGCTAATTTTGCTATATTGGAACACATTTTCGGAGAGTTTGGGTTTTAGTGTCGATCATACCACTGCCATGATAATTCCTGTGTTTCGTGAATCACTACCGTGCTCAATGGCATTCTAGATGGCAGGCAGGGTCAATGGAGATACGCAATCCTGCAGACATGATCATTTCTGCAGAGCTACGGGTTTACCGCATTTGCCTCTTAATCCATCACCTGCTCTGTAATTTTCAGATTTAAACAATAACATTTACGTAGGTCAAAGGGATCAAAAACTATTAAAACATCTCTGCAGGTGCGTGGTGCAGTGCTGTGGCAGACCCCTTGCAAAGGTGAACTGGTCACTTTTCAGTCGCCGATTGCTGTATTGAGGTGTTACACTGGGGCTAACACAGTGTAACATTTGCACAGGAAAAGTTAATATGTGTAAAAAAGGTAAAATAGCCAATAGAGGCGGTCGGTTCACCAAAAGCTCGAGCCAGGCCTGAGAGTGAAGCCTGGCTCTGGTTCACCGCAAGGTCCAGTTGGAACCTTGAACCCATAAAGAGCGTTCTGCCTCTCTTCCCCTATCCAAGGATGTGGTGTTAGGGACAGAGCTGCTGACTGTGGAACTCGGCAACCAGGTTCCAGTCTCAGTGTCTGCTCAACATCCTGTGATTCTGGGCACATCACTTCATCTCCCCATGCCTATAAACGATGTATGTGACTTTGTGTAAATCTAGTTGGTGCTCGTGTAAGAGACCCCAAATCCTTTCAGTCGAGTTCTCATTGCATTTTTATAACTGTAGAAGAATGCACTAAGAGGTAAAAACACATTTCACATAAGGAAAGACAAATATATACCTTTATTTTTTTTTGAAAATCTGTTTATTAGCATAGTAAGTAAAGCAGTTACAGAAATTTCCAGGCTCAGTAAGAAGCAGGGTAATACATGCGTGCGCCTGCTTAAAACATATGATTGCATAGTTAACTTGATTTTTCATTTTGTTGATGACTATAACCGTCACAATTAAACAAACCCCGGTCAATTCAATCCCTCCCTCCACCCTCAAACAACCCACCCGACACTCTCTTAACGTGCATATGACTGAATGATCGTTAAACTGGGTCACCCATGGCGCTGTAACATGTAGCTTCATCTATCTGCACACACAGGTGGAACTAGGCAAAGGCCAGTGGTTTGGGTTACCCCGCATCTCATCGTAGCGCACCACAGTCAGTGACAGTGCATGAAAGTCTGGCTAAGGACACATTAATTCTACATTCGGCGAGTCACATGTATCCCCCTCATCCCCGTCATCCCCAGTTTCAAACGTTCCCAAAGTGGCAAACCAGTCCAGCGAGATTGGCGTTTTCCGCAGACCTCTGTGTTCCTCTCGCTGCAGTGCCTCTCCCTCTGCCTTACCCCATCATACTACCTCCGCTTTCCACAGTTCAGGGTTGGGAGGTTTGGGTGACTTCCACCTCATCGTGATGGCACGCTTCGCCAGCAACAGGGCCAGATCCGAGAAGCGTGTCGCCACGGTTCTGGTGCGTTGTGAGGGTCCCAGCCCCAGTAATGTGTTTTCTAGTGTAGGAGATCGGGACAGAGCACCCGCTCTCTCGAGCGATTCATGAACAGTGGTCCAGTAATATCCTAGTTTGGGACATTGCCACAGCATGTGTATCAGTGATGCGTCTTCAGTGTCACATCGGGGGCAGTTGCTTTTCGCATCAGGGAACATCACATGTATGCGGTGCGGGGTCAGGTAGGCTCTATGTAGCAGCATCAATTGAATGAACTTAAACTTGGGATTCCTAGCTACCTTTTTGGGAAACTGAAGTATACGCTCCCACTCTTTGTCTCTCAGGGGCCTACCAATATCTCCCTCCCATGTCTCCCGGAGTGGCGACAGAGTGAGTGCCCTCCCCTCCTTGATGCTAGCAGTGAGCCATCTTGTCAGGTGGGCGCCCGTGCCCATTAGGTAGTGCATTGTGATGAGAGGGTTTGTAACAGGCTCCTGGCCCTCAGGTGACCACTTATGTGTTATATAATGGCAAAGGCCAGTGTGTAGAAGGAATGAGCCTCTAGGAACGCCTTGTGTGGCTCTAAAGTCTTCAAAGGACAACAGGTGCCCCTCCGCAAACAGGTCACCCACATGCGACACTCCTGCGTCATGCCATTGCGCTAGCGAGTTCGCCGTAAGTGTTCCCGAGCCCAACGGGATGCCCAAGAGCGGGATCGTGGGGGCATAAGATGACTTAGGGGACGTGTACTTTAATGCCTTCCGCCAGTAAATTATCGCTAGTCTGAGGAGTGGTGGGGCATCTCTCGGTATATCCGAGTTGGGCAGAAGTAATGTGTGTATTCTCCCCATGTCATGTTCCTCATCCGTCATATTGATCTCCTGAAGATTGCGACCGGCCACCCAGAAGGCCAGCCATTGCAGCTGACACGCATAGTTGTAAGCTCTAAAGTCCGGCAGGCCCATACCGCCAGCGTCAGAGGGGAGCTGCAGCTTGGACAAACCTATACGTCTGCGGCCGGGCCCCCATACAAGTTCGGTGAGTAGAGTGTCAAGAGTCTTAAATGTCGCTGCTGGGATCAGGTACGGTACATTGGTGAAGTGGTAGAGAAGACGGGGGAGCATCACCATCTTAGATATCGCTGCTCTGCCGGGTATTGAGAGTGGCAGTGTTAGCCAGAATTGTATCTGCGATTTCAGTGCTCTGATGGCCCTCCCAAGGTTGCCGTCAATCATCGTGTCAGCTTCCCTATAAATCTGCATCCCCAGGTATCGGAAGGTGGTTTCTGCCATCTGGAATTCGTGGGGGGCGAAGGGTAGGGGGGTAGTCAGGCCTGTGGTTGCAAATGTGAACCCATAGGACTTGGATTCGCTTATGGTCAGGCCAGAGATCGTCCTAAAGTCCTCAAAGACCTGGGAAACCGGGCTCAAGTCGCCCCTCAAGTCTCGGAGATATAATATAATATCATCCGCTTAAGCGGACACAATATGCGCCGTCCCATGCCTTAGAATGCAATGTCGGGGGGCCATAAACCGAAGTCTACAGAGCATAGGCTCGAGGGCAAGGACAAAGAGGAGGGGGGAGAGTGGGCAGCCCTGCCTGGTGCCCCGTGCTATAGATATAGGAGCTGATATATGGCTGGAGGTGCGCACTCTAGCTGTAGGGATGGTGTACAGCAATCTGACCCAGGCGAGGAAGTCGGGTGGTATCCCAAATTTAGACAACGTGGCAAACATATAGTCCCACCTAAGGGAATCAAACGCTTGCTTCAAATCCAGAGATATGCAGCCTTCGGAGCTCGTGGCCTCCCGGTCTCCGAGCATAAGCTGGGCCAATCGCCTGATGTTCATGGCTGTGTTGCGGCCCGGAACAAAACCACATTGATCCGAGTGGATCAGCTGTGGTACGTATTGCACAAGCCTCAATGCCAGCACCTTGCTCAATATCTTGGAGTCAGTATTGAGAAGGGACAGGGGTCTGTAGTCGGCCATCTGAAGCCCTTCTTTAGCAGGCTTCAAGAGGGACGTGATTAATGCCTGCATAGACGATTGTGGTAGGGCGGTTGTCCTTAGTGCTTCCAAATAAACAGTGTGCAACCGTGGGGCCAGAAGGTCTATGTATGTTGCATAAAAGTCGGCCGGTAGGCCATCTGTTCCGGGGGTCTTGCCCTTTGGGAGAGCTCGTTTTGCCTGCCTGATTTCAGCTATTGTAATGGTACGCTTCAGTTCTTTGGTTTGCCTGTCAGTGAGTTGAGGTAGGTCCAAGTCCCTCGTGAAGGCCTCAAGTGCAACCTCGGATAGGGGCTGTGGGGGGCTGTATAGCGTGGTGTGATATTCCTTGAACGCCGTTTTAATCCCTATTTGGGTGGTGGTTGGGCTGCCCGTCTGGTCTAAGATTTTCAGGATAGGGTGGTTAACTGGGGAATCTCGTAAGAGGCGAGCTAGAAGGGGACCGGCTCTATCCGCCTGTGTATGCTGCCTATTCGTGTATTCTCTATAGTCTAGAAGCCTCAGGTCTTCAAGCAGCTTCATGTCTAATGAGAGCCTCCTGCAGAGGTGTGAAGGGTGCATTTGTGCTGGCTGCTTCATTCTCTAGGGACGCTAGCGATCCCTCCACCTCCTTTAGTTGATTGATTACCTCCCGTTTCCTGCCCATTCCAGCGGCCATTGCTGCCCCTCTCATACAAACTTTAAAAGCGTCCCATTCCACTTGCCGGGTGCTGGCTGTGTTCGCATTTGTGGAGAAGTAGGTTACTATAGTGTCAGACAGGGAGGCCCGGAATACCGAGTTTTCAAGGAGATCTGGAGATAGTCTCCAAGTTGGGATGGGGGCCAGCCGCCTGCCCCACTGCCAGGTGAGTTCTACGGAGCTGTGATCGGATAGAGTTTTCCCCATGTGTTGGGTCTGGACAATTGAATCCGCCATGGAGCGGGAGCAGAAAATATGGTCGATTCTGGTGTGAAGCTGGTGTGGTGGGGAGAAAAAAGTATATTCCCTTTCCTGTGAATGTGTGCTGCGCCATGCGTCTGCCAGGTCCCAGCCCCCAGCCCATCTCGTAAGAGCATCCGCCTGTTTTCTACTCTCAGCTGCCTGTAGAGGGGGATGTGACCTATCCAATGTAACATCAAGCACAGCATTGAAATCACCCCCAATGAACCAGCGATGATCAGCCCAATCCGCAAGTACCCCGTTCACTGTTAACAAGAACTCCGATTGATTTGAGTTCGGCGAGTACACACATCCAAATACAATAGCATCTCCGTCCAACAGCCCCCGCACAAATACATATCGACCCTCATTATCGATTCTTTGCTCCAACATCTGGAAGGGGACAGAGCCGCGGAACCAGATCGCCGCTCCTCTTGAGAACGCAGAATAGGAGGTAGCAAAGAGTTCCCCCCTCCATTTCTTGCGCAGTTTCACAGTTTCAGCAGCGTTCAAATGTGTCTCTTGCAGGCAAGCAATCTGTGTCCCCCTGCGGTTAAGCTGAGCCAAGATTCTATGACGTTTCTGTACTGCTCCCATGCCACGCACGTTCCAGGTGCACAGTTGGTAATTATTAAGCGGCCCCATAACTATCTGTGTGGTGCGGCCCAGTGAAACACCCGGGTACCCATGTTAGTTCTGCTTTGCGATAAGGTGAGAGTGTTGTGAAAACATGTAATCCCTGAACAAGAAGGTCCCCAAGCCAACGTGCCCGGGAGCCAAACCATGGTGCCCAACGTGGGCACAAGTCAGTGAAGTTCGTGTGCATACCGGGGGGTGGCAGGCCTCTGTCGACTGTCACTGAACGGCCTGCATGGGCATGTTAGCCCTCAACAAAGTGGGCCCCCCATGCAACCCACCATATACGAAAAAAGGGGGGGGGGTCAGTTATACATTACCACCCGGAGGGGATCATACTCGCAGCAGATCAAAACTCCTCTGCCATTTGGGCTGTAATCTTCGGAAACAGCGGCAAGCTGTCTACTGATCCGGACACCTCCGTGTGGGTGTCGGTGGTGGCGGTGTGTCTGTCTCCGGTTGCTTCCGCGTCGTGAGCTGCCAGTGCCTCTTCTGTTAGCTGCTGTCGTGGTGTTGATGACGAGTGGCCTTCCATCCGATTACTAGGAGGGTGCGCCTTCGTTGGGGTTCCGTGGGAAGAGTGATGTCCCGGGCTGGGAGTGTTGTTCCGTCGGTCCGGTGGGTCTCTGTGGTCGCCGCCGCGGTGATCCTCAAACGGGTCCTGTGAGGTCAGTGGTGTCAGAGTGACTTCCATCCATTCCTCTGCCTCCTCTGGTGAGTCGAAGAAGTGATATTTATTGTCGTGCAGAATTTTAAGCCGAGCGGGGAACAGAAGTGCATATTTCATATTCCTGTCTCTTAACTTGCGTTTTACACCCATGAAGGTGGACCTGGCGCGCTGTACAGTGGGCGTGAAATCAGGGTAGACCGAAATGTTCTTATCTTCAAAACATATCGGTGCTTTCTCCCTGGCCGCATGCAGGACAGTGTCTCGATCTCTGTAGTGGAGGAGGCGCGCGATCAGGGGACGAGGAGGCGCCCCCGGTTTGGGGGGCCGTGGCGGCATCCTATGCGCCCGTTCCACGCTGTATAGGGCAGTGAGGTCCCCTTGGCCCACTAGTTTCCGTAGCCAGTCCTCCACAAATTGGGTGGGGTTCCTCCCCTCGCTTCTCTCCTGAATGCCCAGGATGCGGACGTTGTTGCGGCGAGCCCGTCTTTCGGCATCGTCCACCCTATCCCAGAGATGTTTAAGCTGTTTCTCCACGCCCTCCAACTTCGTGGAGTGTTCCGTCTGCTGTGGTACTAGGTCATTCAGTGCTATCTTCTGCTCCGCTACCCGTTCCGCCAACTTGTTATGGTCAGCCCTCAATAGTGACAGGCCAGTCGCCATATTGTCTATGCGCGATTCCAGGGCTTCGCGCGTATTTCATTGAGGATAAGGTCCAACTTTGCGTCCTGGGATCCTTTTCCGGTCGGTGGAATGATGTCCACATTGGAGGAGGCCAGCGGGTCCTCGGAACCCGTGGACTGCATGTCTGCCGCAGCGCCCTGGTCATGAGTCTTGCCCCTGTGTTTGCCCATGGATCTCGTTAGCAGGGTGGCGCTGTAAAGGGCACAGCAGACTGCCGCTGCCCACGCAAGTGTCCACTCAGAACGCCGGACCGTGTCCGCCGAGGGGTTCGAGTTGTGGCGGCCAAAGGTGGTAGCTGTGTAGACCCCAGGATTGGCAGGGATTGTGTAGGGTCTCTGAACGTGGCGCTGTTATTGGGAGGGATGGCGTTCCACTGGAGGCCCTGCGGGCAGGTGTGACCCCGGCTTTCCAGAGGGCAGATGAAGGGGAGACAGTAGGGCCACGGTAATTACCAAGCGAGTCTTGAATCCCTAGCAGGAGCACGACAGATGACAGGACTGTAGTGTGGTGGCAGGGCTGCAATGCGCGCGTCGCACTCCCTCACCGTGGGTCGGGGTTGGCAGCCAGGGTATCCGGGGTCCGCTTTCCGCTGTGAGTTGCGCTGGCCCCAGTCGTGCGCCACCCCGTGCCGGGTCCCCGCTCCGGACCCGCCGACTGGCAAGTCTGGGGGCAAGCAAGATGCCACAGCACAGACCCGGGGACACTGTCCGTCCCGGGCGTGGAGACAAGATGGCGCCGGCGAAAATGTGCCTCAGATCCGTAGTGCCCGAGGAGGTCCGGGGGAAGCCGGGCCCACAGCGCCGGTGTCAGGTGACTGGTACCGCCTGCCCCGTAGTCCCGGTCAGCGCCGCAGAGAACAGGCGTACCGCTGACTCTGCGGGCGGGCGACGAGCTGGTAAGCCGGTCCGGGGATGCTCTCGTGTTCTCCGCAGGCCCCACAGCAGGGCGGCCGGGCAGGGCTCAGCAGCAGAGAGGGAGGCAGGAGGGTCACAGATGGATTTGGGCGCCTCGTCGTGTTCCGTTATCTCGGCTGGTGTCCGCAACTGCGTCCAGTGTGGGGTCCCGATCGGACCGCGCCAGCAGCTATGGGCAGGCCGGGTAGGCTATTTACTTGAGCCCGGGGCTTCTCAACGTCCAGTAGGCCGCGGCCGGCGTCGATGTTGCAATGCTCATGTGAGACGGGCCGAGTGGACAGACACCGCTCCGCTTCACGCAGCACACCCCCGGGGGCCTCCGGCACAGAAATCAGGTGGGTTGCAGGTAGGGGTTTCAGGATAGCTTGCTAGTATTGAGGGCTACGGACGGAGCTCGAGAACTACTCGTCCACCATCTTCGGCTTCAGGCCACGCCCGACAAATATATACCTTTAATGGCTTATTTGTAGAGACTGAAACGCGAAAACCTGGATAAATCGAGCTCCCCCCTCAAACTGTATGATCTTCGGCAAATATTTTATTTCACCCAAAATCTTTTTTCTTCATTATCACATATGAAAGCACTTTCAAATATGCAAGTTCAGTCTACCAGTTGTACAAAGCAATAACTTTTCATAAGTACTTCTCAGCGCAGTGGTATAATGTGCCCTGTTAATGTCAAAACATTCACAAATTAAAGAAGTAGATTGTTTTCAACTTTGAAGAGACTTTAGCATATTATACATGGTTTGTTGTATAATTCACATAACGCATATTTTCAGGGCTCAGCTCATGCACGGGCTCCTAAGATCAGAGCCATACCATCGGCTTGTCTCTGGCTTTGCTGCTCTCTCTGTTCATTTATTGCCTCACTCACTTCTAATGGGCAAATAATACTGCAACAGAATATGCTGCATCTGCTACATAATTTCACTTTTCTTGTTGCATAATTTAGCCTAATCTGCCACATAACCTATTCTTCCAACATCACATAAGTCCAAAGGGCTTGATGATGGTGAGGTCTACTTTTCAAGCTGTTGCCTTTGGAACACAGTAATCTCTGTTCCCTCATGCTGTGGCATGATCTTGAGGGAAATGGTTTAATGTTCCCCAGTTCTTTAACCCGGTATTGCTTAGAAACAGGGACATTCCACCCTCTAAATATATTTAATAATGTATGTTTTATATGATACTGCAGCGTGAAAACCTTATTGAAAATCACATTCATAACACACATCTGTTCAGTCTTTATCATGCCAAATTAGATGTCTGGAAATATATGTCATTACCTCCTCGTCCGTCTTCCTCGCCACAGTAATTACTAATGAGCATCCTGATCCCATAGAAACTCCAAGCAAAAGTTAACTTACTAGTCTCCCTAGCCCTCCAACATGGCCCCCAGTGGCAACCACCAATCACATAAAAGGATACAAGATCCACACCACGACCAGTTTTTTTGTTTCTGCACTACTCCGAGTGCTGTTCATGTTCCTGTTCTACAGGTGAGTTGGGGGCGGTGGTCCTGCTTTAGCGGACACTTGGGCCCCATTCTGAGGGGGAGGAGTTGGTTTTCACGCTTGTATTGCCTGTTTCACTCCCCCCTTGGTTGGCGCTTAGGGCGTTTTCCCCTGTCCTGCTCTAGCGGACGCTGGGGATTGCTGTGCCGGTCTCTTTTGTTTGTGCTACCAGGTCCTTTTTTTGCGGACTCGGCGTATCCTCCCTGTTTTCGTGCCTCGGTGGGGGGGGCTGGTGTGTCTCATGTGGGTTCCATTCCTCCCACAAGCTTGTTTCTTTTTACTGTACTACAGAGTCCTGCTGGAGGTGTTGTGCTTGATAAGGTTACTTCTTGGCTTGCTTGTTCATATATGGGTATTTCCCCTCTAACGATTCGGAGGGTTGTCGTCCTGCTTCTGGCTTCTGTCATGATTTTCATGGGCGTGCCGATGGCCGGCCTGGGATGTTTTCCTTAAGGTACGTGCCTTCATGTAGGGGGGGGCGGAGGTCCTGCTTTAGCAGACTCTTGAGCTCCGTTTCGGGGGAATGCAGTGTCATTTGTTCTGTTTTTTATCCCCCCTTGTTGGGCACTTTATACATATTCCCCCGTCCTGCTTTAGCGGACTAGCGGGGTCTTGCTTTCAGTGCCGGTTCTGTTTCTGCTACTGACACGAGTCTTGCCTTTGCAGACTCAGCGTCTTATCTGGGGGGCTGATATTGTTTACTCGTGTTGCCGAGTCTTACTCTAGCGGACTCGGCATGTTTATTGGTTCCTCCTGATGCCGCCATTGTGCTTGTAGCAGTCCCGGCGTGTTTTCTGGGGTGCCCGCCCTCACGGACCAGGGTTCGACTCCTGCCTAATCTGTGAAGGTTTCCCCAGGTGGTATTTTTTCGAAAGTCCCGTGTGCGTTTCCCTGCACGCCTTCCTGTTTGTGGCCACGGCATTTGGTTTCCTGCTGTTGGTCATTTTTTAAGGCGGGCAAGTGGGGGGGGGGCTGCTTTCGCTCGCGGTTTGTGTCCATTTCTGACACTGCATGTATTTATGTAGTGCTTGCCTCGCAGGTGCTTGTAGGATTTGGTGTTTCCCTCCACTTGTGCTTCTGCATACTCAGTATGTTGTTGGCTTCCCTCCAGGTCACGCTGGTGGGTCACGTCCGTGTTCTCTTCTCCTGACTGCCCCTCTCATTTTGCATGTTACTGTGTCCTGATTTAGGGGACTTGATGTTCCCTGCTTTCGGGCCTCCCTGTTTTGCTCGCATGGGAGGGGGTTTGACTGTGGGTTTGTAGGTCCCTGGTTCTATCCCGGGTTTCATCACAGTTTGGACTTCTGCTTTGTATGTCGCAGAGCTGTTTGATGTCGGATAGTTTTGACGCTCTTCGTTATCATATCCTTTAATTTCTGAGCTTCTTGGATCATACGGTGACATGTCTGCTGCATGCTGCGCCCGGGCTGGGGCTCTTTTCTCTGGTTTCCATGGTGATGGTACGCTTTTGGGGTGCTCCTACTTGCCATGGTGATGTTGCTGGTCATTCTTTTTCCGCAGAGGGTTCTTCTGGTTCTCTGGACTCTGTCCCTTGCCTTGCGTTGTTTCCACAGCTGTTGGTTCCTGCGGTGGCAGCTGCCTTGCATGTTCGGGGATCGCTTCCCCCTCCCATGAGGGCCAGCTGTGTTCCGGGTCCTTCCCGTGTCATGGTGAGGGAGGAAGTTGTGGGCCTGCATGGTCTTTTTATGCTGGTGCTGGATCTTGGGGTTATTCTTCGACGCATCCATTCCTTCCTGTTGTTTCCCGAGTCCATGTTGGATTTCCCCTGGTTTCTGATGTGGATGGTGAGATGTCTCACGGAGGCCTATGTCCGGTGATGGCGCTGCCTTGGTTGGATTGATGTTTTGGTTCCATCACATGCCAGTTGGTGTCCTTGGAGGTGTTCCTGCCTCTGCTCATTCATTGGGCTTCTGGATTCCTTCGGTTTGCGGGATGCTTCTCTCCATGCCCCTGTCATTTTGACCTCTTGTATTGGTTTGCCTTTTGGCCTGTGTCCCTCCCCTCGTGTCTTTGCTGCGGTTCTGGCACCTCTGGTTGGGCTTTTTTGTGGGAGGGGGATTGTGTTCTTCCTTACCTGGTTGTTTGGTTGAATCTGCTTCTTTTTTTTCTGAGGCAATGCTCCATGTCCGTGAGGGTTGCCTGGTCCTCGTGGGTCATGGTTTCTCTTGCTTCCTAATTCCTTCTCTGGATCGTATGTACATTGGGGCTCACTTGGAACGCTGTTGGGTTTGGTGTTCGGGCATCATACACTGACTTTGCCTCTGGAGTCTGTTTTCGGTCCCCGGTGTCGGGGACTTGCCCTCCAGTGTGACTTTGGTTGGGTGTCCGAGTATTCTGTCCGCCTGCATGCTGGTGAAAGTGCCTTAGGCTCCTCTCCCTTTGTCTCGTCTGATGAGTTCTCTTGTTTTTCTCATTGACGCCCCTATGGTCTGGATTTTGATCTGGGGGTTCCTGTGCCTGCCCTGGTGAGGGTGGTTCTGTGTTGGTGGCTGGATGTCGGTCATCTGTTCCGATGTCGTCCGTTTCTGTTTGTTCCCTCTCGGACAGGCACTGCGCGTGTCTGTCTGTGGCCTTGGGGGGCTTTTCTGGATGACTCTTTGATGCGGACTGGTGGTCGGTGGCTCTGCTTTCTTGTTCTCCGTTGCAGGGGGCTGAAGGCTGTTCAGTTCGGTCGCTGGACGTTTACCAGCCTTGCTGGCGGTTCGCCGGGTTGGTGTCCGGGCGGACTCTCATGTTGTCATGTTCTGCTCCTCTCTGTAGGGAGGGTGACGTTGTTCGTTCCCTCAGTTTCCTCTGTCGACTCCATTGTTCCAGGCCGGGGTCATGGTTGGCCTCACTGTCTGCGGTTTCTCTCCTGAACTGGGGGAGTGTGTTGACGGGCTGTCTATGTGGGATCTTCCCTCCGTGGGGTCTTTTTATTTGCTACAGATGATATTCCTGACGTTGTTGTGGTGTTTTGAATATCGGATGGTGGACTTGTTTGCTTCTTCGGTCCTTGGCATGTTCCGTTGTTTCTCCTCTTTTATGCCTTTTCCGTGGGCCTGGAGGTGGATGCGATATCCTTCCAGTGGCCGAGGGGACTGTTGTCCGCCTTCCTCTGGTTCCCCTACTTCCGGCACTTGTGCTGGGGTTTGGGTGTGTTGGGGCTTTGGTGCCTCTGGTGGTTCCGGGTGGGCTTCGCCCGCGTGGTTTCCTCTGTTGTTGGTGGCGGAGTTGCGTCCGGGTTGGGCGTTGCCGTTTCTTTCATTTCCATTTGTTGGACCCCCCGGTTCATCTTCCAGTGTTCCAGTCCATGTTCCTTCTGGGTTGCCTCTTGTGCAGTGTTCCCTGTTCCTGAATGATTGTTCATTTGGAGTTGCGGGCCTTGTTCCATTGTGGGGGCGCCCCTCTGCTTTGTTGTCTTTCGCTACGCTTTGGGTCTCCTTTGCTATTAGGGTCTGCACTATGATTTGGCTCCTGGTCGGGTCCTGGATATTTTTGGGGGGGTCGGTGTTGGTTGGGCTTGGCCCTTTCTACCCTCCATGTTTGGGGGGGGCTACCTTTGGATGTATGACGTTACAACGCATACTTTTACCACGCATACCATTACAACGCAGTATTTACAACGCATACCGTTACAACGCATAGCGCTTAGAGGTGCTGGATAGTGGTAAGTATAATTTTATATTCCAACTCCAGTCCCCGTGGACACTAGGGAAGGTGTTGGATATAAAATTATACTTATTCCCTATCCTAGAGCGCCCCCCAGCGCAATGCGTTGTAATGGTATGCGTGGTAATGCCTGTGTTGTAGTGGTAGTGCGTGGTAAAAACTTCGTTGTAAACGTTGTAAACCCTACCTTTGGAGCTTTTTTTCTTGGTCTCCCTTTTGTGACTGTGGGGCCTTTTGGAGGCTCGCCTTTCGTGTCTCTGGCCCTTCTACCCCCTTGTCCTGGGTTATCTCCTCCCTGTGGGACCTTCCGTTGGTGTTGTTGCATTGCACGGGGTTCCATTGGTCAGTTAGAGTATGGGGACTTGCTGTATTTGATGTTTGGAAGGTTTCGGTGCTCTTGCCTACTCTTCCTTCTTTTGTGCCTGCTTGTGTTCTTCTTAGTCTGTCGGCACGGGTGTGGCTTCCTGTTTTCTCCGTTGCACATTTTTGGTTGTGTAGCGTGCCTTGATGAATTCTTGGTCTCGCACAGCTGCTTTTTCTGTGGTGGTCTCTTGTTTGTCATTTTAGCTGCTCCGTAGGGGTCTGTTGCCATCTCTTCCGCTCTCAACCGGTGGATTTGGGTGGCTCTCCTTTTGGTGCCTGTTTCAGTCGGTAGTTCCCTCTCGTTTGTTTCGTGGGCATTCTTCTGGTTTGTTGCGGTTTCTTGGTCCACCTTTCCAGTTGTTTCCATGGGTGTTTGGCTGGTTGACAACTTGATCTTCCCCTCATGCCTTCTTTTCTCGTTACCGGCTTGAGGTTGGTGCTTTTGTTGCCATTGCCTCTTTGGTTCTGTGCTCAGTGGTTTCTTGAGGTGCATCTCTCTCCTTTGTTGTCGCTGACGTTTTTTGTTGTGCTGCCTTCCGTGTCTGGGCTGTATTTCCTATCCATGAAGCTGATATTGCTTTGGCATCTGCTCATTAGTAATTACTGTGGCGAGGAGGTAATGCCCCAGTAACTTACCGGAAATCTTCATTACTCCAAGTCCTAGTCTTCTTCGCCACAGTATAGTTTCCCTTCCTTGCCGGCCCTTTGTTGTGGCTTCATGTATACAGCTTTGGTTTGCAGGTCGTGGTGTGGATCTTGTATCCTTTTATGTGATTGGTGGTTGTCACTGGGGGCCATATTGGAGGGATAGGGAGACTAGTACGTTAACTTTTGCTTGGAGTTTCTGTGGGAGCAGGATGCTCATTAGTAATTACTGTGGCGAGGAAGACTAGGACTCGGAGTAATGAAGATTACCGGTAAGTAATCGGGGCAATAGTGGACCATATTATCCATGGATGATAAAATGATGCAGTAAGGAAAGGCACATTTTGTGGATCAGTATAAAATTAAAGGCATTATGCAACATGTTGCTTTGTGTGATTACCTAGCCATTTTGGCGTTTTAACTCACAATGATGGTAAATGGATACAAAATCTACAAAAACAAATAGGTTTCTTGAGAAAGAAAACTGTACACATCCAGCAGATTATACTCAAAATATTTTTCACTAGTAATTAATAATTTAGTTTCAAATGAAGGTACACAAATGCAATTGTTTACTCTGTCCTTTCTACCTTACAGAGTAAAATATACTGGGTAACACATACAATGGTGCATTCAACAGAAAACAAGTCCCCAAGTGCACACATCTTGGGGGGAAAAAGTGTTCATTTATTTGGTACATCGCAGTTACTTTGTAAAACCTCTCTTTGTTTTCAGGATTACCCTACATTCTTTGTATAAGACCTATAGAAACACCTATATTAATTAAATACCCAGGAAGGAATAGTACAATCATATTTGTAGTGTGTGTATCTCATCAGGAGGTTCTTTAAGTTTCAAGACATTTCATCTCCGGAAATAATGAGATCTGAGAGCAGAACCTCTAATAGATACATTATTTTATGTAAAGAGTGAAACAAAACATTTTCATTATAAGAAAGAAATCCATCTTTCCACCCTACACATATTTCTGTATTTAACATTTTTCTGTATCCTGCTGCAGATAAGAACTCTTCCACCAGCACATCAGTGAGGAATGTTCAGATTCTTTGCGTACAATTGATACCTTCTCAAAATTCTCGAATAGAGCAATAAAAAGTTGAAATGTGTCGAATCCATTTTTATGAAGTAGCAGGGTCTGTGATGCACACTGAATGCAACAGTTGTATTATCTTTTGATCAGTTTGAACAGAAAACAATTTTTGTTAAAATCTGCAGAAGACATGGATTGTGAGACAAGTGTGGAAAAATCGTACTTACATAGAAAAAGACACCTGCATGGAATTAGGTAGTTCATGACCACAATCCTCAATTGTGGAGAAAGCCCAGTAATATGTGGCCAGTTCTGGTTGACCATTGTTATGTTTTGAGAACATCGAAACAATTTCATTGGCCCTGGTTTCCCACCAATAACCATAGTTTTTCAATAAATACTGACATTTTAAGGCAGTACATTCTATTTGTATGAACATGCAGAGAAGCTCAGCAGCATCAGCTGAAGGGCATCTCGGTCAGAAGACCTTGTTCTCCCACTCCTATTTAGATTGTGGACCAACCTAGGACCGGGAGGAATTGTTGTTCCTCTGGCCTGCTGTTGTGATGGAAATGGTCGCTACATGGTAGTGGAAAGCATGCTCATCCTCTGTGTCAGACATCTCAGAAAATCTCTGCATGAAACTACGGGATTTTGGTTTTCGCCTCATTGAGAAAAGCAACCATTGTGCATTGAATGATGGCGTCCAACGTGAAATGGATTAAGACCCTAGTGCATGGCTCTGATATCAAGGGAGCAGGGTCAAGACTGATTTGCATATGGCTGGGTCCAAACTGGAATGGCGTAGTGAGCAAAACAACAATGGATTTAGGCCCCAAAACTGGTCCTAGGATGCTTGTTTCTGTTCCAGGGAGGACCTGTTCTGGTAGTTCGGGATTAACTGTTCCCATGGGATGCAGGATCAAGACTGATTTGAATATGGCTGGGTCCAAACTGGAATGGCGTGGTGAGCATACTGAGGGTGAGCGTTTGACATTGTTCAGCATTCTGTCCATAATGTATTTATTTTGGATCTAATATCAAGTGAGGCACAGAAGTGCGCTTGTTCTTTTGATACTGACAACTGTCTTCTCACCAGGCTAAGAGGTACCAGCAGTTGTGGCAGAAATATTTATAGTTGAAGAACAAAAATTTTTTGTATTTTGCCTTCAAATGAAGAGATGCCTTCTGGAGTCTTCTATTAAACGTTTTGCCTAGTCCCCCTTGACCGAATCCTTTGTACCATCCATAAGAGATATGGGTGGAGAGTGCATGTTGTCTCTGCATGTATTAGATAGAATGAGCATAAAGTGTGTGTTCTACTGTAGCCTTAGAGCTTGCTCCCAAGAGCCTCAACGTTGTTAACGTTATAGGGCCTATAATGAGGAAGGGGGCCTTTAACAACTCGTGTATCCCAAGGTAGAAGGGCTATAATATTATTAGAACATTCCACCCACTGAGGGTAGAAAGTTCTACATTAAAAAGGAGAAACTTGAAGACAAACATTGGCATGTTGGAGCAGAAGACTCATCCAGCCATTATAAACCAGGAACTACTCCATTGTCTTCAATGGAGCTCTCAACATTCCAATGTTCTAATTTACTATATGGAGCAAGGAGTCTATTTTGGAACTTCTGTTTGTAAATTCTGACAAAATGGAGACTGGTGCAAGCCAGCTCAGTTTCTTTGTTGATTGAGGGAAGGCACTGGAACATTCCACATCCTCCCATTTGAAATGAGTCAAAGGACTGGATGGACAAGTATGGTCTGGTACTGCCTAATGCCCCCTCCCCTTCCTAGAACAACAACCATTGGTGAAAAGAGGGAACCTCCCCACTCCCCTGGGAGGCTCACCGACCCCCACTTTCCCCCACGGCAAAACAATGCAAACACCACAACTGTTTGGATTAGGGGTCGTAGGAACCCCGGAGGGATTTTATTAAATAAAATCTTAAAAACATTAATAATAATTTATTTACATTATTTGCAATACACAGAAAATCCAATACATTGATAGGTACATGGTGTCCAATTGGCTAACCTCAACATGTTTCTAATACAGAGCCTATCCTATTATAATCTAAGTGATGAAGATACTAACTTTCTGCGTATTCCTGCTAGAGCCTACAGCAAGGTCAATGACTGGCGTTCCCAGATCCTGATCCAGCTAGGTCAACACCTCCTTACCGGCGTGACCTTGAGTAGGGGGCCCAGCTTACCGGATGGATACCTCCCCCGGGCACCCCTACACCCTCAACATTAAACTCCATAAAGGGGCGCAGCAATTATGCCTCCTTGCGCCCTTGAGCGCATGAGATTGCCAGGATTGGCCAACCAGCCTACTGGAAGCAAGACTTCCCTACCCCCGTATCCGTCCAACTTGCCGGCTGTAACTGCCCCTGGAGTTCCATGACACACTCTCTGTCTCCTCCCCGGGCATCACCATTTTACAATGATAATGCCTGCTAAGGACCGAAAACTATGCTCACAAATCATGACCTTACCGCCACAGGCCAGAATAGTTGCCCGACTATCTGGCCTCCCCCCTCAACCTACTAGAAAGGTCATGTCCTGCACCTTGCTCCCTCTAACCATGCCATTATGTTCTCCATGAATATCTGATTGCCCAGATTTGAGATATGCACCCCATCCCGCAGGAAAAACTGTTTTCCTCGTATGTACCCATGACCTATAGCTCTTAGTTTTGGGGTTCTGAATAACTTCTCCATCTTTTTGTTAATACGTTTACCCGAATTATTCAGAGCCCACACGGCCTCACCCCAACTCCATTCTAATCTAGGAATCATAGCTGACCACACTATCATTGGCTCGGGGAATCTCTTTGCCAACCACCCTACCTCAGTCAGCTGCACCTCAATTACACCCCTATGCCCCAGGTGCACAAGGTCATTACCCCCCAGATGTAAGATCCAAACTGCAGGATGCGCCTCACTGTTCTCCAGGGTGCGTGCCACCAAGGCTCTAAACTGGTCTTGTCACAGACCCCCCTGCCCGTGAAATGAGATTCTTGCACCTGACTTGCGTGCCCTGGCCTCGTAGGGACCTGCAACAAAAAACTGTTTTAACCGCCTTATGTATGAGTGGCCAATTATCCACTGCTTACTGCTGATCCGCTGACCGTTGTCTTCCTGCCTGACAGGATGTTGCCTCCTTGTTTGTACGAATGACCGATGCAGACTTCCCCCCTGCGTCACAGGAAGTAGAAACTGCAAGAACGATAAAAGAAAACCAACCGTCAGTGCGTTATTTTGACACTTTTTAAAGCATGTTTAGGTGAACATAGCATTTGTAACAGTTTGAGGACCATCTCCCGATCCTCTGCACCTCACTCCCGCAGAGTCCCCTGGCCACTGCCTCAGCGGCGGCCCTTATCCTGAAAGACAGGGTTCCAAAACTGCCCGGGTCTAAACCGGCATTCTGCATGGCTAAGTCCTTGACCCTCTTGAACTGGAAGATAGTGAGGGGAGTTCCATCCGTGTGCACCAATAGTGGTCCCCCTAAACGCCCCCTGGACGTTGCCTCAGAAATTTCTCCAGGCTGGCAATGGGGCAGCAAGTGCTCCCTTCTGCCCAATGTAATACCACTCCTACACCCCTGCCTTCCTGATCAGTTTGGACCTTGGTATAGATATCAATAGGGAGTCCCCCTGAAGCCACATGTGGGCCAACTGGAGCCCCCTGCCAATCGGTTTTGTTTATCACAGCCAATTCCCCTATCCTGAAAGCGCCATAGAAAGCTAGGCAGAAAGCTGTCTGGAACAAAACTGTTTCCCTGGCTGAAGTGGACACTTAGTGTAAAGCATCCATCAGTGTGGCCAATGTCTGAATACCTATTGGTCTCCTTACGTCAGGCTGTCCCCCTGCAGGTGTTGCCACCCTCTTAAGGCTTTCCGTTCTATGAAAGTGCTAGTGGGATCCCTTTTTAGGTCGAGCCTCAGGTATTGCTTTAGCAATGCTTGTTACGAGATATTTACTAAGGGGCACCAGAAAATGCTGTCAAAGACCTTTGGAATGCGGTTTATGGCCAGTGCATGTGAGGCATTCAAGCGCGAAGCTGGTATCTGGCATCGGACTTGAAAGCAGCAGACTGCTTTCGCCAGCACGCGCTCAGCCTCACTTCCTGCTCCCCCTATTACAACAATTAACTTTCTTTTTCGCTCACACCCCATATGCTCGTTCCCTCTCACCCTTCCTTTGATGTCCGCTTTTCTTGTTTTAGAGCTTCAAACTAGGCTGCGCTGCTGGCCAAAGACTTTTACCTTTATTTCTTTTTCCCATTTTGGGCAGCCCTCATTTCATCTTTCAGGATGGCTGCTGCATGCCTTTCTTTTATTGTGCGCGGCTCGCTCAACACAACTTTTCCGAAATTATATATATTTTTTTCAGCAAGGCATGATGCACGTCATCTTTAACAATGGCGGTTACGCGCCTTTCTTTTGTTATGCACGGCTCGCCCACCTCTTTATTTATTTTAATTTGACTTTCGCCGTCCCTCATCAGTGTTTGTCAATGTAATTGCATGCACGGTGCGCACTATAAGGATTCATTTGAACTGTTTACAATGGTGGTGGTGGGAGCCACACATACCACTCGCAGCAATGGGGGCATTGTTTATGTTTATCTTCCTGGCGCCCTGGGCGCTTACACTTTTATTTGTTTGTCACAATTGCGGCAATTTAACTTATACTGTCCCGCGTCACACACATCACTCGTGGCAATATAGGGTGCTTCTCGTGTTCATTGTCTGCGTGCTTTCACATGCATTTGTTTTTACAAAGGCAGCAATTTAACTGTCACCGTACCGGGGCACACACACCACTCGCAGCAATAAAGGGTGCGTCTAGTATTTTTTGTCTGCGCCCCATGCGCGCATTCACTTTTGTTTTTTACAACAGCGGCAATTTAACTTTCACCGTTTTAGGGCACACACACCATTTGCGGCAATATAGGGTCCTTTTCATGTTTATTGTCTGCGCGCCATGTGCGCTTTCACTTTTATCTGTTTGTCAAGATTGCAGCAATTTGACTTTTGCCATCCCATGTCGTCCCCGTCAGTGCTTGTCACTCTCAGCACACCGTGCACACTTTCAGTTTTATTATTTCCCTTTGCAGCCTCCAGGGTAAAACAAAATGAACAGTGCCAGGCAGCCTAACCCCAGAAAACCATGGCCGCAAATAATGGCTGCTTGGAGTCTTGGTAGCTGGAGCAGAAATCTGCACGCAATCGTCCTTTATCTCACATGTTTAATTGCAGCAGTTTCATTTTCTGTAAAGCATGGCAAGCATTAGGAAATCGCCTCAGGCTATTTCTCCTGCTCCTACCTAGCTGTGCACACTGGTTTAGCCGAATAAATGCTTCCTCTCAATTTCTCATTTTAGTAAAGTTGATTATTATAAACACTGCCCCTGGAACAGATTTCATTACAAGACCGGAGGCTACATTATGCATTATCCTTTAATGCAACTCACAAGCAGCCGCACTACATCACAAAGGATAAAGTTCTAGAGTTTACATAACACAGGATAAAGGATGTAACCAGGAAACACTCTGCCTCTTTTAAAAAGCGGCTTGCAAGCAAATAAGTCACTGCCTTTTACTTCTCTCTAATTTACCTTTGTTTGTGGTTTTAAGCTTACAGTTTTACTAATTTAGGCTTGTACGTGCCTTGTTTAACCGTATTACACTTATACAGTCTTATGCTAAGCCTATACAGTCTTGTTAACCTACCCTTCCTTCCGTGGTGGCGCCAATTTCCCCCGCCCACCCCCACTACCTCGACTTCCAATTTATGGCTGTCCGCCCCCCCCTTCAAGCCCTCTCATGGCCTTTCCAATACTCGAGTGAGCCAGCTCCTACCTCTTGCGCACATACCCCTTAGCGCGAGCTCGCAGACATCTCCACAATCCGCCACACTCCGATCGCTGTCTTTTCAACAAATACTTTCAGAACCATCGCCTTCCTCTCATGGGACGGGCAATTTTCACTCCGCATGTAAACCGGCAAGCTCCTCCTAATGCCTTTACCGCACGCCGACTTAGAGGAACGGGAATTAGCAACACCCGCGTTGCGTGCCTCATCCGCTAAGTTCCTTCCTCTAACTCCTGCGGCGGCTGAGCTCGAGAGATTTTTTTCCCTTTTGTCAGTTACAGCGCTCTCAGCCGCTGCCGGAGACGCTTGCCTTGCCGATTATTAACGCTCACTTTTTAGCCTTTAACAGTTTCTTTACAGCATAAAAAAAAGGGAGGCATAATAAGATTGTAAAGTTAAATAGCCCTTTACCAACAGATAGTTTTAGTTAAAAATTTATCATTCTCATAGACTACTCGTTCTTCCATCAGGAGATTAAGTCCTGTATGCTGGTAACCCTAAAAGAGGTTATGTCCTCCAAAAGACCGCTTGATGCCCAGGAACACCCCCCTAACCGCATCAACGGTAAGAGGACCAAAAAGTCAAAGCATTGTGATATATCCTCCCAAAGCACTACTGGAGGCCCTAGCGCCTCTTCTGGATCGGGAGGTCCTAGCACCTCACTTTGGATGGGAGGCCACCGCGCCTCACTTGACCCTGATGTGCCTCGCGACACTTCTTTGAACGGTGCCCATGGCGGCACAAATTTGAGCGATGTTCATCGCGGCACATTTTGGAGTAGTGCTAATAATAATAATAATGATGACTTTGACTCTACATTGTAGCAGGGTTTCCGTTCTCCCACAGAACTGTGCACAGAGATCTAGAACCTGGGTGAGTTAGGGTGACCCAAAACTCACCTTAGTTTCAGAAATCCCCTTACCAAGCTAGCTACAGTGTCTCATAGGGAGTAATAGCTTCCCAATGACTTAGACAATCCAGAACATGAACTTAGGGTACCCCAGGTATCGTGGAACACATGAACACTCTTTCGTTATATAATCATTACAAACCGAAACTGGGAGGCAAAGAACACACGTGCAAGTTTGAAAAGTTTATTTTTCAATGCAAAGTTCTCAAACGCAGTATCTTATATAATATCAACATACATATTATAAAAACCAGAGTTAGCAGCATAGTCACTAGTCCATAATAAGCGAACGGTGATAGCATATTATAATGCAAAATCTATAGAAATCTGTATCACCTATATTTCGCGCACCCTATTTAGCATATTATATTATATCTAAGAAGGTCTCATTTGGGTTCTAGCAGGGCGGGCCCATACCTCTAATTCTCAGTAGGAGTAGATCACATCAACAGCTACCAGCTCTCTGCATGCGAAGCATCAAGTGTGTTGATTCATTCCCTGTAACTCTATCTTAAACCCGCGTAGAGCCCAATGTTGGCAGCAACATTATTTGTGTTATGTCTAATGTAGTGCGAGGATCAGGCTTTCAGCAACCTTGTGTTAGGTTATTCTTAGAGGGTGCAGTTCTCAGTGTGCAGACAGTTGTACCAAGCACGACTGATATCAGAGCAATGACATGTTATTCTCAAATAAATCACATCTTTCGTCTAGGTTGAAAGCTACAATAACAATTAGGTGTCGTGTGCAAACTGAAGCCGAAGGAAAATATGTTGTTTAAACATTTAATAAACTCATGCTAACTTAACACAATATATAGAAACGCAGTAACCATATGCCAACATCTTCTGAAGACGGTGTCTCAAGGGATCTTGACGACGAGTTCGTCTTCGATCTAGATGAGGTCGACCCTGACTTTAATTCCCTATCTGACCCGAACCACTCTCTAAAAATACGATTCTCAACCCGATCAGGGAGGAGATGTTCTCCCCCTTAACATCTCTCATCCTAATAGCTCAAAGTGGTTCCCCCAAGAGCATGTCACTCGCTTTGTCACCCATTGGCTAAGGAACCTACTTGATAGAGACACTCGCAACACCATGAGATCCGAATCTCCCAGACCTACTATTGAAGAGAAGGTGTGCCAAACTCCCAACCTAGATCCTGACCTTATCAAATTCCTATTCAAGCTTGGGAGAGACCCTAGGAAAGGTCTGGAGAGAGCCCTTAAGGGCTGTCAGGATCGTCTTTTAGATGTGCTCGGGCCACTCACTAGAATTCTGGACCTGGCTGAGCAATCTCACCTCTCCTCTACTCCCTTGAATGTCGAGCTCATTCGTGGCTGGAGCCAAAGGGCACTTGTGCTCCTCGGCAACGCAAATTCCAGCCTCAATATTGAAAGGAGGTGATCTATTCTAACCAAGATCAACCCCAAACTGGGAGACTTAGCCGAGAAGGAACCCTCAGAGAATCCTAAAGGCCTCCTTTTCGGGGAGGATATGATTAAAACAATTGGCAAATATATGTCAACCTTTACTGCCCTCGACAGGGCCTAAAATAACCTCAAGCGTGTCTTTAACTCTAACCTTTTTGGTCAGGCCGGGAGAAGGGGTCGTTCTTCCGGCCGAGGCTACCAACGACCCTTCTTGACCTTCAGAGGAACAGGTAGAGGTTTCTACCGACCAAGACAACCTTTCTACCCCCAGAGAGGAAGAGGTCCCAGAAACAGAGGTTCAAGAGCACGCAGTACTCCCAACACCTCCAATCCTGCAAGTAAGTCTTCCTCTTTCTTCTTCTTCCCCTCCTCCCATGGTAGGGGGCAGGCTAAAGCATTGTTATCATGTTTGGGAATCCCTTACCCAAGATCTCTGGGTTCTGGAAACCGTTCTGGGCTTCAGAATAGATTTCGTAGAGGTCCCCTTCCAGTCGCGGTTACCCCAACCCTTTATCCTCTCAGAAGAACAACAGAAGATCGTGGAATAAGAAATCCTTTCTATGCTCCAAAAGGGCGCTATTGTAGAAGTTCCATGGTCTCTAGCGAGATTCTTAAGCACACTCTTTCTGTTCCAAAAGAAGGACAAGAGCTAGAGACCCGTTATAAACCTTCGGGTAGTAAACAAAGTTCTGGTTTATCGTCACTTCAAAATGGAGGTTATCCACCTCCTCAGGGATCTCCTTCTCAAAAAAGACTGGCTGGTCAAACTGGACTTGAAGGACGCCTACTTTACCATCCCCATGGCCAAAGATCACCAACCCTTCCTTCAATTCTCTTGGAAGGATCATCTTTTCCAATTTCAAGCCCGCCCTTCGGCCTCTCTTCTGCCCCTTGGTGTTTCACAAAGATTATGAAGACCATTGTTTCTATCCTGAGAGAAAGGGGCATCCGTCTTATCGTCTACCTAGACGATATCCTTATCATGTCTCAAGTTCACTCAGATCTCGTCAGAGATCTGAATACTTCCATGAATCTAATAGAGAGTCTCGGTTTCATTATAAACAGAGAAAAATCCATTCTCTCTCCCTGCAAGTCCCTAGAGTTCCTTGGCTTCACGGTAGACACCTCGAACTGTCTTCTCCTCCTTCCTGCAAAAAAGATTTCCAAGATCCGAAAGGAGATCAGATCAGTGTTAAAACAAGAATCTCTAACCCTTCGAGAACTATCCAGACTTCTTGGCCTTCTCTCTTCCTCCATCCACGCCATTTTTCCTGGACCTCTGAATTACCGCGCTTTTCAGAGAATAAAGAGGAAAGCCCTCAAATCAGGTCTTTGGTATGGAGACCTTGTGACTCTGGACCCGGATGCCAGGGCGGAGCTGTTTTGGTGGCTGGAGAACCTAGATGCCTGGAATGGGAAAGCTATCTTCGAATCAGCCCCGGAATTCATCCTGGAATCAGATGCCAGCCTTCATGGCTGGGGTACGCGTTTGCAAGACCAAAACACCGGCGGGGTTTGGACCCTAACGGAATCCACACATCATATAAACTTTCTGGAGCTCACTGCCGGTTTATACGCACTTATGAGCTTCAAACACTCCCTTCAGGGGAGGTCCGTTGTTCTGAAGATGGACAACATTTCTGCTGTGGCTTATATCAATTGCCTTGGCGGAACGAGATCTGCAGACCTTTCCAATTTAGCAAAGAAACTTTGGATGTTCTGTCTAGAACACAAAATCTCTCTCAAGGCAGAAAACCTCCCCGGAAAATCAAATTTGTCTGCAGATTGGAGTTCAAGATTCCTCCTAGACTTCACCGACTGGAAGCTCAATGTGAGCGTTTTCAACGCCCTCTTCCATTTTTGGGGTCCCCTAGATGTGGACTTATTTGCCAGCAGACTGACCTTCCAATTGCCGAACTACTTCAGCTGAATGCCAGACCCGGGCGCTCTTGCTGTGAACGCCTTTCTCCAACCCTGGTCTCACCTCCTTAGTTATGCCTTCCCTCCCTTTGCCATGATTCATAGGGTCTTTCAGAAGGTCAGGAGGGAGGAATGTTTTCTGATCTTAATAACTCCCTTTTGGCTGTCCCAAGCCTGGTTCCCGACAGTCCTGGAACTCGCATGCGACATTCCCTTCCTGATCCCAGCAGTCAGGGGTCTGGTTTCAAACGCAGACGGGGAAGATCATCATCTTATCCTCTCGGGGAATTTGAACCTTCTTGCCTGGAAAGTGTCAGGCAATCTAACGAATTGTCTGGACTTTCTTCATCAGCTCTCTCTCTTCTCAGAGAATCCTGGGCCCCGGGAACACACCTTAGATACAACAGCATTTGGAGAAAATGGTTTTGTTGGTGCTTGGAAAGGAGTCTGGATCCTGTGGAGACTCCTGTCGTCAATATTGTGAACTTTCTTGTCGAACAATTGAACAGAGGTCTCTCCTATCGTTCAATTAATTGTTTTAGATCCGCAATTTCTGCGAGCCATTCACCCATCAACGGTAAATCGGTAGGTAAGAATGCTATCATTTGTAGGGTCCTTAAGAGTATTAGGCTAAGGAGACCCCCTAGACCTAAGTACCAAACTCTTTGGGATGTTAAAGCTATTCTTGACCTTTTCTCCTCCTGGCCCGATAACTCTTCCCTTAACAGGAAATTTCTCTCCTTCAAACTTGCTACCCTCTTATGTTTAATCTCCTGTAGAAGAGTCTCTGACATCAAAAGCTTAGATATTTCAAATAGATGTTATGATATGTTTGGCGTTAAGTTTGAGATTCTAAGAAGAACTAAAACCATGTCAGATTTTATCTTTTACCCTCGTTTTGACCTTTTCCCTAAGCTTTGTGTGGTGGCTTGTATGAAAGAGTATGACTCTAGGATGAGTGACCTTCGCCCTAGCGAGACTAATCAACTTCTGATTTCCTTTGTTAAACCTTTTAAACCTATTGCCTCTTCCTCCATAGCTAGATGGGTCAAGCCAACTATGAGTCTAGCTGGTGTTGATCTCTCCAGATTTCAGGCCCATTCTATTAGAGGAGCTATGGCCAGTAAGTTCTTTTGGTATGGTGGTAAGTTGGACGATATCCTGAAAGCTGCAGGCTGGTCAAATGCTATCACCTTTGCTCGTCATTATTGCAAGCCTATCGAGCATATGTCTGATGTTGTCCTCGGGGCTACGAACATGCATAATGTAGCCTCCGGTCTTGTAATGAAATTGCGATTCTCCTATTAACATGACCAGAGAATCTGGATTTCATTAACATTGACATTATCCCACCCTCACCTCCCTTTCACAATATTTCAATCTTTCAAATTGTTGGTAAGTTTGTTGTTAACATCAATTGTTGTCAAGTTTACTGATTTCATCAATGCCGTTTGTGAATTTTCTCTCTAGGCTTGTTTTTTCTCTTGGACCTCATTTCCTTAAAATGGTTCCTTAACCTGTTTTGTCTCCTTTCCAGGTAACTCCGTTTAATGGTCTGGTCCGGTCTCCTTATAAGGCTCCTCGCTTTGCTCCTTCCCTTCTGAGTTCTTCTCCATTTGCAAGTTCAAGTTGGATCTCGCCATTTGCTGAAATTTTCCTGCTGCGATTCTTTTAAAAGAGGCAGAGTGTTTCCTGGTTACATCCTTTATCCTGTGTTATGTAAACTCTAGAACTTTATCCTTTGTGATGTAGGACGGCTGCTTGTGAGTTGCATTAAAGGATAATGCATAATGTCAGCCTCCGTGTCTTTAATGAAATCCAGATTCTCTGGTCATGTTAATAGGAGAATCGCAATTCTCTGAAAAGGTGGCACAGTCAGCGTAAGGCAAGCTCTGTAGCACAAGCTCCATTCAAGTTTTTTTTTACAATTAACTTGTTTGGATAAGAGGCTTACACGCATACTTTTGACCCTTCCCTGCAGCTCAACCACCAATCTGCCCCTGCCCCACAGCCTCTCCTCCCTCCTCTGCTGCTCCACCCTAATGTACACACAACTCACACCACTTCGCCACACCTCACAGACCCTCTTCCCTGCAGCTCAACACACAATCTGCCCCAGCTCCACAGCCTCTCGTCCCTCCTCTGCTGCTACCCCCTAACGCACACACAGCTCACACCACTTCGCCACACCTCACAGACCCCTTCCCTGCAGCTCAACACACAATCCGCCCCTGCTCCACAGCCTCTTGTCCCTCCTCCGCTGCTCCTTCTAACGCACACACAGCTACACACATTTAAAAGGCTTCCCGTCCCACACACACTCCCGGTCTTTTTCTTACAATTAACTTGTTTGGCTAAGAGGCTTACACACATACTTTCGACCCTTCCCTGCAGCTCAACACACAATCTGCCCCTGCTCCACAGCCTCTCCTCCCTCCACCACTGCTGCACGCCACACACTGCTGCATGTCTCACACTGCTGCACGCCTCACACTGCTGCACGCCACACACTGCTGCATGCCACACACTGCTGCACGCCTCACACTGCTGCACGCTGCACACTGCAGCATTACTCACTGCCGCACGCCTCACACTGCCACACGCCTCACACTGCTGCACGTCTCACACTGCTGCACGCCTCACACTGCTGCATGCCTCACACTGCTGCATGCCTCACACTGCTGCACACCTCGCACTGCTGCACACCTCACACTGCTGCACACCTCAAACTGCTGCACGCCACACACTGCTGCATGCCACACACTGCTGCACGCCTCACACTGCTGCACGCCTCATACTGCTGCACGCCTCACACTGCTGCACGCCTCACACTGCTGCTTCTCTAAATCCCTGTTCTATTCTCTTCTCCTGTGCTGATCCGCTGCTCTCTTCCACCCCACCTCCTTCTTTAACTCCCTGTTCTGTTCTGCTGTGCTGATCTGCTCCTCTATTCCACCCACCTCCTTCTCTAACTCCCTGTTCTCTTCTCTTTTCCTGTGCTGATCTGCTGCTCTCTTGCACCCGCGCTACTTCTTTAACTCCCTGTTTTCTTCTCCTGTGCTAATCTGCTGTTCTCTTCCACCACCTCTTTCTCTAAAACCTTGTTCTCTTCTGCTGTGCCGATCTGCTGTTCTCTTACACCCGCCTCCTTTTTAACTCCCTGTTCTCTTCTCCTGTGCTGATCTGCTGCTCTCTTCCACCCCACCTCCTTCTTTAACTCCCTGTTCTCTTCTCCTGTGCTGATCTGCTGCTCACTTCCACCCAACTCCTTCTTTAACTCCATGTTCTCTTCTGCTGTGCTGTTATGCTGCTCTCTTCCAACCACCTCCTTCTCTAACTCCCAGTTCTCGTCTCTTCTCCAGAGCTGATCTGCTGCTCTCCTTCACCCGCCTCCTTCTCTACCTCCCTGTTCTCTTCTCCCGTGCTGTTCTGCTGCTCTCTTCCACCCCACCTCCTTCTTTAACTCCCTGTTCTCTTCTCCTGTGCTAATCTGCTGCTCTCTTCCACAAGCCTCCTTCTTTTACTCCCTGTTCTCTTCTCCTGTGCTGATCTGCTGCTCTCTTCCACCCCGCCTCCTTCTTTATCTCCCTGTTCTTTTCTCCCGTGCTGGTCTGCTGTTCTCTTCCACCCGCTTCCTTCTTTAACTCCCTGTTCTCTTCTCCTGTGCTGATCTGCTGCTCTCTTCCACACCACCTATTTTTTTAACCCCCTGTTCTCTTCTCTTCTTCTATGCTGATCTGCTGCTCTCTTCCACCGCCTCCTTCTTCAACTCCATGTTCTGTTCTCCCATGCTGGTCTGCTGCTCTCTTCCACCCTGCCCCCTTCTCCAACTCCATGTTCTCTTCTCCCGTGCTGATCTGTTGTTCTCTTCCACCCACCTCTTTCTCTAACTCTCTTTTCTCTTCTCCTGTGCTGATCTGCTGCTCTCTTCCACCGGCCTCCTTCTTTAACTCCCTGTTCTCTTCTGCTGTGCGGATCTGCTCCTCTATTCCACCCACCTCCTTCTCTAACTCCCTGTTCTCTTCTCTTCTCCTGTGCTGATCTGCTGCTCTCTTGCACCCGCCTCCTTCTTTAACTCCCTGTTTTCTTCTCCTGTGCTAATCTGCTGTTCTCTTCCACCCGCCTCTTTCTCTAACTCCCTGTTCTCTTCTCCTGTGCCGATCTGCTGTTCTCTTCCACCGCCTCCTTTTAAACTCCTGGTTCTCTTCTCCTGTGCTGATCCGCTGCTCTCTTCCACCCCACCTCCTTTTTTAACTCCCTGCTCTCCTCTCCTATGCTGATCTGCTGCTCTCTTCCACCCGACTCCTTCTTTAACTCCATGTTCTCTTCTGCTGTGCTGTTATGCTGCTCTCTTCCACCCACCTCCTTCTCTAACTCCCTGTTCTCGTCTCTTCTCCAGAGCTGATCTGCTTCTCTCCTTCACCCGCCTCCTTCTCTACCTCAATGTTCTCTTCTCCCGTGCTGTTCTGCTGCTCTCTTCCACCCCACCTCCTTCTTTAACTCCCTGTTCTCTTCTCCTGTGCTAATCTGCTGCTCTCTTCCACAAGCCTCTTTCTTTTACTCCCTGCTCTCTTCTCCTGTGCTGATCTGCTGCTCTCTTCCACCCCGCCTCCTTCTTTATCTCCCTGGTCTTTTCTCCCGTGCTGGTCTGCTGTTCTCTTCCACCTGCTTCCTTCTTTAACTCCCTGTTCTCTTCTCCTGTGCTGATCTGCTGCTCTCTTCCACACCACCTCCTTTTTTAACTCCCTGTTCTCTTCTCTTCTCCTGTGCTGATCTGCTGCTCTCTTCCACCCACCTCCTTCTTCAACTCCATGTTCTGTTCTCCCATGCTGATCTGCTGCTCTCTTCCACCCTGCCCCCTTCTCCAACTCCCTGTTCTCTTCTCCCGTACTGATCTGCTGTTCTCTGCCACCGCATCCTTCTCTAACTCCCTGTTTTCTTCTCCCATGCTGTTCTGTTGTTCTCTTCCACCCACCTCTTTCTCTAACTCTCTTTTCTCTTCTCCTGTGCTGATCTGCTGCTCTCTTCCATCCGCCTCCTTCTTTAACTCCCTGTTCTCTTCTGCTGTGCGGAGCTGCTCCTCTATTCCACCCACCTCCTTCTCTAACTCCCTGTTCTCTTCTCTTCTCCTGTGCTGATCTGCTGCTCTCTTGCAACCCGCCTCCTTCTTTAACTCCCTGTTTTCTTCTCCTGTGCTAATCTGCTGTTCTCTTCCACCCGCCTCTTTCTCTAACTCCCTGTTCTCTTCTCCTGTGCCGATCTGCTGTTCTCTTCCACCGCCTCCTTTTTAACTCCTGGTTCTCTTCTCCTGTGCTGATCTGCTGCTCTCTTCCACCCCACCTCCTTCTTTAACTCCCTGCTCTCCTCTCCTGTGCTGATCTGCTGCTCTCTTCCACCCGACTCCTTCTTTAACTCCATATTCTCTTCTGCTGTGCTGTTATGCTGCTCTCTTCCACCCACCTCCTTCTCTAACTCCCTGTTCTCGTCTCATCTCCAGAGCTGATATGCTGCTCTCCTTCACCCGCCTCCTTCTCTACCCCCCTGTTCTCTTCTCCCGTGCTGTTCTGCTGCTCTCTTCCACCCCACCTCCTTTTTTAACTCCCTGTTCTCTTCTCCTGTGCTAATCTGCTGCTCTCTTCCACAAGCCTCCTTCTTTTACTCCCTGTTCTCTCCTCCTGTGCTGATCTCCTGCTCTCTTCCACCCCGCCTCCTTCTTTATCTCCCTGTTCTTTTCTCCCGTGCTGGTCTGCTGTTCGCTTCCACCCGCTTCCTTCTTTAACTCCCTGTTCTCTTCTCCTGTGCTGATCTGCTGCTCTCTTCCACACCACCTCCTTT